>NW_023270454.1:52397191-52535043 GCF_011800145.1 Mirounga leonina
GGAAAGGAAAGGAAAGGAAAGGAAAGGAAAGGAAAGGAAAGGAAAGGGAGGAGGGGGGGAGGAAGGAAGGAAGGAAGGAAGGAAGGAAGGAAGGAAGGAAGGAAGGAAGGAAGGAAGGAAGGAAGGAGAAGAGGGAGGGAGGGAGGAAGGAAGGAGGGAAGGAAGGAAGGAAGGAAAAGAGGGAGGGAGGAAGGGAAGGAGGAAGGAAGGAAGGAAGATAGGCCCCAACTTAGACACATCATAGCATCATAGGAAAACCACAGATGGGAAAGAAGACAATATATAACTAGATAATATCCCATGCCCTGACAAACAGGAGAGGTAGTCTCATAGTAGCCAGAGCATAGAGGTATTTCTGCTCTGTTCCTGGGTCTTAATTTGTAAAAGAGACAGAGTGATAACATACAGAGGTCAATGCCATTGAAAGACAAAGTCAGTGTTATTCACGGTTCCCCTGGAAACAAAAGGCACGGTCAGCCTCATAGGGCCCCAGGAGGAAGACCAGGATTTGTTCAGGAAGCAAAAGTAGGAGCAGCAGGAGAGCTTAGCCCAGTAGCTTTAACTGGGGTTTCCTCAGGAAAGACACAGGCAGTAGGGTGAATATTGGAGGACTGGCTAGTGTGAATAATTTCAGTGGGCTTTGGGCTATAGAAGTGGTCCTTAGTTGTCTGGTACATGGGTCTGGGATGACTAAAGTGAGGAACTTCCTGGGGTGATGGCCAGATGGAGGATGTATGCTCCGGGTTAGCTAGTTTGCATGTCAGACATGCTCCTGGCTGGGCCCTTTGCCATCTCTAAGAATTGGCTAGTTCTGGGAGGGGCAGTCTCTCCCCAGCCAGAAAGTTTTTTTTAAGCTGTCAAAAATTCATAACAGACGGAAAATAAAAACATGAGGAATACAGTTTATTTGCTGAATGTGTGAATAAATTACCAAAGGAAGGACCATTTCTACCCAGTCCACATCTCTTCTTGGGCTAACACCTGTGCAAGCTGCAAACCCTGGAGCTTTTGGCTGATACCCCAAATCCATCCAGACTGAGGAGGAAGGGGAGGCAAATGTGGGGCTTCCCCTTGCACTCAACCTATGGCTTCTGTTTGTGCCAGGTATGGGTGTCAGTGGCTCTCTTCCACTTGCTGGCCTGGCCTTCTGCTCCTTCTCATGTGTGTCAGGGGAGGGAAAACAGGAGGGTGGTAGGATGGATCAGCCAGAAGTGTTGAGGGTCAGGTTCCCTCCACCCAACCTTCCACTGGCCCAAGTCCACTGTGAAGGTACCTATTAAAATGCACAAAGGATTTTTGCATGTGTGTGTCAAACACAGCTCTATTGTCAGTGCTGATGCAGTAGCTGATTATGTTTTTAGTATCTATATTTATTCATATTATCTTGAAATCAGACACAAGATTTCTAGGACAGGGAAAGAATGATTACTCAGAGCAAGAACTATATCATTTTCCCTTGCCCTAAATTTCCCAACTCTGGGTGATGTGATGAGAACCAGAGGGACAATGTTGCACATATGTGAGTCATACCACAGGAAAGGAACCGTGAAACTGAATCTGAGAGAGTATAAGGATATAGCTCCTCACTCCACCTCTACTTCTGAGAGGGGACAGAAATCTTTGCTTATTATAAACAAATTTTCCTTTGGAAGAGAAGGGGAAAAAAGCCCTGCTATATTGCCCTTTGGAATGTAAATATACGCCTTTAGAGGTAAGATAAAAGGAGCTTCTCGGAGTTTATAATCCCTAGAACAACTTGTTTATGGATCCGGGTCTCATCCCTGATTGAAATGTAAAGAAATACCTCTGGATAAGTACCTTTTCCAGATAGTCTCTCGCTATCTATTCAGAACATCCAAAGCTTGTGCTTTGACCCAGGTCCCAGCAAAATGTTCTGAAAGCCCCATCTAAAATATTCACTTCCTGACAATAGTGTCCCATTGGGAAATATCCTGATCTTTTCAAAGATAATTTGGCAAAGGAGGAGTCAATCACCAATATCCTCATAATTGTTGTGCCAGGAAATCTTGTTTCCCATTTTCACAGAAGAGATGGTCATAACTTAGTTTCTGACCTAGTTTGGAACCATGGCCCTCAAACTTGTTGTAATGGAATGCTATATAACATTTCACACATAGTGTCATCTGATGTTTACGGAGCATCGCTCAGTGTCAGGCACTGTTCTAGGTGCTGGAGAAGCAGCTGTCAACCAAACGTAAAACAAACAAAAACGAACCAAAACCAAACCAAACAAAAACTTACTTTATGCAGCTTGCAATATGATATGATGTAACATATGTCAGTAATTCATTTCTAATCATAAAGCATAAGTTTCCTAAATGATATAATGTTTTTTTGTGTTTTTGTACTATCTTAATATAGAAGTATGACTATCCCTAAAAGGGCACTACTCTCACTTCGTATTCTAACATTTTTGGAATGATAGATAGAGGGTGGCATTAATCCTACTTTGCCTGAAAATACGTATAACCTGAGTGATTTGTGTAAAGGCTAGAAACATTTTGAGGTTGGTCTTGTCACCGCAAATCTGGGACCTGGGCACTTTTTTTCTTTTTCAGTGATTTTTCACTTTCTTTTATTTTTTTTCAGATTTTTTATATTATTATTATGTTATGTTAATCACCATGCATTACATCATTAGTTTTTGATGTAGTGTTCCATGATTCATTGTTTGCATATAACACCCAGTGTGGACTAGGTGATTTAATAGTTTTTGTTTAAAGGTAATGGTTAATTTATTTAATATCTTCATATTTTTTTCTCTTTTATAACATCCTTTTGATTCCTAAATTTCTATTTAAGTTTCAAGATTTATGATTTAAAAATTTATGATTTGGGAGCATATTTCTGATTTTTTTTCTATCTAGAGAATTAAGAAAAGTAGAGGTTTAGGGGATTATTCCAACAGCTCTGATATAGGTATGTTTTTACTTACAGGAATGATTATTAAAATATACATCTATATTATGTTCAGCATTGTTTAAATGTATTGAAATTTCTTGAAATAAGCAAAACTTCTTTGTTCCATTAAATGGGAACTTAACATGACAGATTAACTGTTTTAATTTTTTTCAATAAATGTAATTACCAAGATTTCCTCAAAGCCCTTGGATATAAAACATGCTTTTCTTAAACAAGTTGATCAATAATTTACTTTTTATCATATCTAAAATCAGGTTTTATGGAAACAATAGAATATTTTCAACTAAAACCAGTTACTTGTTTGATAGCCCAAATGAATATAAAAAAAAAATGCAATGGTTTCTCAATAAGGGTTATCTATTTTCAGCCACCTAAATATAGACAGATAAATGTTGAGGCTTTAAAGAAATAAAATATATTTTGTTAACTCTCTCACTGTCAAAAATACATATAACATTCAAAGTACAAAAAGTGCAGGAGGTAAGATATTGTTATGTAAACTACATTCAGTATACCCATTGTTTTTAAATTATTTGAAATCATATTATTGAGTGATGTATTTTTATTGTTTACAAAATCTTAATAGCAAGAGGAAAAGTCATAATCTAAAGAAATAACCAATCAACAGTGGTCTATGTGTGGGCAACTACTTCTAGTAGAGCTAAAGGAACTTGCTGTACAGTTAAGATCTCTAATAGTAATTGATGACCTGGAGATAATTGCTGGGAAGTTTTCCTGTCAGGTTTATTTTCTGTGATCAAATTCATTTAAAAGAGCACATTTATGTGGAATGCTTTCTTTGTTTTGATACAACCTGACTGGTTATGAAGTTGTTTCCCAAGCTTGTCAAAAGTAAATTTAGTGGGCTATCTTTCTTGGTGGAAAAAGAATCAAAACAGAATTAACAACAGAAAGAAATCTGTCCTTTGATTCAATGCAAAGTTATGTGCGATTTACTTTGTAGTTCTGAATTCAGTTGATAACTAGTAGAAAAAAATTATATACTATCCCATATTTGTGAAGAATTATAAAGAGCACTTTAACGTTGGATTCAGCATTAAACTTCTTGATGAAAAATAAGAAAATGCAATGTTTTAGAAGTGGGGGGAAGTTGGAGGGGGAATGGTAAAAAATATCTTTAAAGCATCACCGAAGTTTGTCTTGTTCACAAACCCAAAGAGCCCAAGCACATACTACCAGAGGAGTGTCAGTTGGTCCAGCAAAGAGACACAAACCCAGGAAATTAGTTTTTCTCTATTTTGTGAGGTCTGGAACCAGTGATTGTGCTCAATAAAATGGGAAAGGCCATAATACCCCAGTTTAATCATCTTCCATTGAATAAGATGAGTCACAGATTTATACCTCTACACCAGATATGATACAGATAATGGCTAACATTTCCATTCGCCTGTATCTGTTTCAGCCTACTTCTAAAAAATAATTTAAATCATCTTGATGAGAACAAGAGTAGAACTATCCTAAATATCTCATAGGAGGTTAAAATATACTGAATGGAGCACTGGGTGTTATACGCAAACAATGAATCATGGAACACTACATCAAAAATTAACGATGTCATGTATGTGATTAACATAACATAATATAATATAATATTATATATATATATATGTATATATATATATATATACATATATATATATCTCAGGGCATATATTTTGAGACTCATGGCTTTATATATTTAGGCAGAAAGGAAAATTATATACTGTAGAAGTTTTTACTCATACAAAGAAAAGCTAAAATAATTGTTTTCTTTTTCTATGCCACATACTATTCTACCTTTATGATGTCCCTATCTGATGTGATGAGAATCATAGGAATGGAGTATAAATTAAAAGTCTTCATTTTCAGGGGTTCCGGGGTGCCTCAGTTGGTTAAGTGTCCGTCTTCAACTTCTGCTTGGGTCATGATCCAGGGTCCTGGGATCAGCCTCATGTTGGGCTCCCAGCTCAGCGGGGAGCCTGCTTCTCTCTGTCCCTCTCCCCACTCATGCTCTCTCTCTCTCTCTTTCTTGCAAATAAATAGATAATTTTTTTAAAAAGTCCTTATTTTTAAATTTAAAGTCACAGAAGAAATAAACCAGGTTAATTTATTTTTATTTTTATCTGCCATATAACACATCTATTATGCACACACATACACTCATACATACTCAGTGAGGAATTAGCCATTGATCTAGCTATGTATCTAATGTTTCCAAGTCTTCATCAAATGATTTTAGTGACATATACACCTCCAGTTCGATAGCATTTTTTAAAAAATGAGTCTTAAAATACTAATCCAAGCTCATCTAAGAAATTGCTACAGATTACATAATTTATACATAACATTGTGTTTCAACTGTACTTAAAAAAAATTGCTTAAAAATTACATAATTGTGCTTCTAATTCATGCGCTGCCCTGTGGTTGGTAGATAATAAAACTCCTGTGTCCATTTGTATCACATCAAGGGGATGAATCTTCTAAAGCAATGGCCCTGACTCAATAATACCTGCCTTAGTGAGGCAGAGTGCTAGGCAACTGCAGAGCTATGAAGGTACATCCATCTATAGCTCTGCATAAAGAAGTCACATGCCTTCCTGTTGAGGAAGAGGCAGCATGTTTGGAGAGCCAGTGTGAAAGTTACAGTGCAACATTTCAGGGTCACTGACTTTCTCTCACTGCTGGTCACTGTTCTATCATAGTAGAAGCCTTGTTCCCTTGCATTTCTTTTTCCTTTTTTTTAATTTAAATTTAATATTTTTTGTTTCAAGTTTTTATTTAAATTCTAGTTGGTTAACATATAGTGTAATACTGGTTTCAGGAGTAGAATTTAGTGACTCATCACTTACATATAACACAAGTGCTCATCACAACAAGTGCCCTCCTAATCCCCATCACCCAGTTAGTCCCTCCCCCTTCACCTCCCCTCCAGCAACCCTGAGTTTCTCTATAATTAAGAGTCTCTTATGATTTACCTCCCTCTCTTTTTTTCCCCCTGTCCTGTGTTCATCTGTTTTGTTTCTTAAATTCCACACAGAAGAAATCATATGGTATTTGTCTTTCTCTGACTGACTTATTTTGCTTAGCATAATACACTCTAGTTCCATCCACATCGTTGCAAGTGGCAAGATTTCATTCTTTTTGATGGTTGAGTAGTAGTCCATTGTATATATATTTACCAGCTTTTTTTTTTTTGAGAGAGAGAGAGAGTGAGAGAGAGCATGAGAGGAGAGAGGGTCAGAGGGAGAAGCAGGCTCCCCGCTGAGCAGGGAGCCAGATGTGGGACTCGATCCAGGGACTCCGGGATCATGACCTGAGCTGAAGGCAGTTGCTTAACCAACTGAGCCACCCAGGCACCCTACCAGCTTTTCTTTATCCATTCATCAGTTGATGGACATTTGGGCTTTCTCCATAGTTTCGCTATTGTTGATAATGCTGTTATAAACACTGGGGTGCATCTGCCTCTTTGAATCAGTACTTTTGTATCCTTTCAGTAAATACCTAGTAGTGCAATTCCTGGATGGTAGGATAGTCCTGTTTCTAACTTTTTGAGGAATTTCCATACTGTTTTTCAGAGTGGCTACACCAGTTTACATTCCCACCAACAGTGTAAGTGGGTTCCCCTTTTTCCACATCCTCACCAACACGTTGTTTCTTGTGTTGTTGATTTTAGCCATGCTCTCTTGCATTTCAAATCTTTTTTTTTTTTAATTTTATTATGTTATGTTAATCACCATACATTACATCATTAGTAGCTGAAGAATTGGAAAGAAAGTAAAGTGGCATTTTCCCCTTCTCTTCTTGAGGAAATGATCTTAGGGCAAGAAAGTAGCAAGCAGATTCATAACAATAACAGTAACAGCTAAAATTTGACTAAGTCTAATATCATACCCAAACTCAGCATCAAGCAGTTTATAGGCATATGTAAATTATTCCTTAGGCTAACCTTATGGAATAGACATTACTTTATTTCATTGATTCATAGTATGGTTTTGACATTCTAAAATCTCAGTTTGGGATAATTCTTAAATTGTAAGGAATATCATAACTGCTGATTTTTTTTACTTTTATTTCTAGTGGTAAAATAAATTTGTAATCTTAGATCTAATGAAAGATAGTATTTTTCCACATTTAAGACTGAAGAACCTGAGCTACAGAGGCTTACCCACTATCACATAGATAGGATCAAATTCTGGACTGAATGGCTATAAATCTCTCCTTTTAAGTGATACAATGTACTACTTACCATATCCCCAGTTCTCTTGGATGCAAGCCCACAGCACAGAATCTCATCACATTAAACAAGTTATGAGTCAAAATAAGAGAGGTTAAAATCATGAGAGGAATTCAACCTGAGGGGGATTATCAGATGCTAGTTTTGAACATGGAGAAAAATGTAGGCAGCTGCTAGGAACTGAGAGCAGCTTCCACCAAAAACTAGCAAGGAGATGAGAACTTCAGCTTTAAAGCCTCAAGGAATTGGTAATAAAATAATCAAGGTTGTTGAATGCTAACAACCTGAATAAGTTGTTAGCAGATTTTTCCCCAGAGCTACTAGATAAAATTGCAGACTGGGCAAGGACACATTGAGTGCAAGGCTGAGTACGAGATTCTGTTCAGAGAGCCCAGCTGATTCACACCTAGATTTCTGAGCTACAAGGACAATAAGCTAATAAGTAGGGGCAGAATAACTTTACTTACACACTGAAGAACCAGAACTATCTGGTAGTTGCCCTCCTTGGCAGGCAGTAAATTTTGGAGTAGTGAAGTCCAGCATCCTTCCCTCAGTGTGAGTAATCTGAGTTATACTTGCACTCCAGAGTCTGAGAACATTTCTTAATATATCATTTGCACATGAATATTTGTTTTTGAATGAGATTCTGGGAAATTTAACTTGTGTAAATACCAGTTGTGGTCCTAGAAAGAAGATCCTAAAGAGGAGTTCTAAAGGTGGGGGGGTGGTCACTCACAGGCTAGATAGCAACAGGGACAATACTGTTAAGATTTTCACTTGTTGGATGGGATAGAGGTAGAAATGGATGTTCTGTCTCATATCTGTAGCATATGCAGGGGGGTAAATAGTAATTATAAGAATAGTAATTAGAAATAGTAATTATGACAAATCGATATTTGCTGAATTCAATTGGTGCATTGAAAAAAGAAAATGGTAATCTCAGGCTATTCAAGTAGCAATTTACAGCATGGTATGAAAGAACACCTTCATAGAAAGAGATCCTGATCTCATACAGCCCAAGAACAGATTGTTCTATTTACCAAGCCAAGGACTAATGATAAGCAAGAAGATCCTCAGAAAGGACTGCCTTTGTGTCTTAAATCTTCTGAAATTCGGGATGGGGACATTTCGAGGGATGTGCTTCAGAGTCTTGGATCCCTAAGTTTCTCTCAACATTCTGGGCCTGTAGAATTGGCATGCTTCTCCCTTGCTCAGAGATAACAGTGCCCTGCTCAACTAAGTCTTGGCCTCACCCAATAGGAGGGTCCTTGCTCCTGCTAAGAGCCAAGAGGGATCAATCACTAAAGGAGCTTGAGAACAAAGCTATTATGTACCAGTACGAACTATGGAATCATACCTGGGATAGATTTTCTGGGACCTAGTCCTGTAGGAGCAGACAGTGAAGCTAAATAATGGAGGGTTTTTTAATATAGGAACAGTTTCTCATGATTGAGAATTTAACACTCAGGAAAAGGCACCTGGAACAGGTCTGAATATACTCCTGGAATGTCTGTGAATCTCAGGAAAAAAATTATGTTTTCTATTAAATAAAGTGGAGATGTCAGATTTTTCTTGGCAGAATGTTGAGAAGATTCCCAAGGCACCCAGAAGTGAGATTGATAGAATGAATCTGTTATACAAGACCCCAAATCACCACTACTCCCCCCTCTGATGATCATGGTACTTGAGAGACCCAGAGGACACTATTTTCAACAATGATAAAGAGTGCATCATGGAAAGGAGGAGCAAGATGGCAGAGGAGTAGGAGACCTAAATTTCGTCTGGTCCCAGGAATTCAGCTAGATAGGGATCAAACCATTCTGGACACCTACAAACTCAACAGGAGATTGAAGAAGAGAATAGCAGCAACCCTCTGAACAGAAAAGCAACCACTTTCTGAAAGGTAGGACGTGTGGAGAAGTGAGTCCGAGGCGCTATTCAGGAGGATAGATGGCGAGGGAGGCGGCCTCCATTGGCCGCTACTGGCAAGTAATAGAGCAGCGGAGCACAAAATCGGAAATTTTAGAAGTCGGCTCTGCTGAGGGATGTCGCTCCAGTGGATAAGCGGGGCATGGAACACTCACTGGGACAGTGTGGTCACAGGACCCCTGGGATCACAGAAAGACTGGGGGTGCCTGAGTATGGCAGGGCTCCCAGGTATCGGAGCGGAGAAGCCGGCTGCAGAGACAGAGCGGAGGAGTGGGCTCTCAGCTTGGGGTTGCCATAAACCATGATCCGTGGCACATTCGGGCCCCTGCTCTTCCAGCAGGGACCCAGCAAGCAGCAGATCTGAGGAGACTTCCCTTCCTTGCCCGGGAGGGGCAGTGTGGGAGCGCAACACAGGGATCTACTGGATTTGGAGACTCCAACCGGGGTTGTGTGCCAGAGATAGAAACGCTCAGTCACAGGCCAGGTGAGCATGGAGTGCGGCCAGAGACCGGGAAGATGGGAGTGATTGACGGCTTTTCCCTGGGGGCTCATTGAGGAGTGGGGCCCCGAGTTCTCGGCTCCTCTGGGGTAGAGATTGGGAGGCCACCATTTTCATTTTCATCCTCCAAAACTGTACGGAAAGCTTGCAGGGAACAAAAGCTCCTGAGAGCAAACCTAAGCAGATTACTTAGCCCGGACCGGCAAGGGCAGGGCAATTCTGCCTCTGGCAAGACATTTGGGAACGATGGAAACAGGCCCCTCCCCCAGAAGATCAGCAAGAACAGCCAGCCAAGACCAAGTTTACCAATCAATGAGAACGACAGAATGCCAGCACTAGGGGAATACAGCATATAGAATTCATGACTTCTTCCCCATGATTCTTTAGTCTTTCAAAGTTAATTTTTTTCTTTTAAATTTCTTTTTCTTTCTTTTTTTTTTTTGAATTTTTCTTTTTCCCTTTTTCAACCAACATCTCATCAATCCCTTTTTTAAAAAATCTTTTTATTTTTCATTTTTAGAGTCATATTCTATCCCTTCATAGTAGTTAACCTTATTTTTGGTATATATATAAGTTGTTCTCTCTTTAAAGTTTTGGGATACAGTTTCTTCTAACACACCAAAATATACCCTAAATCTCTAGCGTATGGCAATGTTCTAGTCTCCTGCCTGATCACATTCTCTCCCTTTTATTTTTTAAATCCTCTTCTTTTTTTTTCAACCAACTTCTTATCTTATCAATTCCTTTTATTAAATCTTTTATACTTTTCATCTTTACAATCATGTTCCTTCCCTTCATCATATTAACCCTTATTTTTGTACATATATGTTTTTCTTTCTTTAAAATTTTGGGAGGGGGATGCCTGGGTGGCTCAGTCAGTTAAGCATCTGCCTTTGGCTCGGGTCGTGATCCCAGGGTTCTGGGATCGAGTCCCGCATCAGGCTCCCTGATCCGCGGGGAGCCTGTCTCTCCCTCTGCCTCTCTCTCTCTGTCTTTCATGAATAAATAAATAAAACCTTTAAAAAAAAATTGGGGGAGGCACTTTCTTCTAACAGACCAAAATATGCCCAAAATCTAGTGTGTGGAAAAGATCTATGCACCAGCCTGATCAAATCTGATCATATTCTGTTTTTTTGTTTGTTTGTTTTTATCTTTTCCTTTTTCCTTCTTTTTTTTTTTTTCTTTTATCTTTCTTTCCCTTTCTTTTCCCTCATTTTCAGGTATTTTCTTTGTAGTTTATATTTTTCTGGGGACGTTGTTACCCTGTTAGCATTTTGTTCTCTTATTCATCTATTCTCCTCTGGACAAAATGACAAGACAGAAAAAATCACCTCAAAAAAAAGAACAAGAGGCAGTACCAATTGCCAGGGACCTAATCAATATGAACATTAGTAAGATGTCAGAACTAGAGTTCAGAATGATGATTTTAAAGATACTAGCTGAGCTTGAAAAAAGCATGGAAGATATTAGAGAAACCCTTCTGGAGAAATAAAAGAACTAAAATCTAACCAAGTTGAAATCAGAAAGGCTATTAATGAGGTGTAGTAAAAAACGGAGGCTCTAACTGCTAGGATAAATGAGGCAGAAGAGAGAATAAGTGATATAGAAGACCAAATGATGGAGAATAAAGAAGCGGAGAAAAAGAGAGATTAACAACTACTGGATCACAAGGGCAAAATTTGAGAGATAAGTGATACCATAAGATGAAACAATATTAGAATAATTGGGATCCCAGGAGAAGAAAGAGAGAGAGGGGCAGAAGTTATATTGGAGCAAATTAGAGCGGAGAACATCCCTAACTTGGGGAAGGAAACAGGCATCAAAATCCAGGAGGCACAGAGAACACCCTTCAAAATCAATAAAAATAGGTCAACACCCCGACATCTAATAGTAAAACTTACAGGTCTCGGGCGCCTGGGTGGCTCAGATGGTTAAGCGTCTGCCTTCAGCTCAGGTCATGATCTCAGGGTCCTGGGATCGAGTCCCACATCGGGCTCCTTGCTCCTTGGAAGCCTGCTTCACCCTCTGCCTTTCTCTCTCGCTCTGTCTCTCATGAATAAAAAAAAAAAAAAAAAACTTACAGGTCTCAGAGACAAAGAGAAAATCCTGAAAGCAGCTCGGGAGAAGAGATCGGTAAACTACAATGGTAGAAACATTAGATCAGCAACAGACCTATCCACAGAGACCTGGCAGGCCAGAAAGGACTGGCATTATATATTCAGAGCACTAAATGAGAAAAATATGCAGCTAAGAATACTATATCCAGCTAGGCTGTCATTGAAAATAGGAGGAAAGATAAAAAGCTTCTAGGACAAACAAAAACTAAAGAAATTTGCAAACACAAAACCAGCCCTACAAGAAATCTTGAAAAGGGTCACAGACCAGAAAGGAACACAGACAATATACAGTAACAGTCACCTTACAGGAAATACAATGACACTAAATTCATATCTTTCAATAGTTACCCTGAATATAAATGGGCTAAATGCCCCAATCAAAAGACACAGGCATCAGATTGGATAAAAAAAACAAGACCCATCAATATGCTGTCTGCAAGAGACTCATTTTAGACCCAAAGACACCCCCAGATTGAAAGTGAGGGGGTGGAAAACCATTTACCATGCTAATGGACAACAAAAGAAAGCTGGGGTGGCAAACCTTATATCAGACAAATTAGATTTTAAACCAAAGACTAAAATAAGAGATGAGGAAGGACACTATATCATACTTTAAGAGTCTATCCAACAAGAAGTTCTAACAGTTGTAAATATCTATGCACCTAACACAAGCACAGCCAATTATATAAGCCAATTAATAACAAAAGCAAAGAAACACACCAAACAAGAATAAAATAATAGTAGGGGAATTTAACACCCCCTCACTGAAATGGACAGATCATCTAAGCAAAATATCAACAAGGAAATAAAGTCTTTAAATGACACAGTGGACCAGATGGACTTCACAGATATATTTAGAACATTCCATCCCAAAGCAACAGAATACACATTCTTCTCTAGTGCCCATGGAACATTCTCCAGAAATATCACATCCCGGTTCACAAATCAGGTCTCAACCAGTAACAAAAGATTGGGATTATCCCCTGAATATTTTTGGGCCACAATGCTTTGAAACTAGAACTCAATCACAAGAGGAAAGTCAGAAAGAACTCAAATACTTGGAGGCTAAAAAGCATCATACTAAAGAATGAATGGGTCAACCAGGAAATTAAAGAAGAATTAAAAAAAAATCATGGAAACAAATAAAAATGAAAACACAACTGTTCAAAATCTTTGGGATGCAGCAAAGGCAGTCCTAAGAGGGAAGTATATAGCAATACAAGCCTTTCTCAAGAAACAAGAAAGGTCTTAAATACACAACCTAACCCTACACCTAAAGGAGCTGGAGAAAGAACAGCAAAAAAAGCCTAAGCCAGGCAGAAGAAGAGAAATAATAAAGGTCAGAGAAGAAATCAATGAAGTAGAAACCAAAGGAACAGTAGAACAGATCAACAAAACGAGGAGCTGGTTCTTTGAAAGAATTAACAAGATTGATAAACCCCTGGCCAGACTTAACAAAAAGAAAAGAGAAATGACCCAAATCAACAAAATCATGAATGAAAGAGGAGAGATCACAACCAACACCAAAGAAATACAAACAGTTATAAGAACATATTATAAGCAACTATATGCTAGCAAATTAGATAATCTGGAAGAAATGGATGCATTCCTAGAGATGTATCAACTACCAAAACTGATCCAGGAAGAAATAGAAAACCTGAAGAGACCTATAACCACTAAGGAAATCAAAGCAGTCATCAAAAATCTCCCAAGAAACAAGAGCTCAGGGCCAGATGGCTTCCCAGGGAATTCTACCAAACATTTAAAGAAGAATTAATACCTATTCTTCTGAAACTGTTCCAAAAAATAGAAATGGAAGGAAAACTTCCAAACTCATTTTATGAGGCCACCATTATCTTGATCCCCAAACCAGCAAAGACACCATCAGAAAGGAGAATTACAGGCCAATATATTCGATGAAGACAGATACAAAAATTCTCACCAAAATACTGGCCAATAGGATCCAACAGTACATTAAAAGGATTATTCACCATGGCCAAGTGGGATTTATCCCTGGACTGCAAGGTTGGTTCAACATCCACAAATCAATCAACATGATACAATACATTAACAAAAGAGAGAACAAGAATCATATGATCCTCTCAATAGATGCAGAAAAAGCATTTTACAAAGTACAGCATCCTTTCTTGATCAAAACTATTCAGAGTATAGGCATAGAGGGTACGTACCTCAATATCATAAAAGCCATCTATGAAAAACCTACAGCGAATATCATTCTCAATGGGGAAAAACTGAGAGCTTTCCCCCTAAGGTCAGGAACGCGGCAGGGATGTCCACTATCACCACTGCTATTCAACATACTATTAGAAGTCCTAGCCACAGCAATCAGACAACAAAAAGAAATAAAAGGCCTCTGAATCGGCAAAGAAGAAGTCAAACTCTCACTCTTTGCAGATGACATGATACTTTATGTGGAAAACCCAAAAGACTCCACCCCAAAACTGCTAGAACTCATACAGGAATTCAGTAAAGTGGCAGGATAGAAAATCAATGCACAGAAATCAGTGGCATTCCTATATACCACCACCAAGACAGAAGAAAGAGAAATTAAGGAGTCGATCCCATTTACAACTGCACCCAAAACCATAAGATACCTAGGAATAAATCTAATCAAAGAGGCAAAGGATCTGTACTCAGAAAACTATAAAATACTCAGGAAAGAAATTGAGGAAGACGCAAAGAAATGGAAAAACGTTCCATGCTCATGGATTGGAAGAACAAATATTGTGAAGATGTCAATGCTACCTAAAGCAATCTACACATTCAATGCAATCGCTATCAAAATACCATCCACTTTTTTCAAAGAAACTGAACAAATAATCTTAAAATTTGTATGGAACCAGAAAAGACCACGAATAGTCAGAGGAATGTTGAAAAAGAAAAGCAAAGCTGGCAGCATCACAATTCTGGACTTCAAGCTCTATTACAAAGCTGTCATCATCAAGACAGTTTGGTACTGGCACAGAAAGACACATAGATCAATGGAACAGAATAGAAAACCCAGAACTGGACCCTCAACTCTATGGTCAACTAATTTTGACAAAGCAGGAAAGAATGTCCAATGGAAAAAAGACAGTCTCCTCAACAAATGGTGTTGGGAAAATTGGACTGCCACCTGCAGAAGAATGAAATTGGACCATTTCCTTACACCACACACACAAAAAGACTCAAAATGGTTGAAAGACCTAAATGTGAGACAGGGGTCCATCAAAATCCTAAAGGAGAACACAGTCAGCAACCTCTTCGACCTCAGCCACGGCAACTTCTTCCTAGAAACATCGCCAAAGGCAAGGGAAGCAAGGGCAAAAATGAACTATTAGGACTTCATCAAGATAAAAAGCTTTTGCATAGCAAAAGAAACAGTCAACAAAACCAAAAGACAATCAACAGAATGGGAGAAGATATTTGCAAATGACATATCAGATAAAGGGCTAGTATCCAAAATCTATAAAGAACTTACCAGACTCAACACCCAAAGAACAAAGAATCCAATCAAGAAATGGGCAGGAGACATGAACACACATTTTTCCAAAGAAGACATCCAAATGGCCAACAGATACATGAAAAAGTGCTCAACATCGCTCGGCATCAGGGAAATCCAAATCAAAACCTCAATGAGATACCACCTCACACCAGTCAGAATGGCTAAAATTAACAAGTCAGGAAACGACAGATATTGGTGGGGATGTGGAGAAAGGGGAACCCTCCTACACTGTTGGTGGGGATGCAAGCTGGTGCAGCCACTCTGGAAAACAGTATGGAAGTTCCTCAAAAAGTTGAAAATAGAGCCACCCTACTATCCAGCAATTGCACTACTGGGTATTTACCCCAAAGATACAAATGTAGGGATCCAAAGGGGTATGTGCACCCCAATTTTTATAGCAGCAATGTCCACAATAGCCAAACTATGGAAAGAGCCAAGATGTGCATAGACAGAGGAATGGATAAAGAAGATGTGGTATTTATATACAATGGAATAATATGCAGCCATCAAAAGGAATGAAATCTTGCCATTTGCAATGATGTGGATGGAATTGGAAGGTATTATGCTGAGCAAAATAAGTCAATCAGAGAAAGACATGTATCATATGACCTCACTGATATGAGGAATTCTTAATTTCAGGAAACAAACTGAGGGTTGCTGGAGTGGTGGGGGTTGGGAGGGATGGGGTAGCTGGGTGATAGACATTGGGGAAGTTATGTTCTATGGTGAGTGCTGTGAATTGTGTCAGACTGTTGAATCACAGACCTGTACCTCTGAAACAAATAATACATTATATGTTAAAAGAAGAGGAAGAAGAAGAAGAAGAAGAAGAAGAAGAAGAAGAAGAAGAAGAAGAAGAAGAAGAAGAAGAAGAAGGAGGAGGAGGAGGAGGAGGAGGAGGAGGAGGAGGAGGAGGAGGAGAAAAAGATAGCAGTAAGGGAAGAATGAGGGTGGGGGGAATTGGAGGGGGAGATGGACCATGAGAGACTATGGACTCTGAGAAACATACTGAAGGTTCTAGAGGGGAGGGGGGTGGAGGGATGGGTTAGCCTGGTGATGGGTAATAAAGAGGGCACATACTGCATGGAGCACTGGGTGTTATATGCAAACAATGAATCATGGAACACTACATCAAAAACTGATGATGTAATGTATGCTGATTAACATAACATAATAAAAAAAAATTAATTTTTAAGAATGCATCATGGAGAAGCCCAGTAGTAGCTGTTATTTTTCAAGTCTGGTGCAGACAGTAAGAGATACTGTCTACAACTAGGCTCCTTAGTGTCAAAAAAGATGCTGGATACTGGAAATGCAGAAACCAGATGGCAGTATTTAAGGTCAAAAGTAAGATAGATTTAATTACTACAATCTGTAACCAGTTCAAAATGTCCAGGGGAAAATCCTACAAATACTTTTTTGTCTTCTGTGATCCCTGTCCCCTTTATCCTTCTAATAGCCCTCTCTGCATCCCATGCATGCTCTCACCTGCAAGAGCCAGCACCAGAGGGCCCACTTTGCCAGTACTAGGAGATAGCTGCAAGAACCTGCAAATACTCCCCTGGGCCAGTGCTTAACCAGTACAAGAAATTGGAAGCCCAATCCCCTTGTGTCAAGACAGGACAACCCTTTTTTTTTTTTTTTTTTAATATTTTATTTATTTATTTGACAGAGAGAGAATGAGAGAGAGAGCACATGAGACGGGGGAGGGTCAGAGGGAGAAGCAGACTCCCTGCCGAGCAGGGAGCCCGATGCAGGACTCGATCCAGGGACTCCAGGATCACGACCTGAGCCAAAGGCAGTCGCTTAACCAACTGAGCCACCCAGGTGCCCTGACAGGACAACTCTTAATTTATACCTTACAGTTCAGAGTTTCCATTTAGCCTTTTGGCTCTTTGCTTGTGATTTTACCTGTAGGAGATTGTTGCAATAATGACCTCAATGATTTGTTACTCCCTGCATCTGCCCTTGGATAAACTCTATATACATTTACTTTGGCTTGATTATGTAACTTGCTTTGACCAATGGGACATTAGCAGATCTGATGCAGACAGAAGCATGAAAAGTGCTTGTGCTTTGTGGCTTGCACTCTCTTGCTCTTCCTGAGGACCTTACAAACATTGCCGTATGAATAAAGGTGGACTAGGCTGCTGGAGACACATGGCCAAAGTACCCCACCCAAAAGCCAGAACCAACAGTTAGACATGTGAGTAAAACCATTTTAGTCCAATCAGACCAGAGTTAACCTGTCAGCTGATGGAGCCCAACAAAACAACCACTTAGCGGAGCCCAGCCCAAATTTCTAACCCCCTGAATCATTACCCAATACATGATTTTCTTTTTTTTCTTTTTAAAATTTTATTTAAATTCTAGTGAGTTAATGTACAGTGCTATATTGGTTTCAGAAGTAGAATTCTGTGATTCATCATTTACATACAGCACCCAGTGCTCATCATAACAACTGCCCTCCTTAATTCCCAACACCCATTTAGCCCATTCACCATCCACCTTCCTCCATCAACTCTGTTTTTTCTCTATCATTAAAAGTCTCTTATGGTTTGTTTCCCTCTCTCTTTTTAATTTTTTTCCCACTTCCCCTATATTCATCTGTTTTGTTTCTTAAATTCCACATATGAGTGAAATCATATGGTATTTGTCTTTCTCTGACTGGCTTATGTTCCTTAGCATAATGCACTCTAGCTCCATCCATATCATTGCAAATAGCAAGCTGTCATTCTTTTTGATGGCTGAGTAATATTTCATTATGTACATATGTCTTCTTTATCCATTCATCAATCAATGGACATTTGGGCTCTCTCCATACTTTGGCTATGGTTGATAATGCTGCTATAAACATTGGGGTGCATGTACCCCTTCAAATTTGTATTTTTTAATCTTTTGGGAAAATACCTAATAGTGCAATTGCTGGATTCTAGGGCAGTGCTATTTTTAACTTTTTGAAGAAACTCCATATTGTTTTCCAGAGTGGCTGCACCAGTTTACATTTTCACCAATAGTGTAAGAGGGTTCCCATTTCTCTGCATCCTTGCCAACACCTGTTTTTTCTTGTGTTGTTAATTTTTGCCATTCTGACAAGTGTGAAGTGGTATCTCATCCTGGTTTTGCTTTGTATTTCCCTGATGATGAGTGATATTGAGCATCTTTTCATGTGTCTTTTAGGCATCTCGATGTCTTCTTTGGAAAAGTGCCTATTCATGTCTTCTGCCCATTTCTTAACTGGGTTGTTTGTTTTTTGTGTGTTGAGTTTGAAAAGTTCTTTATAGATTTTGGATACTAACCCTTTATCAGATATGTCATTTGCAAATATCTTCTCCCATTCTGAAGGTTGCATTTTACTTTTGTTCATTGTTTCCTTCATGTGCAGAAGACTTTTACCTTGATGAAGTCCCAATAGTTCATTTTTGCTTTTGTTTCCCTTGCCTCTGGAGCCATATCTAGTAAGAAGTTGCTATGGCCAATGTCAAAGAGGTTGCTGCCTGTTTTCTTTTCTAGGATTTTGATGGTTTCCTGTCTCATGTTTAGGTCTTTCTTCCATTTTGAATTTCTTTTTTTGTATGGTGTAAGAAAGTGGTGCAATTTCGTTCTTCTACCTGTTGCTGTCCAGTTTTCCCAACACCATTTGTTGAAGAGACTGTCTTTTTTCCATTGAATATTCTTTCCTGCTTTGTCAAAGATTAGTTGACCATATGGTTGTGGGTCCATTTCTGGGTTTTCTATTCTGTTCCATTGATCTATGTGTTTGTTTTTGTGCCAGTACCATACTATCTTGATTACTACAACTTTGTGATATAACTTAAAGTCTGGAATTGTGATGCCTCCAGATTTGCTTGTCTTTTTCAAGATTGCTTTGGCTATTCAGGGTCTTTTGTGGCTCCATACAAATTTTGGGATTGTTTTTTCTAGCTCTGTGAAAAATGCTCTTGGTATTTTGATAGGGATTGCCTTAAATGTTTACATTGCCTCAGGTACTATAGACATTTTAACAATATTTGTTTTTCTCATCCATGAGCATGGAATGTTTTTCCATTTCTTTGTGTCATCTTCAATTTCTTTCATAATTGTTTTATAGTTTCAGGATATAGACTTTTTACTTATTTGATTAGGTTTATTCCTAGGTATCTTATTGTTGCAGGTGCAATTGTAAATGGGATTGATTCCTTGATTTCTCATTCTGCTGCTTCATTATTGGTGACAGAAATACAACAGATTTCTGGGGGTTTTTTTTATATGTTGATTTTATATCCTGCAACTTTGCTGAATTCATTTATTAGTTCTAACAATTTTTTGGTGGAGTCTTTTAGGTTTCCTATATAGAGTATGATGTCATCTGCAAATAGTGAAAGTTTGACTTCTTCATTGCTGATTTGGATGCATTTTCTTTCTTTTTACTCTCTGATTACTGAGGCTAGGACTTCGAGTACTATGTTAAATAGGAGTATGAAAGTTGTCTTGTTCTTGACCATAGGGGAAAATCTTTCAGTTTTTCCCCATTAAGAATGATATGAGCTATGGTTTTTTCATATATGGCCTTTATGATGATGAAGTGTGTTCCCTCAGTCCCTACTTTGTTGAGAATTTTTTTTTAATATTTTATTTATTTATTTGACAGAGAGAGACACAGCGAGAGAGGAAACACAAACAGGGGGAGTGGGAGAGGGAGAAGCAGGCCTCCTGCGGAGCAGGGAGCCCGATGCAGGGCTCGATCCCAGGACCCTGGGATCATGAACTGAGCCGAAGGCAGATGCTTAATGACTGAGCCACCCAGGTGCCCCTTTGTTGAGAATTTTCATCTAGAATGGATGCTGTACTTTGTCAAATGCTTTTTCTGCATCTATTGAAATGATCATATGGTTCTTATCCTTTCTTTTATTTTTGTATCCTTTCTTTTATTAACGTGATGTATCACATTGATTGGTTTGTGCATATTGAAGCCCAGGAATAAATCCCACCCTTGCAGCCCAGGAATAAATCCCACTTGATTGTGGTGAATGTTTCTTTTAATGTACTGTTGAATTCGATTTGCTAATATCTTGTTGAGAATTTTTGCATCCATGTTCATCAGGGATATTAGCCTTTAATTCTCCTTTTTAGTGGGGTCTTTGTCTGGTTTTCAGATCAAGGTAATTCTGGCCAAGTAGAATGATTTTGGAAGTTTTCCTTCCATTTCTATTTTTTGGAACTGTTTGAGAAGAATAGGTATTAACTCTTTAAATGTTTGGTAGAATTTCCCTGACAAGCCATTTGTCCCTGGACTTTTGTTTTTTGGGAGATTTTTGATAACTGTTTCAATTGCTTTGCTGGTTATGGTTCTGTTCAAATTTTCTATTTCACCCTGTTTCAAATTTGGGGGTTTGTATGTCTCTAGGAAGTTATCCTTTTCTTCCATATTGCCCAGTTTCTTGGTATATAATTTTTCATAATATTTTCTTATAATTGTTTGTATTTCTATGGTGTCGGTTGTGATGGCTCCCCTTTTATTCATGATTTTATTTATTTGGTTCCCTTCTCTTTTCTTTTTGATAAGTCTGGCTAGGGGTTTATCTATTTTATTAATTCTTTCAAAGAACAAGCTCTTGATTTCATTGATCTGTTCTACCGTTTTTGCTTGTTTCTATATTGTTTATTTCTGTTCTCTTCTTTATTATTTCCCTTCTTCTGCTGGCTTTAAGCTTTATTTGCTGTTCCTTTTTCTCGGTCCTGTAGGTATAAAGTTAGCTTGTGTATTTGAGACTTTTCTTGCTTCTTGAAGTAACCTGTATTGCAATATTCTTCCTTCTTAAGACTGCCTTTGCTGCATCCCAAAGGTTTGGACTGTCATGTTTTCATTTTCATTGCCTTCCATGTATTTTTAAATCACTTTAATTTCCTGGTTAACCAATTCATTCTTTAGTAGGATGCTCTTTAATCTCCATGTATTTGTGGTTTTTACAATTTTTTTCTTGTGGTTCACCTCAAGTTTCAAAGCGTTGTGGTCTGAAAATATGCATGGTATGAACTCAAAGTATTTGTACTTGTTGAGGGCTGATTTGTGACCCAGTATGTGATTCATTATGGAGAATGTTCCATTTACACTCAAAAAGAATGTGTATTCTGCTGCTTACAATGCAATGATCTGAATATATCTGTTAAGTCCATCGAGTCCTCTGTATCATTCAAAGCCATTGTTTCCTTGTTGATTTTCTGCTTAAATGATATATCCATTGTGTAAGTGGGGTGTTAAAGTCCCCTACCATTATTGCATTGTTATCAATGGGTTCCTTTATTTTTATTATTAACTGATTTATATATTTGGGTGCTCTCAAGTTGGGGGCATAAATATTTACAATTCTTAGATCTTCTTGACCTCTTAATTATAATGCCCTTCTTCATCTCTTATTGCAGTCTTTATTTTAAAATCTACTTTGTCTGGTACAAGTATGGCTACTCTGGTTTTCTTTTGGTGTCCATTAGCATGATAGATAGTTCTCCACCCCCTCCCTTTCAATCTGCTGATGTCTTTAGGTCTATATGCTGTAGGCAGCATATAGATGGGTCTTGTTTTTTCTATCCATTCTAATATGCAATGTCTTTTGATGGGAGCATTTAGTCCATTTACATTCAGAGTGATTATTGAAAGATATGAGTTTAGTGTCATTGTGTTACCTATGAAATTGGTGTTTCTGATGATGTTCTCTGTTCCTTTCTATTCTTCTATTCTTTGTTGCTTTTGGCCTTTTTTTTCACTCAAAGATTCCCCTTTAAAATTTCTTGCAGAGCTGATTTAGAGGCCATGAACTCCTTTGGTTTTTGTTTCTCTAGGAAACTCTTTATGTCTCCTCCTATTCTATATGATAGCCTTGCTGGATAAAGTATTCTTGGCTGCATATTTTTCCCATTTAGCATGTTGAATATATCCTACAGTTCTCTTCTGGCTTACCAGGTTTCTGTGGACAGATCTGCTTTGAACCTAATCTGTCTTCCCTTGTAGGTTAAGGACTTTTTTTTTTCCCTTGCTGCTTTCAGGATTCTCCCTTGTCTGTGTATTTTGTGAAATTGACTATGATATGCCTTGGCAATGGCCAACTTTTGTTTAATTTAATGGGAGTTCTCTGTGCTTTTTGGATTTTGATATCTGTGTCCTTCCCCAGATTAGGGAAGTTATCAGCTATGATTTGCTCAGATAAACCTCCTGCCCTTTTTTCTTTCTCTTCATTTTCTGGAACTCCTTTGATATGAATGTTATTCTGTTTTAATATGTAGGTGAGTTCCCAAAGTCTATCTTTGTGATCCATTACCTTTGTTTCCATCTCCTTTTCAGCTTCATTATTTTCCATAATTTTTTCTATACCATGGATTCATTCCTCTACTTCATCCATCTTCATTGTTATGACATCCATTCAGATTTGCATCTCAGTTATAGCATTTTTAATTTTAGCTGGACTAGATTTTAGCTCTTTTATCACTGCAGTAAAAGATTCTCTAATGTTTTCTATGCTTTTTACAAGCCCAGCTGGTATCCTTATAAGTGTTGTTTTAAATTCTAGTTCAGACATCTTACTTATATCTGTATCGATTAAATCCCTGACCATCATTTCTTCCTGTTCTTTGTTTTGTGGTGAATTCCTTTGTCTTATCATTTTGGAGGGGAAAAATAATCAAAATTAAATTAATTAAAATTTAAAAATCAAAAAATTAATAAAGGAAGTTAATCCTAGGTGTGTTTTTGTCTCCCTGTGAAGAGAAGCCTCATAGAAAAAAGAAAAAAAAGATAAAAAATTAAAAATTAAAAAAAATTAAAAATTGCTCTTTCTGTATCCAAGAAAACAACAAAAACAAAAACAAACAAACAAAAAGAAACAAAAAAAACCTCAAAGGAAGCTAGATCCTGTTTCTCCTAGAGCTTTTGAAACTTCGAAGCACTCTATGATCAGTAGACTTGGTACGAATGAGGGGTTTGTGCTGGTCTTCTGGGACAGGGACCTGCTGCTCTGAGTCTTAGATGGATTTGCCCTAGTGCATGTGTGCCTGCCGGCCACAGGGTGGGCAGGGCTTGATGTAATGGCCCTATTCTCCACGTGGTGGCACTGTTTACCTTACTGGGATTGATCAGTGCTGGTGGGCAAGGGGTCAAAATGGCTTTGCTCCTCTCTCTCATCTCCAGAGCAGGAAGCTCCCATGGGCCACTCCTTAGGAAGCCCTCATAGACTCCCCATCACCCCTCCTATGGCCCCGGCTTCCCTTAGATTCCCACCTTCCCCCTGTCCTTGACTGGGCTGTCTTCCTGCCAGGCAGTGCACTACTGTTTTATCTCAGGCCTGCCCGTGCTTCAAAAACCCCACACTTCAGAGACTCCTGCAGCATGGATCAGTGCTGATCCTCTGGTGGAGGGTCTCACTGCGCTGTGGCTGGTGCTGGCTTGTCCTAGAAAACAGTTGTGTGACCATGCAGCACAGCAGTTCAGAGCTCAGGGTAAGCACAACACACAGGCAGCAGGAGGGTTTGCTACCCTCAGCTGGCATCTTTGTTCCTATACTGGTGAATGGGATAGCTCAATGGTGACTGAAGGGTCTTTTGACCTCAGAGAGGCTGTGTCACCTCTACCAACTACTTCTCCCCCTGTAACCCAGAGGATCCTCAGATGCCTGCTGCCAGAACTGGGCCCTGCTTCCCTGTCAGAGCACTGTCAGGCCTGACCCTGGTAATGGTGCTAACCTCTGAAACTTTAGATTCTGCACTCCACCATTTATAAACGACTGGAGGTATTGACACCCTTTCTTTTTTCCGTGTCTAAGGTTTTGGGGAACAGTTTTCTTGTGCTGTCCTCTGTGTGTGTTTTCATTCTTTTTTCCCCCCACTCTTTCTCTCTCTCGTGTTTTTTTTACAGCAAATGTTAACTGATATACTACTCTTTTTTCCACTAGCCTGTCCTGTCCTACACTCCTTTATGATTTCTTCTAGAAGTACTTCCTTCATAAATCACTTACACAGGAATCTTTGTTCCAAGATATTCTTCTGAGAAACATGACCCAAAACAATAATAATTTGTTAACTCACCACACTTTCTGAAGAAAAGACAGTATTAAACTCATATATCTGCATTACAAAAATGGGCACATATTCCAGGTATTCTAAATTTGAAAAGGGAAGTTATTTAGAACAAAGGATGAGGGAATCAGCTGGATTTTCCAGACCTAGATTCTATCCTCTTCTGTTTTATGTGATTATCCATCCCACTTTTACCTTTATTTATGAGTAGATTGCAAATTAGGGGATTAGATCCTGTGTAGAGACTTGCCAATGGATTAGTAATTTTGAAGATTTAAAACACATTCTAATTATAGGATAGATAGCCTTTTTATTGTAGTCCTAAGTGCTGTATTCTACAACAGAAAAAACAATCAAGAAAACAGGCAGTGAGATATTTGCTGTCACTTACATGACACACAACAGCCAAGTGTATGTTCCTTCCCTTTGTCACTTGACAGAAGGATTCTCAGAGCCCAAGGAGGAGTTAAAGGGCACCCACTGTGGAGATATCATCAGTGCAGTTTGGGAGGGGGGTTCAGTCATTTTACTGAGTTAAACGCCACTGGGAAATCTCTTGGATTATGACAGGAATCATCAGACTTTTTGAAAAAAAAAAAAAAAAACATATTATATCAGCATTCTTAATATAACCTCATTTGGGGAGTGGAAGAGAAAAGTGTTGTAAAGCTTTTTACAATGAAGGACTATATCAAAAGGTAATTGATATTTAAAATTTCATTCATCTGTATTGTTCTCAGATGTACATTTTTGCAGAAGGTAGAAACTAATCTTTTTTTTTCAAATTTTATGTTAACGTTTGATTGTTTAATAAAAAAAAGAAAATATCATTGGTTTTTATGCATTATTGGCTTTTGTATAATTATTATAACCTGCAAACTTCATGCAATAATAGTGCATCACTATGTAGATATATATGACCTAACCTAATAGATTATTTCTGGGAAATGATATATACTTAATTTTATGGTTAATAATTAAGCTTTAGATAAAACTGTAAAATGAAAAATTTACTAAATCTTTAGCAAGATGACTAACAGTTAATAACATTAAGGCAGTAAAAGACTGTGATAAATGGGCAGATTATATTTGAGTTATTAAAATTAGCAGTACATGGAAAAGGAAAGCTACAAGTATATATAAAATAGAGCATTAATTTAAGCTTTATCAACTCTTTTGTGGAACAAATACTGTGATTCACAATATTAGGTAAAAGTGAAGTATGTGCTAATAAAATGTCCCTCTCTTGCATTTCAAATACATATATGAAATAATTTACACTAAAAATATTGTGTCATTTCTAAGAGGTTTTCATGTTCAAACCTTTGAATGGCTAAAAATTCTGAGTTTTCCATTTTAAATACTGTGTTATTTTTAATGAAAGAAATGTTTGTAAAAGGTATAAACTTTTTGTCCAATTAAGTAATATAGAATTATTGTAAGGCTTGGTTTTCAATTTTTACTCATCTTGGCTGGGCTCCAAAAATATTAGAGATGTGTACATTCGTCACTACTTGCCATGGTTGTTGAATTGCATTTATGAATGTATGGTTTATAAATAAAAATGAGCATTCACTTTTTAATGGAGTTCAAACTCACACTTTTGTGTTTCTTATCTGGCAGAGATAGAATTTTTTTTTTTTTTTGATGATATTCCATCAACCCAAGTGTATAAGCACATACAGAGGGCAGGACATATTGGACCACAACAGTATAAATTGCAAATGTAGCCCCTTGCTTGGAATCAGATTGTTACCTCTGTTTTTAACAGTATCAACCATAAGTCTACAAAAATACATATATAACATCACAATATAAAGAATTCAGATATAAAATGAATTGACTTTCAGTTAGGCTTCTACCCAGAGTACATTCACAAATGTGCAATTGTAACATTCAGGTGTCAATTTTGCTAGGCTATAATACTCAGTTACTCAATTAAACACTAATCCAGGTGTTGCTGTGAAGGTATCTTGTAGATACGTTTAAAACCTATAATCAGTTGACTCTAAGTAAAGATCATCTTTGATAATATGGATGGACCTCATCCAATCAGGTGAAGGTCTTAAGAAACAAAACCAAGATTTCCATTAGGAAGAAAATATTCTGTCTCAAGACCAGTTCCTGCCCCAAAATTTCCAGCTTGCCAACCCGGCCTACAGATTTCTGACTAGCCAGCCCCCACAATCATGCAATCCAATTCCTTGAAATTAATCCCCCCCCTTCTACATGTTTGTTTATACACATATATATGTGTGTATATATTTTTAAGTATACTAATATATGTGTATTATATATATCATTATATACATATATAGATGTAAAAAGTCCCTAGATATATTTATATGTATATATGCACACACATGCCTGCACGTGCACACACACACGTATAAATTCTGGACACCTTGACTGATATAGATAGGTTGAAGTTCTTAGCTTATTTTAGATATGAAATTTCTGGAAATAGAAGGGAGATTTTCATAGGCAATGAAATTTACAGTCTCAAAAATTCTGGAGATGATTCTGCTTATCATTAACCCTGTTTGCTCCTAATCCTATAGAGTCAGACAATGACAATAAAACAGTTATCCATCACCTGGAGATATTTGGAATCACTTCCTAGAATTTCTGGCTAGGCATAGGACCCATAACCATCCATGCCAATATTTAACTTGGAGTAGATACCACTTCCAGGAAGGACCAAACTGTAGCTGGACCTAGTGTGGTTTTGAATAGTGCAGAAGAGCCCTCAGAACTCCCAGCAATTGAGTTTTGAAATCTTTCCCTAAACCTAGCAGTAAGCAAACCCCTATTTATGTGATTATTTTTTTATATCAGTTATCACATTATAGTGAGGTTGTGATGTATAAAATTAGTATGCTGAAAATCAAGAGCAAATATTAAACTTGGATGTGGAGATTTGGAAGAGTATTTGAACTAGAAAAACAATTGGGGGGGGGCGTGTAGAATGGATATGGTGATCTGATTAGCTTTGCAAGCAATAATTGGACATGTTTACAGATTTTCCGAATGACTGTGTTGAAAGAGAATTTTCTATGAATATTTCATGATTTGCATGGTTGAAGACTTCTAATCAAGAAAAATGACTGAATAGCAAAGGCCTGGGAAGCTAGGAGTTTAAAGATGTCTACCCAGAGGATTTGCTTCCATTCCAGTAGAATAAATAAGGATAAAGACTTTCCCCCTGCCCCTCCCTGGAGAAGCTTTTCTTACATTGCAGAGTGATTAAGTATGTATGTGGGGGCCTGGAGAAGGGGGGCAGATGTGTCGGCAGCACCTATATAAGCTCTTAGTTTCATAATTTTGGGGTTGTTCTACTGTAATGTAAACCAATTACATGTGTGGGTGAAATATGATCCTCATTCATGTCACTCTGTGGGGATTTGGAACATGGGGACCTGACACAAGATACCACTCTGTGAAGAATAAACTGTTTCTCAGATCCAGAAACCGTATGCTCATGACCTCACTCACTCAAACATATTTCTCTCTCTCTTCTCACTTCTCCTCTCTCTCTCTCTCTATATATATATACACACACACATATATATGAATGTATGGTGTGTGTGTGTATATATGTATATATATGTATATATATACATATATATATATAATTCTCTCTATATAACTCTTATTAGTTGATAATAATATTTTAAAATAAAGTATTGCCAAAACATCGTTGGGATGTTCAAATGGGTATTTGTCATACTGACTCCGAAAAAGTGAGAGTAGAATTTTTTTTTAGAGATTTTATTTATTTATTTGACAGAGAGAGACACAGCGAGAGAGGGAACACAAGCAGGGAGAGTGAGAGAGGGAGAAGCAGGCTTCCCGCTGAACAGGGAGCCCGACGCAGGGCTCCATCCCAGGACTCTGGGATCATGACCTGAGCCGAAGGCAGACACTTAATGACTGAGCCACCCAGCTACCCATGGGAGTAGAATACTTTTAAAAAAAATTTTTTATTGTTATGTTAATCCCCATACATTACATCATTAGTTTTAGATGTAGTGTTCCTTGGTTCATTGTTTGTGCATAACACCCAGTGCTCCATGCAGAACGTGCCCTCTTTAATACCCATCACCAGGCTAACCCATCCTCCCCCCCTCCCCTCTAGAACCCTCAGTTTGTTTTTCAGAGTCCATCATCTCTCATGGTTTGTCTCCTCCTCCGATTTCCCCCCCTTCATTCTTCCCCTCCTGCTATCTTTTTTTTTTTTCCTTAACATATATTGCATTATTTGTTTCAGAGGTACAGATCTGAGATTCAACAGTCTTGCACAATTCACAGTGCTTACCAGAGCACATACCCTCTAATTATACACATGTCATCTATTGAATTGAAAATTTAACTACTACTACAGATCATAAAGTTTTGAGTAAGATTTTCTTTTTTACATTAGTCATTTTCATTTTAGGAAGAAAGATAAAATTATGGAAACTAATAATTGCAGTATAGTAGAGAATATGCTAAATGCCATTAATCAGTCTATATGAGTGCCATGATATAGTGATATATGCTTTAAATCTGTCTAACTTCTCTTTCTTCTCTCCTGCCTCTAGTCAGAGAATTTTTTTTTCTTTTAAGGGCTCATATGATTTGATTGTGCATGCCGGGATAATCTCCATGTTTTAAGGTTGGTGATCATTTAATTACATCCAAAAAGTCCTCTTTATCATGTAACATAGCATATCCATAAGTTCCAAGAATTAGGGCATGGGCATCACTGAGAACCATTCTGCCTATCATAGTCCACATTCTGTATATAAGTTTTTTAGTATCTTGGAGTCTTAACTCCCTCATTTGTAAAATGGGCATACCAACATCTTACTCAAAGGGATGTTTTGAAAGTTAATCAGATGATTGTAAAGCACAGACTACTTCTACTCCAAAGAGTTCCTTCGAATTCTTTCTAGTTCAAATACTACTTTCTTCTTCCCGGGAGTGACCCAGGTTTTAATCTGACTTGCATATATATTTTAGAAAGTGGTGATGATAAAAGCGTTTCTCTTAGAACTGAAATAAAACGGTCCCTTCACATTGCTCACTGTTTTCAGTCAGTATAGAGCCTAAAGAAATGTGTAGTTAACATGTGTGGCAGAGCAAAATACCGGGTGACTCAGTCAAGCAAGCCTTTGGTAATGATTCAAAGTCAATCCAATATTGAATTCTATGACAGATGACTAAACTACTGATATTTTGTTTTGCTGATCAAAGAGGAATTCAAATGTTTTAGAGAAAAACCTGTAGGACAGTTCTGTTAGTAAAGTCATTGATGAAAGGGACATTTGTTTATCTGTTGCAGCACTGCCTTAAATCTAGATTGATCCTCAGAATGTATTTGATAAAGATTAAACACCAGAGTTTCTTTACACTGTCAGGAAACACGCTTTAGCAATATGTCATTGCAAAATTCTTACATACGAAAAACAGATATAAAGAATGAAAAAGTTCCTAATAGAACAAGAAATGGGATCAACCTATCAGAACAAGAAAAGAGAAAACCAGAACAAAAACTTTTACCTTGAATATGTATATACTTTTAGATTTTGCAAAATACTTCAACAATTATCTGTGAAGGTAAATATGAATTATTATTCCAAATTTATACATTCTCCAGAAGATTACATGATTTAACAATATATACATAGGTAGAAAATCACAGAAACATCTACATTTGGGCTTTTCCTTCTAAAAAAATCAGTTTTATTTGCATAACCAGTATTAAGTATAAATGGAGAAAATAGTTTCATTATGTAACAGTTGAAACATTTTTGAGATATTTATTCTTTTCACAGTATTTTATGATGTTTAAAAGAAAGCAAAAAAGGTTGAGCAGATGTAGAAGCACTGGTAAATTTGTAATATGTTAAATCAGACTAAACTTCTTAACTACAGAGCAAAGGATAGAAACCAGATAACATAATTTGTAATGACAAAACTAAAAACTCTAACTGGATAAATAATGGGTCAGTCTGCTCCTTTCCCTTAATACTGAGAAAGCAAGTTTTTTTTTTTTTAAATATAATTTTGAAAACCCACTAAAAACCTGACTATAGAAATTTCCTTCTTTTGTAGAAGCATAAGTGCTGAAAGTGCAAGGATGTGGAGAATAAATACATTATCTAATGACAAATGACAAGTGTCAATAGGAAATAGAGTGATAGAGTCAAACTCTTTAGTTGATCTAGTTCTTCAAACTTTGTTGAAAACCATGATTTTCTTCTTGATGCCATTACTTAGAACATGAAAAATTACTGTTCATAATGTTATCTAACAAGGTTTGTTGAAATGCAAGGTAGAATATATTTCTTGTATTTGCAATCAGGACCAAAGGGCCATTTACTTTGGTTTTATATATAACAATATCATTATTGGAGAGAGATTATTTAAATTAAAATAAACTGATTCTAAACTCAGTGCTGTCTTGAACACAGTCTACAGTAGTTATAACCAAAAATCTCTACTGAATTGTAAAGGAATATTAACAAAAAAAATACCTATTAAGTACAGTAAACTAGATTCTCCAGGCAGTGTTCAAATGGGACAACTAGACAGTGATAGTGATGTAAAGTAATACTCTTCTCTTGTTAAATGAATGGAGAATTACAGAACTGTAACAACATACTGGCTGGAAATGAAGGGCTGCTGTGCAGATTTAAAAATGTGTACTTTCAATATGAAATCTCTTTATTACTTGGAGAATATAAGATGTTTTCATTAAAAACTATGAAACTAATATAGCAGAAGGACTACTGGTAACAATAGATAATAATAATTTATCATTTAAAACTATGTGCAATTATATTTGTGGTGATATCAGCTAATTAGTTGATAAATGGAGCTCAACAATCAGATGCCCCAAAAAGCTTAGTGAAAATGTTATATGCAAACAATGAATCATGGAACACTACATCAAAAGTAATGATGTAATGTATGGTGATTAACATAACATAATAAAATAAAATTAAAAAAAGAAAATATGATCGTTTTATAGGAGTTAAACAATGGGACATCAAAGAAGACAAGATATATGCAGTCTCTGTTATTAATTATTTATATATATGTGTGTGTTTGTGTGTGTGTGTGTGAGTGTGTGTGTGTTACCAGGGTAACAAGAATTGAGAGAAAACCAATTAATGATCAATGTTTGCCTTAGACTGAAACAAAACATTTTTCTCCAAAGTTTTATTTTATTTTATTACAACCTGGATGTGTTTTTATTTTTTTAATTAAAAAAATTTTTTTAAAGATTTCATTTATTTAATTGAGAGAGAGAGAGTGGCAGAGGGAGAGGGAGAAGCTGACAATGAGCAGGGAGCCCAATGCAGGGATCAACACCAGGACCCTGGGATCCCTGAGCTAAGGCAGATGCTTAACCGACTGAGCTACCCAGGTACCCCTGGATGTGCTTTTAAATTAGAACATGTATTTCATGTTTCTCTTCCTTTTCCTTTCCTTTTTTTATTTATTTTTCCCAAAAAAAATATATCTAAAACTTTGGGATTGCTGATAATCTTAGTAGCTTATAATTGAAGAGAGATAATATTAATTTAGTTGAAGATTGACTCTGTTGGTAACATGGAGAATCATTCAGCACTTGTAGCACATGAAGAGAATACTACAGCAGTATGAAGGCACCATAAGAAACAGAGTCAAATATCTGGTCCATCTAACCTTTATTTCTCAATACAAATGAATAATTTGAATTCTGGTTTATATATCCCTGCCTCTTCTCAGTTTGGTCAAAGTGAATCCAAGAATTGGATTCCTGTCAAATCCGGGGCCCAGACAAGATTAAGTTTCTACCTAGGCAAGCTGACATTTTTAACCTGGACTGTGGCAAATTTCCCAATCAATCCCCCCTATAGACATTCTGAACTTGATGAATTGCTTGTATTCAAATTCCTGCCTTTTTTTTTTTACTTAAAAATGGTGAAAATCAGTTAATCAACAAATAATTATGGGAGATCTACATGCACAAGGCAGATACTTATGCTTATGGGGGTATAAATTGAAATAAAAGCTATTGGCAGGGGCAAACAAACAAAAACAGACCTGTAATTAAGTAGAGGAAATAATGTAAAAAAAGGGAAACACTAAATCCTAGAGTTAACCTACAAGCATAAGAAATGCCATTAAACAGGCAAAAAAGATATTAAATTATGTGATCTTTAGACCATGGACATGGCTTAAAATGGCTTCAAGAAGCAAAAAAAGGCATTGAGGAAGAAAAAGGGAAACAGAGCATGAGAACAGGCATTCTGGGTGAGGAAAACAGTACAAGGCAAGGAATAGAATTTTTTCTTTTTAAGATTTATTTATTTGAGAGAGAGAGAGCATACACATGAGCAGGGGGAGGGGCAGAGAGAGAGATGGAGAGAGAATCCTCAACAGACTCCCCTCTGAGTGTGGAGCCCGACTCGGGGCTCAATCCTAGGACCCTGAGATTATGACCTGAGCCAAAATCAACTGAGCTTTATCAGCTTTACTGACTGAGCCACCCAGGCACCCCTGAAGGGATAGAATTTTTAATTTCAGAGTTAAATTGGTACATTTAGAAGACAAAGTATAATCTCAAATTATACATATTTTTATGTATTTTTGAATATAATGATAATTGGGTTTTTTAAATGTTTTTAAATATAATGATAATAGTGGATGCAGTGAAATTAAGTATCCAAAGATATTTTCTATTGAGCTGAGAATTAATTGAAGTCCTGTGTATGTATCTCAACTGGGATGATGATGTATTTTTGACAAATGTGTTTCATTTTCTGTAGTTGATTCTACTAAGTAAAATGTCCATGTCAAAAGAACCACTGTCTTACTCACCTGGCCTGAAAATAAGAGGCAATATTTATCCCAAAATTGGAGTAAATGAATTCTAATCTGCTTTTCCCCTGAGAAAAATAACATAATTTTTAAGATTCTAGCTCCAAAAGATTTTTTCTTTCTAATTTCTTGTAAAACACGAGAAGATATAAAAATATTTTACAGAATCTGGTCTTACACTGTCACCTATCTTTGCCTCTTAAGGAATATTCATAAATCATTTGCTGAGAATGAATATACCTGGAAGTATGTCTCATTTTGAAATGCATGTAGCAAATGAGAACAACTTCCTGAAGAGAATCATTCTCCCCCAAATTATATACATGTAAATGTTTAATACATATGCAAAACATGTGTTAAAATTCTCAAAGAAAATACATAAGAAGCTGTTATTGAAAATATGTCCTGAGATCATCACATGAAAAATTGAGAAATTTGGATATAGATGGTTGAGATTCTTACCTAACTTAGCAATTCAAGAATATTTCTTCTGCTTTATTAAAGCATAATTGACAAATAAAATTATAGTATATTTAAGGTGTACAATGTGATGATTTAATATAAATATAAGTTATGGATTTATGGGAATGGTTTTCCACCATTGAGTTAATTAATATAACCATCACTTCACATATTTATATTTTTTTATGAGAACACAAATTCTGATCTCTTAGCAAATTAAAATTTATCAACTATAGTCACCGTGTTATATATTAGATCCTAAGATTTATTAATCTTTTTATTTTCATAATATTTTCAAAAGTTCATAACCTTTTACCAGCCTCTCTTCATTTCCCATTCCCCTTAGCCCCTTGTAACCACCCTTCTATTCAACTTTTTTTTAAATTTTATTTTATTATGTTATGTTAATCACCATACATTACATCATCCGTTTTTGATGTCTATTCAACTTTTTTAGAATTTTAATTCCACATGTAAGTGATACCATGCAGTATTTGTCCTACTCTGTCAGGCTTCTTTCACTTAGCATCATGCCCTCCAGCTTCATCCATGTTTTTGCAAATTGCAAGATTTCCTTTTCCCTTTTTTAAGGCTGAATGATTATTTTATATTTTATGTATTTTCTTTTACATTGTTCTTTTCACACTTTCTTTATTCATCTTCAATGGACAATTAGGTTGTTTCCATTTCACACCTTGGCTATTGTGAATAATTCTATAGTGAAAATTGTTATACATGTATCTCTTTGGTATCCTGTTTTTCTTTCTTTGGGATATATACCCAGAAGTGTGATTGCTGAATCACATGGTAGTTCAAATTTTTAATTTTTGAGAAACCACCAACATGTTTCCCATAGTAGCCATACCAGCTTATGTTCCCACCAGTGGTGTACAAGGGTCCCTTTTCCTCCATATCCTCACCAGAATCTTTTGTCATTTTGATAAAGCCATCCTAACAGGTGTGAGGTGATACCTCATTGTGGTTTTGCTTTGTATTTTCTGATGATGAGTGATGTTGTGGACCTTTTAATGTTCCCATTGACCATTTGGATGTTGTCTTTAGAAAAATGTCTATTAAGGTCTTTTGCCTGGTTTTGATTGGGTTCTTTGTTGTTTTGTGGTTTTTTTTGTTTGTTTGTTTGTTTGTTTGTTTTTTGCTATTGAGTTGTATGAGTTCCTTCTATATTTTGAATATTAACTCCTTATAGAATATGTGGTTTACAAATATTTTCTCCCATTTTGTATGTTGTATTTTCATTCTCTTGATGGTTTCCTTTGTTGAGAAGAAGCTTTTTAGTTTGTTACAGTCCTATTACTTACCTTTGCTTTTGTTGACTTATTTTTTTTTAATTAAAAATATATATATTTTTAATTAATTGGCCATATATGCATGGTTTTATTTTTAGGCTCTCTATTCTGTTCCATTGATTTATTTGCATGTCTTTTTTTATTATTAACATATAATGTATTATTTGATTTCAAGGGTACAGGTCTGTGACTCATCAGTCTTACACAATACACAGTGCTCACCACAACACATACTCTCCCCAGTGTCCATCACCTAGCCACTCCATCCCTCCCACCCACCTCCACTCCAGCAACCCTCAGTTTGTTTCCTGAGATTAAGAGTCTCTTATGGTTTGTCTCCCTCTCTGGTTTCTTCTTGTTTCATTTTTTCCTCTCTTCCCCTATGATCTTCCTCCTTGATGTCTTTATGCCAATGTCATACTGCTTTGATTATTACAGCTTTGTGATACAGTTTGAAATCAGGATGCCTCTAACTATGTTTTCTTACTCAAGATTTCTTTGTGTATTTGAGGTCTTTTTGGTTCCATACAAATTTTAGGTGGCAGCTATAAAAGTTGGGGCACTAGATGTGTGAACAAGCTCCTTACAGGGAAATACTGGCAACTTGGTTTTATTGTTGGAGTGAGCTAGAGGGAAAAGGTGGAGGAAACATCTGCGTGCTTTTTTGAGCTCTGAGGAGGGTTACAGTGAGCACCTAAATTCATGCTAATTAGAAGCTGGACCCTCAGGCAGCAGTTACTAAAGGAGATAGTCAAACTGCTTCCAAGGAAAGGCTGGGAAATGGGTGTTTTTGACTCTTCACACTGTGCTGAACCTGGGAGGATAGCTGGGGTGAGTGCTTCCTTGGCCATTTACAAATGCTTCTTTGTTTCTTATAGTCCTGTGGGACTTGTGAACACAAGCCCTGATAGCTATCAGAGCTAGGTGATTTGAGAGTCCACTGTTCAGGTGGCAGCTTTAAAAACTGGGCTGTTAGATGAGGTCCCCTGCCTTTGCTCTGCAAGAGAAGCTGTGAGTTGGGGGTTCCCCCTGATTGTATGGAGCAGTGCTGGGAGTGGAGTTTATGGTGAGAGGGCATTATAACCTTTCCTATCTTTCTTGATGTGGGTATTTTCTGTTTTCTGATGTGTAGGAGTCACTAAACTAGTTTCTGGATTTTTCTCAGAGGGAATTGCTCCATGTTGCTGTGTATATGGTGTGTCCATAGAGGAGGGAAATTCAGGAGCCTCCTATGTTTCCATCTTAGTCTGATGCCTGAAATTTTAAAACCAGGATTTGGGTGCTAGATGTGCTTATTACTACCGGGATGTCATTGCTCCTAGGTTCTTTCACCAGACAAAGCTTTATTCATCTATTAAGCTGTCAATGGTAATCAACTAAAGGCTGCTAACTGTGGTGAGAAGGGCACTCTCCTAATTGCAGGTGGAAGCCAGCAATTTGATAAAATATTTTTGAAAGATGGTCGTCCAACCTTTTTCTGAACATTCACAAAAATGAGCATTTCAGTGCTTTGCAAAATGAATTTCTAAATCTACTCTGAGTCTTAAAATTGAGCACCTATCTTTATAGTGTTTATTTTTTTGTTTTTAATCTATAGGGAAACATAGAACAAATCATTACTCTTTTTCAACAAATCTTCTCGTCTAAAGATTAACATTTTCAATAGAGTTTCTCCTGCCATTTTTCAGTATGTCATTCATTATACCATCTTAGCTATTTGACTTTAGGCACAGACTAATTTGTCAGATTTCCCCTTTAAAGCATAGAAAATGATGTAGGTGAAAATGATTTAGGTGATTAAAATTAAAGGATTTATTCAGCTGATGTACATCAGTGAATACTTAAAAACCACATGACTCCCCAGTTGAAGTAGGCTCAGGGTTTTTATGGGATATGTGATGTTGAGCACGTGACTAAGGAACAGGCATGAGGCTAGGCACCATTTAGTAGTGTCTGCATGAAGCTCCTCAGGGCCCATAGAGATTGGGTTGCCTGTGTTGGTTGGTATAGAATCAGTGGCCATAGACTTAAAAGAGAGTCCATGAAGAGATCTGAGAGAAGTGAATGTACTGTCCAAACAACCACCAGCTCAGTATTTTTTAATAACTATTTTCACAAGACTTGTGGTTTTTCCAGCTAGTCAAATTAATGGGACAGGGGAGGCAGATAATAATAAATAAAGAAAATGGGGCAAAAGTAGGAGGCTAAGGGGAAAACAAAAGCCCTCTATAATGTCTGTATTAGTGTTTTCTATAAAAAATGTCAGCACTGGATTTGACAAAGAATGGGTGCCACCTGCCTTACCTTTCTTTAGTCTTTTATTAATGACAAGATTGCATTTTATCACATTATTTAAATATGAGCTTATACTGTTTATGATCATCAGATATGCTTAATTATTATTTATATACATCTTCATCTGTCAGACCTATTTATTGCTATGCCTATAGTCCCCATTTTATGTTTATTAAATTAAATAAAACCTCATTACCTGATAAAGACTCTCACCCAATCCCAGTGTCTTGGTTGGACTACCACTAACAACCTGTTTCTACACTTCAATAATATTCTGACTACAAGATGATCATACCTGCCCTTTGATCAGTCTTTCTGCAACTTATCCTATGTTAACAAAAAAAATATTTTTAATGTAAATTAATAATACTTCATTTTCAGTTTTTAAATTAATCTCAGAATTTCTGCCTATTAAGCCAGTCAGAGGGTTTTGGTCATGATTCTTAAATGAATGGTGTGAGCAGTCAGGTGTCTATGTATTCTAGTGTGCCTGGTAATATCCTGATTTATGTCTGTTGGCTTAGACTAATTATGAAGAGTGCCTCCTTTTATTCTCAAAAATTGTCCCAGATTGAGTGATAACTTGTATGTTCATACATAAATAATTTAGAATAGGCAATGGCATTATCAATTCAAATGCAGTAGGACAGAGTGGAAAGATAGAGGGCACAATATAAAAATCATTATGATAAGTGTCAGATCTATATCTGGCCACTAAATCAGAAGAGACTATTATACACCCTCTCAAGTTGGTCCATGATTCATAATATTAATTGCCATAGCTAATTCGATTATGCAACAAGCATCCCACATCATTAAAATTATTCAGATGGCTGTACTGAAATGTTGCATAGATCTGACCTGAGCCTTATTCTAATCAATTTGTTATGTGAAGTAAGAGCGGTGTTATTTTCCATAGGTTTCTTTTAAGAACCTAAACAAAAGTCAGAATTATAAAAGATACGAGTGGGCAGATAAAGAAAGTAGTTAGCATAGCATAGAAATCTTACTCTCTGGAACATACATAGAGAGCAAATTTAATAAGAAATTACCCTCAATATAAACCTATAGCAAACATATAAACATCATGTCCACTTCTCTTGGACTCACTGTTTTCAAGGTCCATGGCCACTTATTCTATATTAACCACCACAGGCAACATAGTCTCTATGGTGAGGAATTTCATGCAGACACTATTATACAATGCCTAGCCTCATGCTTGTTCCCTGTACCTTTCACTTCCACTCCCAGAACTTATCTAAGGCATTCAGAAGGCATGAGAGATCTTGGGACCTGCTTTGTACTCATGTATGAACTCTGATAAAATTAATGTCAGGCATGATAAAGCTCTAAAAGAGTGTTTCTTACATGGGGAAGAAGGATAGAATGTTAACAGGGCTTTACCAGGAGGGGACTTAAAAAAGATTCAAGAATAGAGGAACTGTGTTTTACATTTACAGCCAATCTGGAGGCAATCTCCATTTTATCAAGGTGGAAAAGAAGAGTTAGGGATTAAAGTCATGTTTAAGAGGAGGTGGGAAGGGACACCTCGGTGGCTCAGTCAGTTGAGTGTCCAACTCTTGTTTTTGGCTCAGGTCATGATCTTGGGGTCCTGGGATCAAGCCCTGAATTGGGCTCCATCCTCAGCAGGGAGTCTGCTTGAGGATTTCTCTCCCTCTGCTTCTGCCCCTTCCCCCTCTATTTCTCTAGACTAAATAAATAAATCTTTTTTTTTTTTTTTAAGAAGGTGTGGGGAGAAAAAAACTATGGAGAACAAGGACCTATGAAGGCCACAAAGAAAAATTCTCAGTTCTTTGGTGTCTAGTCTTTCAATATATCTTATAATATGCTATTCTAAAAATAAAAAGTAAAACATGAGTAGCTCCAATTTAGAAAGAAAAGGCAGAGAGATCTGTGGACAGATATAAAAGTTGGAAATCCTGGATCCAGGGATAGTGAATAGTGTGTCCTGAAGGTCAAAGAAAGAAAATGAGGTTGGCGATGTGGCTAGAGACAGACTGGTGGCAGGTACATGTAGGGAGGGAATGATTAAAATGGGTATTGTAGAAAAGTCTCATCCCCCTGTAAAATACTAGGAAAACTCCACTTGCTCACTATATTGTGAATATAATTATGTTTGAACAAGAGATGAAATATGAGAATCAAATCCTTCAAGTTTGGTGAGAATAGAAAGTAGTTATAAAGGTGAAGGATTTACAAATAAGAAGATGGACAACTAGAAACAGGAGAATTCCACACTCTTCTCCATTCTTTGTCCTTAATGAACTGGGAAGGTTGCCATGCTTGAGGGGACTCATGAGAAACAAGATCGGTGGACTCCATTCTTTCATACATAAATCTGTATTAATTTTCTTTTATTGCTATGAGAAATTAAGCTTAACAGCCTAAAACAACATGTGTTTATTATCTCACAGTTCTATAAGTCAGAAGTCCACTAGCTTTGTCTAGCTGCACTGCTTATGGTCCCACATAGCTAAAATTAAGATATTGACCAGCTTGGGCTCCTTTCTGGAAGCTCTATGGGAGAATCCACTTCCAGACTCACCCAGGTTGTTGATGAAATTCAGTTCCATATGCTTATAGGACCCAGATGCTTATTTCTTTGCTAGATGTTGGCCACAGGCTCTCAGCCTCTAGATGCCACCTTCAGTTCTTGATTCATGGCCCCTTTTCTCCATCTTCAAAACTAATAATGTTCCATCATGTCCTTCTCACACTTCTCTTCTCTCTGACCTTCCCTTCTATTTCATCCTCCTGCTTATCTTTTCTGTTGCATCTCTTCTGACTCCAACTGCAGAAATTTCTCTGCTTTTAAGGGCTTAATTTGTTAGACTGGACCCATTCATATAATCTAGAATAAAGCTTAATTTTTGGTTCTGTAACATCAATTACATCTGCAAAGTCCCTTTTGTCATTTATTACAACATATTAACAGGTTCCAGGGTTTAGGTTATGAACATTTTTGGAGGAGCTCTTATTTGCTTTATCACAATCTGAATACTTAATGTCCTTCATAATGCTTTTTCTAAGTCTTATAAACTTAATTTGAATGTTCTTACAAATATAAGATTCTAGATAATAGGCAGAATTTATTTCTGCAAAAACCCTAGAATCAGAAGACTAATGTCAAATAAAGTGTAATACCCATAAAATATAGCCTTTTATATTAGAAATTGAGCCAACTCATATAAAATAAATGGCCTATACATATCTGTTTGAGTCCCTGTGATACTCAGAAATTTTTTCCCTATGATTTTGAATTGTCTTCCTCTCAATTTCCATGCTGGTTCTTCATAATATTTGCCACTCTCCTAAGTCTTTCACTGTTTCTATTATTATGGATCATTAGTAGAATGATTTTTTCCTCTAATTCACAAAGAGAAGAAATGCATGTGCTTCCCACAAAAATTTTAAGCAACGTGCATAGATTTGATATATTCGTTGGTATTATATCTTTACAAATCTTCAGACCTACTGAAGACCAAATGGCCCAATAAGAAGCAGAACACAGGAGCAAGTGCAAGTTACTGTGGCATAGAAAGAATTGCCTTATGTTAGGCCAGTACTGCCCAGCAAAACTTTCTGTGATGATGGGAATGTCCTATTGCCAAATGGCCCACTAACCAATCATAGATATTGAGCACTTGAAATGCATTTAGTGAAACTGAGAAACTAAATCTTTAATTTAATTTAATTTAATTTAATTTAATTTAATTTAATTTAAATCTATTTCAATGTAATTAACCACATGTGTACTGTATCGAAGGGTACTGTGTTAGAAGATAGAAGTTTCTGTCCTGGCTTCAGTCTTCTTCCTGTCTACTCAGCCCTCAATGTCTCTGGCCTGGAAGGTATTTCACCTGCTCACATTGCATTGACTACCAAACTTAAGTGTATTGCCATGCAGAGGTTTTGGGAAGCAGTGCCAACTCATGTCAGTTACTTTCTAGCTACAACCTTTACTCTGTTTCTGGGTCTGCTAGTAAACTAACTAGAAAGCAACCATAAACAGAGTTGGAGTCATCAATCTGTTCAGTTTTAGAATCAAAGTCTTCATTTTGTTTGGCCTACTGTCTTCTAAGAAAACAATTAAAATATGGATTAATTTCTACTTGGGAATCTGTCTTTAATCCAGTTTATCTGAATGTATTTAAATTTTTACCTTTTCTAAAGTTTCCTAGATATGGATTTTTTTCTGCTGTGTTTATTGGTTAAAGCCAAGTTACAAGTCCCAGAAAAACAAAGTTGGTAATGGAAACATCAGCCAAGTTTTAGCTCTAGCCATCTAGCTATAAAGTTCGGTGTGCATTACATTACACTCCTCTTCAAAATGTTCTTTATTCTGTGTGGAGTAATTTTACCTCTCTAACAGATGTATGCATGATACATCTCTGTGCATTACCTACTTCTAAGAATGAATCATAGTAATGCAACCCTTCACTTCTTCCCAGCACAGAGATACTACTTTTGGTTATGATGCCATTCTATATGGGATTTGACAAATTTCAAATAATTTAATGAAGCAATATTCCCACTCTGGGAGCGTAGGACTCATGAGGAAAACAAATCATTTTTGCATTAGTGTTATATACAATGTATATGAGCAAGCATTACTAATATAAGTCATCTTAAATATGTATGACTTTATTTTAGTACTGTTATTCATATTCCAAAACTTATTTTCCAGTCTGCATTTCTTCTCTCCTTTGAAAAAAAATTAAAATAACTGATCTGCCTGCTGAGAAAATAAGGAGGTATGCTACAAATGTAGACAACTCTGCCTTGGTGTTATGGCTTCAAATATCCTGATATGATGAAATGAAGCCTTTGTACTTAATCCAATCTTTTGTTAACTTTCTGATTTCTCTCTCAATTACTCTACACCTAGTGTGTTAATGGTCATGATGGGCATTATGGAAGATCAGCCTTGAGACTTTATGGTGAAAATACAAACCATACAGGGTGCACAGCTACTACAGGAAGAGAATTTTTTTTTTTTAACCTAACCTGCCTAGCTGAAAGTCATCCTATTGAATTGCCTTTAATATAATTGGTTTAAAGAAAGAGAAGGCAAAAGGAGTACAGGGAGAGGTATTGTTAAAGAGCAATAATGGGAAATACATGACAATAGAAATAGTCCTTTCATAATCTTTTCTTTCACAATTTCTTTGTTGCTTTCTTGTTGAAAGAAAGAAAGAAAGAAAGAAAGAAAGAAAGAAAGAAAGAAGAAAGAATGAAAAAGAAAATGCTTATAGAAAATCCAAATGAAAGTCATACATTTATAGTTTCAAGATAACGGCACCAAATGTTTAGCCTTTTGAACTTTATATCCAGAGAATTTCTGAAATTAAGGGCCTGGTAACATTATTTGAAATCCAAAAAATAAAAAGTAGCCTAAATTCAAAGATAGAATAAATGCCCTAATATTACCAAAGGAATTTTCATTTCATCAGACAAGTCATCAAACTCTTTCAGCCATGACTCTGAAACTCCTTAGCAACTTCACTACAAATAACACTACATGGACTCCGTAAATTCACTATTTACACACAAGAGAGATTAACTAGAATTAGTTAAATTTTCTTTCCCTGAATTTTTTTAAACATTTTTTTATTATGTTACGTTAATCACCATACATTACATCATTAGTTTTTGATGTAGCGTTCCATGATTCATTGTTTGTGTATAACACCCAATGCTCCAGTCAGTACATGCCCTCTTTAATACCCATCACTGGGCTAACCCATTCCCCCACCCGCCTCCCCTCTAGAACCCTCAGTTTGTTTCTCAGCGTCCATAGTCTCCCTGAATTTTTATACTTTTGTATTGATGAATTGATAATAGCCTTAACATCAGACATTCTACTCTGATATTATCCACTCTGAGTTATAATTACAGAAAATTTAAATAATTTTATTTTAAAATATAAATTAATTTGAATCAAGAAACTGGGACTACAACCCTGATTTAGCTGTTAAGTAACAGACCATGTTGAAAATTCCTTCTTGATTCTGGGTGTCAAAGTAACTCTCTTAAAATGTCATTTCAGAGAGGTGCTTTGTTCACACCCTATCTAAGGTAGCAACTATTTTTTTTGTTGTTCGTTTTCTTTATAACCCTCATTAATACTCATAATTATCTTATTAATGGTCTGTTGGATGGTTTCTGTTGGTCTCCTACTCTGTATTTTAGTTCAAGTAATGCAAGGACCTGTCTTGTTAACCTTTGAATTTTCAGTTCTTAGACCAACACTTGACACAGAGTAGGTGCTAAATAAAGATGTATGGGGTGCCTGGGTGGCTCAGTTGGTTAGGCGACTGCCTTCGGCTAAGGTCATGATCCTGGAGTCCCTGGATCGAGTCCCGCATCGGGGTCCCTGCTCGGCAGGGACTCTGCTTCTCCCTCTGACCCTCCCCCCTCTCATGTACTCACTCTCTCTCATTCTCTCTCTCTCAAATAAATAAATAAAATCTTTTTTAAAAAAAAGATGTATGGAAGGTATTAATTATTACATGCATATTAATTCTTATTAATTTTATCATTAACTTATTTTTCTTAAAGATTTTATTTGTTTATTTGAGAGAGAGAGAGTGCACGAGCAGGGAGGAGGAGTAAGGGGAGAGGGAGAAACCAAAAGCCATGCAGACTAGAAAGGAACGGAAAATCTCCAGAAACAGTGACAAAACAAGTAATATAATGGCACTAAATTCATATCTATCAATAATTACTTTGAGTGTAAATGGAATAAATGCTCCAATCAAAAAACAAAGGGTAGCAGAATGGATAAAAAACAACAAACAAACAAACAAAAAGACAGGACCCATCTACATGCTGCCTACAAGAGACTAATTTTAGACCTAAACACACCTGCAGATTGAAAGGGAGGGGATGGAGAACAACTTACCATGCTAATGGACATCAAAAGAAAGCCGGAGTAGCCATACTTATATCAGACAAACTAGATTTTAAATGAAGACTGTAACAAGAGATGAAGAAGGGCACTATATCATAATAAAGGGGTTTGCCCAACCAGAAGATATAACAATTGGACATATTTATGCCCCCAACCTGGGAGCACACAAAAAAATAAAACAATAACATAGAGAAACTCATTGATAAAAATACAATAATAGTATGGGACTTTAACACTCCAGTTACAGCAATGGACAGATCATCTAAGCAGAAAATCAACAAGGAAACAATGGCTTTGAATGACACACTGGACCAGATGGACCTAACAGATAAATTCAGAACATTTCATCCTAAAGCAGCAGAATACACATTCTTTTCAAGTACATATAACTCATTCTCCAGAACAGATCACATACTAGGTCGCAAATCAGTCCTCAACAAGTACAAAAAGATTGAGTTCATACCATGCATATTTTCCAAATACAATGCTTTGAAACTTGAAGTGAACCACAAGAAAAAAATTTGGAAACATCACAAATACATGGAAGTTAAAGAATATCTTACTAAACAATAAATGAGTTAACCAAGAAAATAAAGAAGAAACAAACAAAAAATCATGGAAACAAATGAAAATGAAAACAAGACAGTCCAGAACCTCTGGGATGCAGCAAAAGTGGTCCTAGGGGAACTATATAGAAATACAAGTGTACCTCAAAAAGCAAGAAAAATCTCAAATATAAAACCTAACCCTACACCTAAAGAAGTAGGAAAAACAAGTAAACAACAAATGAAGCCTAAAGTCAAGCAGAAGGAGCAAAATAATAAAGATTAGAGGAGAAATAAATAATATAGAAACACACACACCTCTTCCCCCCCTCCAAAACAAAACAAAACAAAACAAAAAACAAAAACAGTAGAACAGATGACTGAAACTAAGAGCTGGTTCTTTGAAAAAAAAATAATGAAATTGATAAACTCCTAGCCAGACTTATCAAAAACGAAAGAGAAAGAACCCAAATAAATAAAATCACTAATGAGAGAGGAGAAATCACAACCAACACCATAGAAATACAAACAATTATAAGAGAATATTATGAAAAATTATATGCCAACAAATTGGGCAATCTGGAAGAAAAGGATAACTTTCTAGAAACAAACTACCAAAATGGAACAGGAAGAAATAGAAAACTTGAACAGACTGATAGCCAGCAAAGAAATTGAAACAATAATAAAAAATCTCCCAAAAAACAAAAGTCCATGGCCAGATGGCTTGCGAAGGAAATTCTACAAAATATGTAAAGATTAGTTAATATCTATTCTTTTCAAACTATTATAAAAAATAGAAATGGAAGGAAAACTTCCAAAATCATTCTACTTGGCCAGCATTACCCTGATTCTGAAACCAGACAAAGACCCCACTAAAGAAGAGAACTAGAGGCCAATATCCCTGAAGAACATGGATGCAAAAATTCTCAACAAGATACTAGCAAATCAAATACAAAGTACATTAAAAGAATCATTCACTGTGATCAGGTGGGATTTATTCCTGGGCTGCAAAGGTGATTCAATATGCACAAACCAGTCAATGTGATATATCACGTTATTAAAAGAAAGGATACAAAAATAAAAGAAAGGCTAAGAACCATATGATCATTTCAATAGATGCAGAAGAAGCATTTGACAAAGTACAGCATCCATTCTTGATAAAAACTCTCAACAGAGTAGGAACTGAGGGAACATACCTCAACATCATAAAGGCCATATATGAAAAACCCATAGCTAATATCATCCTCAATGAGGAAAAACTGAAAGACATTTCCCTGTGGTCAAGAACAAGACAAGGATGTCCACTCTCACACTATTATTTAACATAGTACTCAAAGTCCTAGCCTCAGTAATCAGACAGTAAAAATAAATAAAAAGCATCCAGATCAGCAAGGAAGAAGTCAAACTTTCAGGATTTGCAGACAACATAATACTTTATGTGGAAAACCTGAAAGACTCCACCAAAAATTGCTAGAACCAATACATGAATTCAGCAAAATTGCAGGATATAAAGTCAACGTGCAGAAATCTATTGCATTTCTATCACCAATAATGAAGCAGCAGAATGAGAAATCAAGGAATCAATCCCATTTACAATTGCACCCAAAATAATAAGATACCTAGGAATAAACCTAATCAAATAAGTAAAAGATCTGTACTCTGAATGCTATAAAACATTTATGAAAGAAATTGAAGATGACACAAAGAAATAGAAAAACATTCCATGCTCATGGATTTGAAGAATAAATATTGTTAAAATGTCTATAGTATCCAAAGCAATCTACACATTTAAGGCAATCCCTATCAAAATACCACCAGCATTTTTCACAGAGCTAGAAAAAACAATCCCAAAATTTGTATGGAGCCACAAAAGACCCTGAATAGCCAAAGCAATCTTGAAAAAGACAAGCAAATCTGGAGGCATCACAATTCCAGACTTTAAGTTATATCACAAAGTTGTAGTGATCAAGATAGTACGGTACTGGCACAAAAACAAACACATAGATCAATGGAACAGAATAGAAAACCCAGAAATGGACCCAGTCTCTTCAACAAATGGTGTTGGGAAAACTGGACAGCAACAGGTAGAAGAATGAAATTGCACCACTTTCTTACACCATACAAAAAAAGAAATTCAAAATGGAAGAACGACCTACACATGAGACAGGAAACCATCAAAATCCTAGAAAAGAAAACAGGCAGCAACCTCTTTGACATTGGCCATAGCAACTTCTTACTAGATATGGCTCCAGAGGCAAGGGAAACAAAAGCAAAAATGAACTATTGTGACTTCATCAAGATAAAAATCTGAAGGAAACAATGAACAAAAGTAAAATGCAAACTTCAGAATGGGAGAAGATATTTGCAAATGACATATTTGATAAAGGGTTAGTATCCAAAATCTATAAAGAACTTTTCAAACTCAACACACAAAAAACAAACAACCCAGTTAAGAAATGGGCAGAAGACATGAATAGGCACTTCTCCAAAGATTTTATAATTGATGGAGCTAAATGTTTTATGCATTCACTAGCCATTCTTCTTAATACATATATTTAAATTTATTTCCTATTAGTTTTCAATTTCCTTTTTGGGCAGTAGTGCTTTTGAACTCTATTTTATATGATATTAATATGTCATACTATAGAAAAAATAGTTTTCTTTTTAATTGTATTAAAAAAGTAAAAATTTAGAGATTTTAATTTTATACTTCTATGAATCCACATCTTTATTTGATATCCTTAAAACCAAAATTCAGAATTTTATCCAAATTTAGGAACAAATGAATGCTTTTTAGCATCCCTTCCCCTGTGGCACCATATAATTGAACACATTAACATTTTTGAAGTAAAAAATATGAATATTCCTACAGCACCCTCACATATATACATGTCAGGTCCTCCAAAGGAATTTTGATGTCACCTAAACAAACAAAAACAATAAGCTCTAGATGTGCATAACTTTCTGAATTTGAGGATAAGCAATTATGGACCTATATTGCTCCATGAATTTTCAATTCATATTTTGCATAAGATAGTCTCGTGTTACTGATGACCTTAAAAATGTATAATATAGATATATGTGTTTCATTAAGTGTTGTGATAATTTTCTTATTTGAGAGGATTATTATAGGAATAGGTTTTATATTATTCAAATACTGTTATATTGGTTAGTAGTTAGGGAAGACAATACCCTTTTCCTGTCTCTGAGATTGTCATTTACAAATATTTACAAGCTGGAGATGTTTGGTTAATATCAATTTTGTGTGCAAAAGTTAAGAAATACTTTTGTTGCCTCTACTCTGTATAATTTATCTTCCTGGTTTGCCTCATCATCTGGCTAACTCCTTGTTTTCCTTATTTTAACTTAAATATAAGGTTTTTCTTGATCCATTGACCCCATTCTTTCTTACAGTTATTCAACAATCACTTATCAAATGATTTCATTTCCATGTCCATCATTATTCTAATTATCGCTTATGTAGAAATAGACACAACAGGGAGATATTTTCCTTTGTGAACCTTACATTGTGGAAAGGAAGGAGAAATACATACATAAATATAAGTCAGTGATACAAACTGAAGAAAAATAAATCAGGATAAGAGGACAGACAATGACAAAGTTGGATGCGATTCCAGAGTCCTCAGAGAATGTCTCTCTGAACAGATGAATCTGATGCTTGGAGATATCAGAAAGAAGTCCAGGGTGACTGAAGTAAGTGAGAAAGAGTGGTAAAAAAATGATTCTTGAGAACCAATCAAAGGTCAGATCATGTTATAACATATTATAACATGTCTGTTCATACATATGTCTGTGGCAAGACATTGGTTGCTCAGTAAACACTTGATAAAGAAATAAATATATTTTAAATAATAGCAAGTTGATAGAAATGAATAATATACTTTCTCTGCTACTAAAAACAAAAAAATAAAAGAAGGCTTCCAAGAGAAAATATGAAAGGCTTTGGCATGCCTGATAGGTAAGACACACATTTTAGATGGAGATGTTTAAGGGAAAATGTTTATGGATTTTTGTAGATGTCAGATTGAACAATTCCTTTAGCATTTCAATAAACAATAAAAAGAAGGACCTATCAAACCAACAAAATAAAAGGTAGAAGAGAAGAAAATAGGCCCTAATAGTAAATGAGGTTATTTATTCAAATCAGTAAAGATTTGCCATTTAAACAAAACATCAGAAATTAAGTGAGCTTTGAATTTAATGTAATCAAGAGCTGGAAATCTCTAAGTTTTAATTTTCAGTGCATCTCTAAAAAAAAAATGGGAACTCAGGTCAAATGAACATATTAGGGATAATGGAGTTCTTTAATTCCAGTGGTAATTAATTAGCAGGTACTTTTTTTTTAATTTTTATTGTTATGTTAATCCCCATACATTACATCATTAGTTTTAGATATAGTGTTCCATGATTCATTGTTTGTGCATAACACTCACTGCCTCATGCAGAACATGCCCTCCTCAATACCCATCACTGGGCTAATCCAACCTCCCACCCCCCTCCCCTCTAGAACCCTCAGTTTGTTTTTCAGAGTCCATCATCTTTCATGGTTCGTCAACCCCTCCGATTTCCCCCCCTTCATTCTTCCCCTCCTGCTACCTTCTTCTTTTTTTTTTTTCCTTAACATATATTGCATTATTTGTTTCAGAGGTACAGATCTGAGATTCAAAAGTCTTGAACAAATCACAGTGCTTACCAGAGCACATACCCTCCCCAGTGTCTATCACCCAGTCACCCCATCCCTCCCACCCCACCCACCACTCCAGCAACCCTCAGTTTCTTTCCTGAGATTAAGAATTCCTTATATCAGTGAGGACATATGATACATGACTTTCTCTGTTTGACTTATTTCGCTCAGCATAATACCCTCCAGTTCCATCCATGTTGTTGCAAATGGCAAGATCTCATTCCTTTTGATGGCTGCATAATATTCCATTGTATATATATACCACTTCTTCTTTATCCATTCATCTGTCAATGGACATCTTGGCTCTTTCCACAGTTTGGCTATTGTGGACATTGCTGCTAGAAACATCGGGGTGCATGTACCCTTTCGGATCCCTACTTTTGTATCTTTGGGGTAAATACCCAGTAGTGCAATTGCTGGGTCATATGGTAGCTCTATTTTCAACTTTTTGAGGAACCTCCATACTGTTTTCCAGAGTGGCTGCACCAGCTTGCATTCCTACCAACAGTGTAGGAGGGTTCCCCTTTCTCCACATCCTCGCCAACACCTGTCATTTCCTGACTTGTTAATTTTAGCCATTCTGACTGGTGTGAGGTGGTATCACATTGAGGTTTTGATTTGGATTTCCCTGATGCTGAGCAATATTGAACTCTTTCTCATGTGTCTGTTGGCCATTTGGATGTCTTCTTTGGAAAAATGTCTGTTCATGTCTTCTGCCCATTTCTTGATTGGATTCTTTGTTCTTTGGGTGTTGACTTTGATAAGTTCTTTATAGATTTTGGATACTAGCCCTTTATCTGATATGTCATTTGCAAATATCTTCTCCCATTCTGTCAGTTGTCTTTTGGTTTTGTTGACTGTTTCCTTTGCTCTGCAAAAGTTTTTATCTTGATGAAGTCCCAATAGTTCATTTTAGCCCTTGCTTCCCTTGCCTTTGGCGATGTTTCTAGGAAGAAGTTGCTGCAGCTGAGGTCGAAGAGGTTGCTGCCTGTGTTCTCCTTTAGGATTTTGATGGACTCCTGTCTCACAATGAGGTCTTTCAACCATTTGGAGTCTATTTTTGTGTGTGGTGTAAGGAAATGGTCCAGTTTCATTCTTCTGCATGTGGCTATCCAATTTTCCCAACACCATTTGTTAAAGATACTGTCTTTTTCGCATTGGATATTCTTTCCAGCTTTGTCAAAGATTAGTTGACCATAGAGTTGAGGGTCCAGTTCTGGGCTCCCTATTCTGTTCCATTCATCTATGTGCCTGTTTTTGTGCCAGTACTATACTGTCTTGATGATGACAGCTTTGTAATAGAGCTGGAAGTCCAGAACTGTGATGCCGCCAGCTTCGCTTTTCTCTATCAACATTCCCCTGGCTATGCGGGGTCTTTTCTGGTTCCATACAAATTTTAGGATTATTTGTTCCATTTCTTTGAAAAAAGTGGATGCTATTTTGATGGGGATTGCATTGAATGTGTAGATTGCTCTAGGTAGCATTGACATCTTCACAATATTTGTTCTTCCAATCCATGAGCATGGAACGTTTTTCCATTTCTTTGTGTCTTCCTCAATTTCTTTCATGAGTATTTTATAGTTTTCTGAGTACAGATCCTTTGCCTCTTTGGTTAGATTTATTCCTAGGTATCTTATGGTTTTGGGTGCAATTGTAAATGGGATCGACTCCTCAATTTCTCTTTCTTCTGTCTTGTTGTTGGTGTATAGGAATGCCACTGACTTCTGTGCATTGATTTTATATCCTGCCACTTTACTGAATCCCTGTATGAGTTCTAGCAGTTTTGGGGTGGAGTCTTTTGGGTTTTACACATAAAGTATCATATCATCTGCAAAGAGTGAGAGTTTGACTTCTTCTTTGCCAATTTGGATGCCTTTTATTTCTTTTTGTTGTCTGATTGCTGTGGCTAGGACTTCTAATAGTATGTTGAATAGCAGTGGTGATAGTGGACATCCCTGCCGTGTTCCTGACCTTAGGGGGAAAGCTCTCAGTATTTCCCCATTGAGAATGATATTCGCTGTAGGTTTTTCATAGATGGCTTTTATGATATTGAGGTATGTACCCTCTATGCCTATACTCTGAAGAGTTTTGATCAAGAAAGGATGCTGTACTTTGTAAAACGCTTTTTCTGCATCTATTGAGAGGATCATATAATTCTTGTTCTCTCTTTTGTTAATGTATTGTATCACGTTGATTGATTTGCGGATGTTGAACCAACCTTGCAGTCCAGGGATAAATCCCACTTGGCCATGGTGAATAATCCTTTTAATGTACTGTTGGATCCTATTGGCTAGTATTTTGGTGAAAATTTTTGCATCCACGTTCATCAGGGATATTGGTCTGTAATTCTCCTTTTTGATGGGGTCTTTGTCTGGTTTTGGGTCAAGGTAATGCTGGCCTCATAAAATGAGTTTGGAAGTTTTCCTTCCATTTCTATTTTTTGCAAGAGTTTCAGAAGAAGAGGTATTAATTCTTCTTTAAATGTTTGGTAGAATTCCCCTGGGAAGGCATCTGGCCCTGGACTTTTGTTTGTTGGGAGATTTTTGATGACTGCTTTGATTTCCTTAGTGGTTATAGGTCTGTTCAGGTTTTCTATTTCTTCCTGGTTCAGTTTTGGTAGTTGATACATCTCTAGGAATGCATCCATTTCTTCCAGGTTATCTAATTTGCTGGCATAGAGTTGCTCATAATATGTTCTTATAATTGTTTGTATTTCTTTGGTATTGTTTGTGATCTCTCCTCTTTCATTCATGATTTTGTTGATTTGTGTCATTTTTCTTTTCTTTTTGATAAGTCTGGCCAGGGGTTTATCAATCTTGTTAATTCTTTCAAAGAATGAGCTCCTAGTTTCGTTGATCTGTTCTACTGTTCTTTTAGTTTTCATTTCATTGATTTCTGCTCTGATCTTTATTATTTCTCTTCTCCTGCTGGGCTTAGGCTTTATTTGCTGTTCTTTCTCCAGCTCCTTTAGGTGTAGGGTTAGGTTGTGTACTTGAAACATTTCTTGTTTCTTGAGAAAGGCTTGTATTGCTATATACTTTCCTCTTAGGACTGCCTTGGCTGCATCCCAAAGATTTTGAACAGTTGTGTGTTCATTTTCTTTGGTTTCCATGAATTTTTTTAATTCTTCTTTAATTTCCTGGTTGACCCATTCATTCTTCAGTAGGATGCTCTTTAGCCTCCATGTATTTGAGTTCTTTCCAACTTTCCTCTTGTGATTGAGTTCTAGTTTCAAAGCATTGTGGTCTGAAAATAGGCAGGGGATGATCCCTATCTTTTCGTACCATTTGAAACCTGATTTATGACCTAGGATGTGATCTATTCTGGAGAATGTTCCATGGGCACTAGAGAAGAATGTGTATTCCGTTGCTTTGGGATGGAATGTTCTGAATATGTCTGTGAAGTCCATTTGGTCCAGTGTGTCATTTAAAGTCTTTATTTCCTTGTTGATCTTTTGCTTAGACGATCTGTCCATTTCAGTGAGGGGGGTGTTAAAGTCCCCCACTATTATTGTATTGTTGCCGATGTGTTTCTTTGCTTTTGTTATTAATTGCCTTATATAATTGGCTGCTCCCATGTTAGGGAGATAGATATTTACAATTGTTAGATCTTCTTGTTGGATAGACCCTTGAAGTAGGATATAGTGTCCTTCCTCATCTCTTATTACAGTCTTTGGTTTAAAATCTAATTTGTCTGATATAAGGATTGCCACCCCAGCTTTCTTTTGGTGTCCATTAGCATGATAAATGGTTTTCCACCCCCTCACTTTCAATCTGGGGGTGTCTTTGGTTCTAAAATGAGTCTCTTGCAGACAGCATATCGATGGATCTTGTTTTTTAATCCAGCTTGATAGCCTGTGTCTTTTGATTGGGGCATTTAGCCCATTTACATTCAGAGTAACTATTGAAAGATAGGAATTTAGTACCATTTTATTGCCTGTAAGGTGACTGTTACTGTATATTGTCTGCGTTCCTTTCTGGTCTATGTTTCTTTTAGGCTTTCTCTTTGCTTAGAGACCCCTTTCCAGATTTCTTGTAGGGCTGGTATTGTGTTTGCAAATTCCTTTAGTTTTTGTTTGTCCTGGAAGCTTTTTATCTCTCCTTCAATTTTCAATGACAGCCTAGCTGGATATAGTATTCTTGGCTGCATATTTTTCTCATTTAGTGCTCTGAATATATCCTGCCAGTCCTTTCTGGCCTGCCAGGTCTCTGTGGATAGGTCTGTTGCCAGTCTAATGTTTCTACTATTGTAGGTTACAGATCTCTTCTTCTGATCTGCTTTCAGGATTTTCTCTTTGTCTCTGAGACTCGTAAGTTTTACTATTAGATGTCGGGGAGTTGACCTATTTTTATTGATTTTGAGAGGGGTTCTCTGTGCTTTCTGGATTTTGAAGCCTGTTTCCTTCCCCAAATTAGGGAAGTTCTCTGCTATAATTTGCTCCAATATACCTTCTGCCCCTCTCTCACTTTTTTCTTCTTCTGGGATCACAATTACTCTAATATTGTTTTGTCTTATGGTATCACTTATCTCTCGAATTCTGCCCTCGTGATCCAGTAGTTGTTTATCTCTCTTTTTCTCAGCTTCTTTATTCTCCATCATTTGGTCTTCCATATAGCTGATTCTCTCTTCTGCCTCATTTATTCTAGCAGTTAGCACCCCCATATTTGATTGCACCTCATTAATAGCCTTTTTGATTTCTACTTGGTTAGATTTTAGTTCTTTTACTTCTCCAGAAAGGGTTTCTCTAATAACTTCCATGCTTTTTTCAAGCCCAGCTAGTATCTTTAAAGTGATGATTCTGAACTCTAGATCTGTCATCGTACTAATGTCCGTATTGAGTAGGTCCCTGGCAGTCGGTACTACCTCTTGTTCTTTTTGTTGAGGTGATTTTTTCTGTCTTGTCATTTTGTGCAGAGGAGAATAGATTAATGAGAGAACAAAATGCTAGCAGGGTAACCACATCCCCGAAAATATACTCTAAACAAATCAGAAAAGACCTGAAGCAGTGTGAAAAGAAAGGGAAAGAGAGAAAAAAAGAAAAAGAAACAAAAAAAAAGAAAAAGATAAAGATAAAAACAAACAAAAACAGAACAAAACAAAACAAAACAAAAAACAGAATGTGATCATATATGATCAGGCTGGTATATAGATCAGTGCCACACACTAGATTTTGGGTGTATTTTGGTCTGTTAGAAGAAAGTGCCTTCCAAAATTTTAAAGAAAGAAAAACTTATATATGTACAAAAATAAGGGTTGATATGATGAAGGGATGGAATGTGACTGTAAAGATGGAAATTATAAAAAATTTTATGAAAGGAATTGATCAGAAGTTGTTTGAAAAAAGAAAGAAGAGGATTTAAAAAAAAAAAAGAAAAAAAAAGGGAGAGAATGTGATCAGGCAGGGGAGTAGGAAACAACCATACACTAGAGATTTAGGGTATATTTTGATCTGTTAGAAGAAACTATCTCAAAATTTTAAAGAGTGAACAACTTATATATGTATGCCAAAAATATCAGTAACTACTATGAAGGGATAGAATATGACTCTAAAAATGAAAAATAAAAATGTTTTTTAAAAAAGGGATTGATAAGAAGTTGGTTGAAAGAGGGAAAAAGAAAAATTCAAAAAAAAAAAAAAAAAGACAGTTAAAAAAAATTAACTTTGAAAGACTAAAGAATTATGGTTAAAAAAGCCATGTTCATTCTATGTTCAGTATTCCCCTAGCACTGGTGTTCTGCCATTCTCATTGATCAGTAAACTTGGTCTTGGCTGGCTGTTCTCGCTGATCTTCTGGGGAGGGGCCTGTTGCCGTGGTTTCCAAATGTCTTTGTCGGAGGCGACATTGCCCTGCCCTTACCTGGTCCGGGCTAAGTTATCAGCTTGGGTTTGCTCTCCAGAGCTTTTGTTCCCTGCAAGCTTTCTGTACAGCTTTGGAGGCGGAGAGTGAAAATGGCGGCCTCCCAATCCCTGCCTCAGAGGAGCTGAGAACTTGGGGCCCCGCTCCTCAGTGAGCCCCCAGAGAAAAGCCATCAGCCACTCCCATCTCCCCGGTCTCTGGTCGCACTCTGTGCTCACCTGGCCTGTGACCACGCATTTCTATCTCTGGCACCTGACCCTGGGTGGAGTCTCCAAACCCAGCAGATCCCTGCTGTGCGCTCCCACGCCGCTCCTCCCAGGGGAGGAAGGGGATTATCCCTGGATCTGCCGCTTGTTGGGTCCCTGCTGGAGGAGCAGTGGCCCGACTGTGCCGCGGATCACGGTTTATGGCAACCCTGAGCTGAGAGCCTGCACCTGGGCTCCGTCTCTGCAGCTGGTTTCCCTGCCCCGATACCTGGGAGCTCTGCCACACTCAGGCACCCCCGGTCTTTCTGTGACGCCGAGGGTCCTGAGACCACACTGTCCGATGAGGGTTCCACCCCCCACTTAGCCACCGGAATGACATCCCTCAGTGGAGCAGACTTCTAAAAGTTCCAATTTTGTGCTCTGCGGCTCTATCAGTTGCCAGAAGCGGCTGATGGAGACTCCTCCCCCGCCGTCTCTCCTCCAGAATATTGCCTCGGATTCACTTCTCCACACGTCCTACCTTCCAGAAAGTAGTCGCTTTTCTGTTCAGAGAGTTGTTGCTATTCTTTTCTTCGATCTCCTGTTGAGTTTGTAGGTGTTCAGAATGGTTTGATCCCTATCCAGCTGAATTCCTGAGACCAGACGAAATCCAGGTCTCCTACTCCTCTGCCATCTTGCTCTGCCCCCTAATTAGCAGGTTCTTAATGATTTTTATTTTAGAATTATCTTGGGAATGAGTGCTATCTGCTAAAAGAATAACATATCAAGGTGCATAAGTCAAATCAGATTTCCCTCATGAATAGAATATGCATCAATGTATTATTGAGAATTGCAGGCTAGAGTGAATTTCTCTTCTAGGCCCTATTCTCCAGAGCAAATTATTCATATTTACATTGTTTTTTGAATGGGATGTGTGACTAACTTTGAATTCAGTATCTGGAGCTCCCAGCAGAATTTCCTTAGCAAACATCACAGCTGTTAGGAAATCTGTCCTACGGAAGCTTGATCTATGTGTTGTTTTCCAAACTTCCAACACATTGCTTCTTCTGCCTCCAGCCATTCTTGAGAATGAGACTACGTGTTTGGTGGAAATGAAAGAAAGAATTTGTGATCTGGAGTGTAGGTCATATAACCTCTCCAACAAGGCCTCAGATTGTATACTTTTGAAATATAGGGATCAGAAGAGATGATTTAAACTACATTTCCAAATCTAAGACTATATCATTTACTGAAATTCAAATGAATTGATGATTAGCAGTTATTTTGGCAGTTGTGAAAATCTGTTAAATATTTTTTCCACTTTCAATGTATCAATAGTGTCAAAATTTTATTAAATCTAAACACAAAATATAATTATGTAAACTATTTGTCCAAATCATATGTAAAGAATGGTTTGTTTTTAAAGATTTATTTATTTATTTTTGAGAGAGTGTGCATGAGTGGGAAGGGGAGGGAGGAGAGCATTCCAAGCAGACTCCATGCTGAGTGCTGAGCACTGAGCCCAATGTGTGGCTTGATCTCATGACCCTGAGACCACAACCTGAGCTGAGACCAAGAGTCAGATGCTCAACTGACTGAACCACCTAGGCGTCCCATTTGTAAAGAATGCTTGCATGACATTTTTGTACATGCAGTTGCACACATTTCCAATTCACTTTACTATGTATCCATACTTTGAAACCAGGAAGTTCATCTTTATTTTGGGGCATTTTCTAAAACAAAGAATTCTGATTAGTAGTCAAAATTTTTAAAGACTTTTATCTTCAGTCCTCTTGTAAATAAACCAAAGAAGAGGGATATGGAAAGCATTTGGACATACAGCATATGTCCATGTTTATACAAAAAAAAAAAAAAGAAAAATCCAACTAAAGTCAGGGTTCTTTAGTGTAATTTCCTTACCAATCAAATTCAAATATTCTTCTGTAACTACTTCCTTCAAAAATCACACCAAGATTCTTCTCCACCTCCCTAAAAATTACCAAATTCAGAAAGCTTTAAAGTCTTATTACCTCTCAAAGGCTGTCAAAAACAAAAACCAATGGGGAAAAAGTTAATATTGTGCCCAGGAAGGTGCCAGTAGAGAAAGTTTAAATATATACATAATTATATCACATTTTCCACTCTTCCCTTAAACAAGATGAGATGAAATTTTAGGCAGTCCAATGAAAATGGAAAGTAGAGTGAGTGATGATCAATTTTAGAGTTTTTTTTCCCTATGTTCTTCATAGTCAACTATCAACTTAATGGGTTTGTCATTTTTTCCTTTCCCTATAAAAATGTCTGGTTAGGAAATGTCTTTAAACTTCTCTATTCTACCTCATCATCCATTAGCATTAAAGTACAGCATGTTAATTTGAAAGTCAATTCACACATATTTCTTATGTTTCATGAGATTCCAAGTTTTATCATGTCACTTTTATGATCTTCTATAGTTACAACTAATACAAAGTAGATGTTGGGGAAAAAAAAAAAACAAAAAAAAACCCAGAAAGCCCATAGGTTGCTCATCAAATAAAATATGTCTCCAAAAAAATTAAGGCTAGTAGGTAATTGTGCAAACTTCACCACTTCCTGAGTTTTCTGATAATGACTCACTTTAGAATTTGGAATGAATCTACACAGTAGTAAAAGAAACACAATTCTACTAAAGAGTTCTTTTGTTGTAGCAGGTCAATAATATTTAGAAGCATAAAAATTAAATTTACATAAACATTCTTAAAAAAACAGTTTGTGAGGTATTCTACATGTTAGTTTGGTGTACTGAGACTGTCTACTCAACTTGGTAGTTAAATATTCTTCCTCTCCTTTAGGGGTTGCCTAGAGTTTACAATATTTAATCTCAACTTACCAGGTTCACTGCATAGAAAACTGTCCCAAACTTAGTGTTTAAAAATGGCAATTATATTTTTCAAATTTTGTGAATTTACTGGTTGGTTCTGCTTATCCCACTGGGGCTTATTAATGCAGCTTCACTCAGCTTTTTCACAGGCAGTGGTGGAAATGTCATGATGTCATTACTCTCAGATGTCTAAAAGCCTTGCTGTTTTCTATCTGTTGGGGTGCCTCAGCTTTCCTCAATGTGGACTCTCATCCCAGAGCAAAACTGACAAGTGTTTCTTCATAGTCTGATGATCTCAGAGCTCCAGAAAGTGAGAAAAGGAATTCAAGAACTCACAGCCTGGGGTATGCACTCATAATAATTTCCATGACATTCATTGGTCAAAGCAAGTCTTAATGTTAGATTGAGTATTGTTACAGCATTTAGCTCACCCTGGCCTGGCCAATATGGATTTGTAACTCAGAGTTCAGTACTACCAAGCAAAAACATGTGGTACTAGATGGAAAGGAAAGGGTCAAAGGAAACTGGCACATTAGAGAGCCTTATTAGCCAAATATTTGGGAAAACTATAGCACACAGAACTTGGAAGAAGGTAGAGCACATGTCTACCAGCTCAAGGGGAAAAGAATTTGTTTGAAAAGAATCATGATAATAGTGTATGTTGGTTATGACTAGCTGACTTTTAATAATGTATCATCAGAAAGAAATAAGCTCAGGAAAAGAATTGGCTGGTTTGCAAATAAAAATAAAATAAAATTGAGAGAGTTGGGGCTCTGAAACTTTAAAAAGCTGGCAGTTTCTATACCCAGAAAGTATGAAATGAGAGTTTAAAAAAGCCTTTGAGGTACAGAGACTATTAAAACTAAGTGTTGCTGCAAAGATCAGTTGAAGAGAGTGGCCTCTCCACCTGAGCCAGATCTCATGATAGACTTCATTAAGTTAAAAGTGATTCTCCAAGGTGAGAAAGCAAAGACATATATCGGGCCTGAAAATTATGTGCAGAAGACACTTTGGGTGTGGTTACTGGCACATAGGACTAACTGGAAGTAAAAAAAAAAAAAGATTGGAACTGTACTACTTTCAAAGGAATTCATTTTCAAAGATACCATAGGCCTAGGCTTAAAATAAAAAACAAAAACAAATTTTTATCTGTTATCTAGTCATGCTTGTAATAGGTTGAATTTTATCCTTCCAAAATTCCGTAGTACCTCAAAATGTGACCTTTATGGAAATAAGGTCATTACAGAGTTAGTTAAGATGAGGTCATACTGGAATAGGATGGGCTCCTACTCCAATACGATTGGTATTCTTATAAAAAGGGGAAATTTGGAAACAGAGACACACACATAGGAAAATGCCATGGGAAGATGAGGTGGATATTTACAAGCCAAAGAGCACCAAGGACTGCCAGCAAACCACAAAAAACTGGAGGAGAGAAATAGAACAGATTCTCCTTCACCTGATATCAACCCTGACAACACCTATATCTCAGAATTCAAGACTCCAGGGGTGCCTGGGTGGCTCAGTCGTTAAGTGTCTGCCTTCAGCTCAGGTCATGATTCCAGCGTCCTGGGATAGAGCTCTGCCTCAGGCTCCCTGCTCAGCGGGCAGCCTGCTTCTCCCTCTCCCACTCCCCCTGCTTGTGCTCTCCCTCTCGCTGTGTCTCTCTCTGTCAAATAAATAAAAGTCTTAAAAAAAAAAGAATTCAAGACTCTAGAATAGCAAGAAGATAAATGTTCATTATTTAAGCCACCCAATTTTTGTACTTTGTTATGGCAGCCCTATGAAACTAACACAATGCCTTTTAACACCCTCCCCCCGCTCAAAACCAAACTAAACCAAACTAAACAAAAATCAACAACCTTTCCATTCCTCATAAATCTAAATTTGATCAAGGATCTCCAGTTATTTCCATGTGTAGAGAGCATTCATAATTTTTACCCAAAGGAATTACCAAATTGTTATGCATGAATAATTGTCTTATGTCTGATCTTTCCCCTTACTAAAGGCAAATTTCTATTTTTTTTAAAGCAAAAAGAAAAAAAAAACAACATGTTTTTTTTTTCTTCTTCTGGAAAGAACTCTTAGGATTTGCTCTCTTAACAACTTTAAAATATACCATACAGCAGCATTGACTAGTGTCATCATGTTGTACATTACAGTCTTACTACTTATTTAATTTATAACTGAAAGTTTGTACCTTGTGATCACCTTCATCTATTTTCTATTATTGTTATCCTATCACTGTCTGACTGATTTTATAGTGGAGCAGATAATTTGTCTTTTTAGTTCACAGCTGCCAAAGGACTATATTAGGACTGATGTCCATCATCCAGAAATCTTGGGCTTTTTGCTGGATACAGTGATTTGTTAGGACTTTGGATCCTTTCTGTTGAGGAGGAGATATATGGAAATATGTGCACCCGATTTTAGTTAAGAGAAGACTGGATTTTTCAGACACTGCTTCTGTTCTCTGATATTTTTATTACCTTATTCTTACTAGTTAACACTAGACTATACTTTTTCATCTTTACTTACGATACAGTATATAATGAAATGTTAATGGAAGTGATGTGTGCCACTTCCAGACCTAGTCCATGAAAACATCCCCTGCATGGCTTTGTTTCTCTTTCTCCACCCACATATTCAGGGAGAGGATTTTTAAGACTAGTGTGAACAACCTCCTTAGTATGCCTGGAAATACTCCAGAATCAGCAATGAAATTCTATGACCCAGGAACCCTTCTCAGTCCTGGGCAAACCAGGACAATTTGTCACCCTACCGAGGAGGATACTAAGGAGAGTGTAGCCAAAAATAAGAAAATAGGCAGAAACTCTAAATGACTATGGAAGGGAGAGCTGTTTAGTAATCCACCTTGGACTGTGATGTGATTAAAAAAAAAAAAAACTTTTGTAAAGTCCTGAAATACAGGGGTTGTTTTTAACAAGTTATACTATGAATATGTTATATATTCCCATTTATTGATGCCTCATATTTTTTTACCTTTCAATCTGCCAGCTCTATCTTCACTTTTTTTTTCATAATTAGCTACTCTAATTTTCTTTATTCTCTGTGTATATTTAAGTTTGTTGTGAACGTTAAAATTGGGTTTGTTCATTGAAGAAAGTTTGAAAAGAAAATCTAGTTATATTAAGTAGAAAGGAATTGAATAGAGAGAATTAAGTACTTACACATTGTTGGAAAAACTGAAGTACTGTGAGGAGCCACTGAGAATGATTCCAACAATAATTTCACCATAGGAGTGCTCTCAGTCCTGGCACTGTGTTCGCCAGTGGAGCCATGTAGGCCAAGGTCAGGATTTAACAGTGCCCAGGCTATTACAGCTAAACCAAGAAGAATGGACACCCAAAGCTTGGTCCCAAAATTAGGGAATCAGATCAAGAGGCTGTTGTTACTGACACTCAGTGCTAACCCTGCCAAGGTAATGCTAGCTATAAATGATAAACATCTATGTCTCTCACTGGGTGTTATACGCAAACAATGAATCATGGAACACTACATCAAAATCTAATGCTGTAATGTATGGTGATTAATATAACATAATAAAAAATGTAAAAAAAAATAAATGAAGTCAATGATATTAAAAAAAAAAAAAATCTATGTCTTAGAGTATGGCACAGTTTCTTTGTCACCCACGTAAAGAGTAGGCTGCCTTTTAGTTTTGTTGATTGTTTCTTTCACCGTGCAGAAGCTTTGTATCTTGATGAAGTTCCAGTAGTTCATTTTTGCTTCTGTTTCCCTTGCCTCTGGAGATGTATTTAGTAAGAAGTTGCTCTGGCTGCTGTCAGAGAGGTTGCTGCCTGTGTTCTCCTCGAGGATTTTGATGGTTTCTTGTCTCACATTTAGTCTTTTTTTTTTTTTTAATGTTATGTTAGTCACCATACAATACATCATTAGTTTTGGATGTAGTGATCCACGATTCATTGTTTTCATATAACACCCAGTGCTCCATGCAGTACATGCCCTCCTTAATACCCATCACCGGGCTAACCCATCCCTCACCCTCCTCCCCTCTAAAACCCTTAGTTTGTTTATCAGAGTCTATAGTTTCTCATGGTTCATCTCTCCCTCCGATTTCCCCCCCTTCATTTTTCCCTTCCTTCTCCTAATGTCCTCCATGCTATTCCTTATGTTCCACAAATAAGTGAAACCATATGATAATTGACTTTCTCTGCTTGACTTATTTCACTTAGCATAATCTCCTCCAGTCCCATTCATGTGATGTAAAGTTGGGTAGTCATCCTTTCTGATGGCTGAGTAATATTCCATTGTATATATGGACCACATCTTCTTTATCCATTCATCTGTTGAAGGGCATCTCGGCTCTTTCCACAGTTTGGCTATTGCAGACATTGCTGCTATGAACATCAGGGTGCATATGGCCCTTCTTTTCACTACATCTGTGTTTTGGGGGTAAATACCCTGTAGTGCAATTGCTAGGTCATAGGGTAGCTCTATTTTCAATTTTTTGAGTCACCTCCACACTGTTTTCCAAAGTGGCTATACCAACTTGCATTCCCACCAACAGTGTAAGAGGGTTCCCCTTTCTCTACAACCTCTCCAACATTTGTTGTTTCTTGCTTTGTCAATTTTGGCCATTCTAACTGGGGTGAGGTGGTATCTCAATGTGGTATTGATTTGAATTTCTCTGATGGCTAATGATGATGAGCATTTTTTCATGTGTCTGTTAGCCATTTGTATGTCTTCTTTGGAGAAGTGTCTGTTCATGTCTTCTGCCCATTTTTTGACTTATTTGTTTTTTGGGTGTTGAGTTTGAGAAGTTCTTTATAGATCTTGGATATCAGCCCCTTATCTGTAGTGTCATTTGCAAACATCTTCTCCCATTCTGTGGGTTGCCTTTTTGTTTTGTTGACTGTTTCCTTTGTTGTGTAGAAGCTTTTTATCTTGATGAAGTCCCAAAAGTTCGTTTTTGCTTTTGTTTCACTAGCCTTTGGAGATGTATCTTGAAAGAAGTTGCTGTGGGCGATGTCAAAGAGGTTACTGCCTATGTTCTCTTCTAGGATTTTGATGGATTCCTGTCTCATATTGAGGTTTCAACCATTTTGAGCTTATCTTTGTGTATGGTGTTAGAGAATGGTTGAGGTTCATTCTTCTGCATGTGGCTGTCCAATTTTTACAGCACCATTTATTGAAGAGACTGTCTTTTTTCCATTGCATGTTTTTTCCTGCTTTGTCAAAGATTATTTGACCATAGAGTTGAGGGTCCATATCTGGGATCTCTATTCTGTTCCATTGGTCTATATGTCTGTTTTTGTGTCAGTACCATGCTGTCTTGGTGATCACTACTTTTAATATAGCTTGAAATTGGGCAACGTGATGCCCCCAACTTTGTTTTTCTTTTTCAACATTTCCTTGGCAATTTGGAGTCTTTTCTGATTCCATGCAAATTTTAGGATTGTTTGTTCCAGCACCTTGAAAAATGTCATTGGAATTTTGATTGGGATGGCATTGAAGGTATAGATTACTCTGGGTAGCATAGACATTTTAACAGTGTTTATTCTTCCAATCCATAAGCATGGAATATTTTTCCATCATTTTGTGTCTTCTTCAATTTCTTTCACGAATGTTTTGTAGTTCCTAGAGTATAGATCCTTTACCTCTTTGGTTAGGTTTATTCCAAGGTATTCCAAAGTATCTTATGGTTTTTGGTGCTATTGTAAATGGAATCGTTTCTTTAATTTCTCTTTCTACAGTTGCGTTGTTAGTGTATAAGAAAGCAACTGATTTCTGTGCATTGATTTTGTATCCTGCCACATTACTGAATTGCTGGATGAGTTCTAGTAATTTGGGGGTGGAGTCTTTTGGGTTTTCCACATAAAGTATCATGTTGTCTGCGAAAAGAGAGAGTTTGACTTCTTTGCCAATTTGAATAACTTTTATTTCTTTTTGTTGTCTGATTGCTGTTGCTAGGAATTCTAGTACCATGTTGAACAACAGTGGTGAGAGTGGGCATCCTTGACGTGTTTCTGATCTTATGGGAAAGGCTCTCAGCTTTTCCCCATTGAGGATGATATTCACTGTGGGTTTTTCAGAGATGGATTTTATGAACTTGAGGAATGTTCCCTCTATCCCTATACTCTGAAGAGTTTTAATCAGGAAAGGATGTTGTATTTTGTCAAATGCTTTTTCTGCATCAATTGAGAGGACCATATGGTTCTTCTCCCTCCTCTTATTAATGTATTCTATCACATTGATTGATTTGTGAATGTTGAACCACCCTTGCATCCCAGGGATAAATCCCATTTGGTCGTGGTGGATGATCTTTTTAATGTATTGTTGGATCATATTAGCTAGGATTTTGTTGAGAATTTTGGAATCCATATTCATCAGGGATATTGGTCTGAAATTCTCCTTTTTGATGGGGTCTTTGCCTGGTTTGGGGATTAAGGCAATGCTGGCCTCATAGAACAAGTCTGGAAGCTTTCCTTCTGTTTCTATTTTTTGAAACAGCTTCAAAATAGGTAGTATTTCTTCTTTGAAGGTTTGGTAGAATTCCTCAGGGAATCCATCAGGTCCTGAACTCTTGTTTTTTAGGAGGTTTTGGATCACTGCTTCAATCTCGTTACTGGTTATTGGCCTATTCAGGTTGTCAATTTCTTCCCGTTTCAGTCTCGGGAGTTTATAGATTTCCAGGAAGGCATCCATTTCATCCAGGTTATTCAATTTATTTGCATATAGTTGTTGATAATAATTTCTAATAATTATTTCTATTTCCTTGGTGTTAGTTATGATCTCTCCTCTTTCATTCATAATTTTATTAATTTGGGTCCTTTCTCTTTTCTTTTGGATAAGTCTGGCCAGTGGTTTATCGATCTTATTAATTCTTTTAAAGAATCAGCTTCTAGTTTCATTGATCTGATCTACTGTGTTTCTGGTTTCTAATTCATTGATCTCTGCTCTAATCTTAATTTTTTCTCTTCTAATGTGTGGCTTAGGCATCGTTAGTGGCTTTTTCTCTAGTTCTTTAAGGTGTAAAGTTAGTTGGTGTTTTGGGGATTTTTCTATTTTTTGAGTAAAGCTTGGATGGCTATGTATTTCCCTCTTAGGACTGCCTTTGCAGTATCCCATAGGTTTTGGACTGATGTGTTTTCAGTCTCATTGATTTCCATGAATTGTTTAAGTTCTTCTTTGATTTCCTGGTTGACCCAAACATTCTTGAGCAGAGTGATCTTTTGCTTCCAAGTGTTTGAATTTCTGCCAAATTTTTTCTTGTGATTGAGTTCCAGTTTTAAAGCATTATGATCTGAGAATATGTAGGAGATAATCTCAATCTTTTCGTATCAGTTGAGACCTGCTTTGTGATGCAGTATGTGGTCTATTCTGGAGAAAGTTCCATGTGCGCTCGAGAAGAATGAGTATTCTGTTGTTTTAGGGTGGAATGTTCTGTATATATCTATGAGGTCCATCTGGTCCAGTGTGTCATTCAAAGTTCTTGTTTCTTTGTTGATTTTCTGCTTAGATGGTCTGTCTATTGCTGAGAGTGGAGTATTGTGGTCTCCTACAATTAACATATTGTTTTCTATATGACTCTTTATTTTGGTTAACAACTGGCCTATGTAGATGGCTGCTCCCATGTTGGGGGTGTAGATATTTACAATTGTTAGATCTTATTGAATAGAACCTTTAAGAATGATATAATGTCCTTCTGTTTCTCTAACTACAGTCTTTAGTTTAAAATCTAATTTGTCTGATATAAGAATTGCTATCCCAGCTTTCCTTTGAGGTCTGTTGGCATGGAAGATGGATCTCCATCCCTTCACTTTCAGTCTGGATGTATCTTTAGGTTCAAAATGAGTCTCTTGTAGATAGCATATGGATGGGTCCTTTTTTTTTTTTTTTTTTTTTATCCAATCTGTTGCCCTGTGCTGTTTTATGGGAGCATTTAGGCCATTCACGTTGAGAGTGATCATTGAAAGATATGAATAAATTGTCATCGTGTTGCCTGTGAAGACCTTGTTTTTATAGATTGTCCCTGTAAATTGCTGTTGCGGATTACTCTTGGGGTCTTTCTCCTTTTATAGAACTCCACTTAATATTTCTTGCAAGACCGGATTAGTGGTCACATATTCTTTTAGTTTCTGCCAGTTTTGGAAGCTTGTATCTCTCCATCCATTTTAAATCACAGCCTTGCCAGATAAAGTATTCTTGGCTGCATGTTCTTCTCGTTTAATACCCTGAATTATGTCTTGTCAGGCCTTTCTGCTTTGCCAGGTCTCTGTGGATAAGTCTGACATTATTCTGATGTTCCTCCCTTTGTACGTAAGGAATCTTCCCCCTAACTGCCCTTAAGATGGTTTCCTTGGTTCTAAGATTTGGGAGTTTTATTATTACATGCCAGGGTGTTGGCCTGTTTTCCTGGATCTTGGGAGGGGTCCTCTCTGCCTCTAGGACATGCATGTTTGTTTCATTCCCCAGATTAGGGAAGTTCTCAGCTACGATTTGCTCAAATATATCTTCTAGTCCTCTCTCTCTCCACCCCCTCAGGGATTCCAATAATTCTGACATTGGAACATTTCATGGTGTCACTTATTTCTCTGATTCTATTTTCATGGATTCTGAGTTGTTTTGCCCTGGCCTCCGGTTTTCACTTTTCTTCTATTAATTGGTCTTCTAGATCACTAATTTGTTCTTCTACCTGGTTTACCCTAGCTGTTAGATTATCTAGATTAGATTGGATCTCATTGATAGCATTTTTAAGTTCTGCCAATTCAGCTTTCATTTCTGTCCTTAGAGACTTTATGTTGCCATTAATTAATTTCTCCATTCTAGCTATTGTCTTCACAATTGCTATCCTGAATTCCATTTCTGACTTCTTGATTATATCTGAATCCATTTGTAAATCTGTGACATAAGTCATAGTCTCTGAGTCTTTCCTATTTTGGGGGTTCCTCCTCCTAGTCATTCTGTTGAGGGGTGGTTGAGAGAATGTATAGAGTCCAAATTATTGACCACAACCCAAGCAAGATGCACCTGTTTTCTAGGGACCTTCGGGTTGCTGGCCTCTTTTTTTCCCAGCCTGTCTTCTCAGGAAAGGGTCTGCCACACTGTTACTCAGGCAACCCTGTTTGGGCAGAGCTGCCCTGCCCCCTGTGGCAGGGGGTGGGCTCAGTGAATACTGGTTTGGGGGGCTTTTGTTCTCTGGCTACTTTCTTTGGCAGCTTTCTGTTGTCTCTTCCAAGAGTCAGAGCCTAAGAGACCATTTCCAACCCTCTGCCTCAGAGCAGAGAGATCGCAATTTGTTCTTCAGTGAGCTCTCTAAGCCACACTATCTCCATTTCTGTCTGTGCTGCTATAAACTGCAGCATCCTGGGTTGTGCGCCCCTCTGCAGTGCTCCCAGTCCTCCTCCAGACTGGGGCACATCTCTGCCCTTTGTGCTTCCAAAACTGCCAGCCACCCCCAGTTCACTTGCATGGCCCCACCGCTCAGGGTTTCCATCAAGGGGCTGCCCTAAAGTCCTTTCCTTGCCACTACCGGTCTGCGAGCCTGTGCCTTGCCCCCAGTGTGGGCGGCTATTGCTCACTAGTGGTGTCAGATCCCCACGGCCTGGCTCCCTCCCCCTTCCGTTTATCCTCTGATATCTGCCTGCGGAATCATGGCTCCCCACTTCCTACTTCAAAACCAACTGCCTGCGATATTCTGTTTGTAGAGATCAAAATCTATCTTCTTACATCTCAGGCTGATTTCGTGGGTGTTCAGAGTGGTCTGGTAGATATCCAGCTCAATTCTGGGGACCAGTTGGAATAGGGTCCCCTATTCCTCCACCATCTTTTTTGAAAACCCATCTCAAATTTAGTCTTTCATCCATTTAGAATATTTTGTGTATGGTGTAAAAATGTGGTACAGTTTCATTCAATATTTTGAGTTCTTTTTGTGATCAGATACTTAGCATCTCTAAAACAGTATCTCCACAACTAACTTCACTTGACATGGATTTATTTATCTCTAAATAAATTTTCTTGAAATGTAATAATTCAGCTTTACCTACAATCGATGTTAAGAGATTATTTCCATTTCCAGATCTTTGTCATTACTGCTACATCACTCCATGTAATAACATCAAAAAAGAGATCCTCATCTGACACCAGATCAAAGTCAAAGATTATTTTCTGGCAAAGAAAATAACGTAAGCAATTTCTCACTGAGAAAATCATGTGCCATGGAAAAAATATTAGGAACTTTTTTAAGCATCATACAATATAATGCAGAGAATGAAACACACTAGTTATATAGTACTTTAGAATGCATTGTAAAAAGTACAATACATCAATTATCATAAAATATAGAAGCCACAAAACACCTGAAAATTTATATTATCATAAGACATTATATTCTAAATCTTAATGAAGAAGTATATTGGATTTCTCTCTTAAAACTGTCATTTTTTCCAACTAAAGATTTTTTTTTTTTTTGATGGTAAAAATCTAAGCTAAATAGGAATACAGAGTGGACGAAGCACCAACCAGACCAGAGCAGAGTTTGGTTATCATTTGTTCCATTGTCAGAACATTAGGCAAGGCATTTAAACTTCCTGAGATTAATATGTCTCCTTTTTGAATAGGAGAATCAGATGTACTCATTTCTAATCATTTTTAGATTCACCTTCCTATTGCTCTGTTACTCTACTTCAGATTTAGAGTCTGTCTCAACGAAACTCCTTTGGTTATTTATTTATTTATTTATTTATTTATTTATTATTTATTTATTTATTTATATTTTTAAGGATTTCATTTATTTATTTGACAGAGAGAGAGAGAGACAGCAAGAGAGAGTACACAAGCAGGGGGAGTGGGAGAGGGAGGAGCAGGCTTCCTGCAGAGCAGGGAGCCTGATGCAGGGCTAGATCCCAGGACCCCAGGATCATAACTCGAGCTGAAGGCAGATGCTTAGTGACTGAGCCACCCAGGTGCTCCACTACTTTGGTTTTTTAAAAGCTGCTACTTAATATATTTAACTTTTTAAATTAAAAATAAATATCTTTTGTTATAAAATTTACATTCGATCTTACCCTACATTGACCTAAAATAATGTTTAAATTTTCCTAAATAAAATTACTAGTTCAGAACACTATCTCTGCTTGCCTCCCTCTCAAATCACTTTGTAGAAAGACATCATAATTCTCTGAAATAAAATTAGTGTTAGCTTTGCATTTTAAATTTTAAAATCTCAAATGTGTTTTTCATTTCTCTTGTACCTTGAAGCTATACAATGCCCCTTACTAATGATCTAGTATGTGGGATTGTGCCTCCAGTCTTCATAATCCTGCCTGAGCTCACAAAAAAGGAAAATCTGCCAACATTTGGAAGCAGTGCTGAGGGAGAGCTCCTCCTGAACTCTTCTTTCTCACTCCCTCTTCCTCTTAGAAGTGGAATGATTAAGTTATTAAAATAAATTAACATTTTAAAGATCACCTTTTATGAATGACGTGTTCTCCTGTCTCCTCTCCATTTGATTAGGGCCTGGTTTCCTATAGGTCATCAGTCTGTGCATCTGTTCCCTTTGTAATAAGCACACCAGGCAGGCCCTGTCTTTATAAACAGGTTCTCTTCGATGGACTCTGAAAAACAAACTGAGGGTTCTAGAGGGGAGGGGGGGTGGGAGGATGGGTTAGCCTGGTGATGGGTATTAAAGAGGGCACGTTCTGCATGGAGCACTGGGTGTTACGCACAAACAATAAATCATGGAACACTACATCAAAAACTAATGATGTTATGTATGGTGATTAACATAACAATAAAAAATAAAATACATAAAATAAATAGGTTCTCTTTACCCAGTCTTTTTGGTTGTATGTGGTCCCTGCTTGGGTCTTTGACTATATTCAAATGGGGTGAATGAATTAAACAAATTGTCATCTGCCATCTGCAAATTTGGAGGATTATTGGAACTTTGTCTACAACTATTAAAAGATAATCTTTTAATCCACTGAGAATCCTATCTATTCCCCTTTGGTTAGCATCAAGAAGGAAGATAAGTATACTTCTACCCCTAACAAACTGTAGTGTTCTGTTTTTGATCCTAGAGTATTTTAAGCCTCTGAAGTTCTTCTGGCTTCCAAAAGAAGTATGTTTTCTTTAGCACTTTTTTACATTTGTGATAAGCCTCCTGTTTAATGGCTTCATTTGGATAATATTTCTCTGCTCTGAGAGGTACCACTGCAGAGATATGAATGCACATTGTTATTCACTAATGGATATTTTAAACATCATCCAACATTTCAATAACTGGTAAATACAAAATATATTTCCCCTTAATTTTTTTAAGTAAGACAATTTTTAAATATCAGAGGAAGTGGCGCTTTTAAGAAAAACAATAAATTCTCCACTAGTGAAGCCTACCATTCAGCACAAGGACCATTACCATGAAGAGACTGAATTATACAGCTCAACAAGGCCCAGAGAGTGAATCATACTATCAAAGAGTGACCTCATTCCAAAAATCCATTTCTAAAAAACTAAACATTATCTTTCCAAAACCTGATTGTAAGAGAGCATTGAAATCCTTTAAAAAATATTTCACAATAAAAGAGATTAAAGTCCACCAAAATGGGAAGAAATGGTTCAATGGTCATTTTTAAAATGACAAATAGTTTTCTTTTTTATATGTAAAGGCTTTAAAAGTTATTTCTATTTTTCAATCACCTTCCATGTTTTCAAAAACTTTTATCATGAACCTGGATGATATTAACCTCACAATATCAACAAAACAGTGAAAATAAGGTTACTATTCTAAAATTCAAAAATCAAATGCAAATAAAGATTTTTATCACTGATTTATAATGTATAAATAGTGGTCTCTAAGCTCTTTTATATAATTTGTTTAGTCAGAACAATTTCCAAGATACTTAGGATGGCAGATACTTTTAATGCCCACTTATGAGGGGCCTCAACTTTTCTATCTTGCTAAAAAAATACATTTTTTTTCAGAAACATATTTATTTCCCACATGACTTAGGGGTAGGTGATTGCCAATCCCAACTCTAAAGAGATCCTGATTAGCCTGGGCAGTTACAGTGACAATGATGACATTTTTCTTTGTCAGGGATTGGCTTAGGGGTGGACATGTGACCTAGTTCTGGCCAATAAGACTGAAAGGGAAGTTGGCATTGAGGCTTCTGAGAAAATTTCCTTGTGAAGACTGCTGTGAGGTGATGTTGGGAAGTGCTATAGCCATTTAGCAATGATGAAGAAAAGATACCTGATCAGAGAAATGTTAAGAATCTGGACAGTATATATAATGTTATCAACCTTGCCACCTCCCATACTTGAAGACTTGCAGTTACATGAAAAATATAAATTAAAGATCACTGGTGGGACACCTGGGTGGCTCGGTCAGTTAATCGGCTGCCTTTGGCTCAGGTCATGGTCCTGGGGTCCTGGGATTGAGTCCTGCATCAGGCTCCTTGCTCAGCAGGGAGCCTGCTTCTCCCTCTGCCTGTAGCTCCCCCTGCTTGTACTCTCACTCATTGTCTCTTGCACGTGCTCTCTCTCTCTAGCAAATAAATAAAATCTTTAAAAAAGAAAAATAAAGATCACTAGTATCTGTTACTTGGGATTGAAGATGTAATACCCAATAAGTTGAGAATATAGCTAGTTGTAATTCAGCAAGGAAGCAGTTAAAGATGCAGCAGTAATGTGTTAGCAATGGATCCTTTAAAACTTAACAAGCTAAGATATGAGTAAAAGAAATTCTTCTGGTGCCTGGGTGGTTAATCAGTTGGTTAAGCATCTGCCTTAGGCTCAGGCCATGATCCCAGGGTCCTGAGATCAAGCCCCAGGTCAGGCTCCCTGCTCAGTGGGGAGTCTACTTCTCCCTTTTGCCCCTCCACCCACTTGTACTCTCTCTTGCTCAAATAAATAAATAAAATCTTTTAAAAATTCTTAAAAATATGACACAGTATTTATCAAGCAATATTACTAAAGTGATTTTACTTTGATATCTTCAATAGAAGAAATTTTTAAAAAGATAGTGATCAGGTTAACTCATTTTCTGTTACAGGAAAAAAGCATAAAGACCATTGTATCATGCTCACATTCATTTGACAATGTCTCAGCTAAAGGTTTACTGAGAATAAATTATCCAATCCATTAGAGATTCATAGATAAATGGTAGTTATGATTCAGAGTTTTAAAATTCAGACACAATTCTTGAAAAATTTTAAGAATGTTTAAAATAGGCATGTTTTAGTCATTCATTCATTTATTCATTCTTCATCAATATCATTCATGCATGTGTTTCCTAAGTATTCACTGATGATCTATATAGCAGGGTATGTTGGATACACTGGAAAGTATGAAAAAAGCTTTACTTTTTCAAGGATCACAATCTAGAGGGGGAAAAGATGTCATAAGATTAATCAATTAAATAATTATTTATTTTAATTGTGGTAAACACTAACATAAAGGTAGGGATTGTAAGGAAATGGATGATAAGAGTATCTGGCTTACTCTGTGGTGATTAGGGAAGTTGTCCATGAGCAATGACCAACCAAGATGGATGGCTAACAGTGACAACAATCTGTTTCCAGGGGGGAAATATTTTATCATGTTATTCAGAATTGCCAGATAATATGGTGATAATAAATAATGGTGATAATAAAAAGCAGACCAAATTTTTGGTTGGCTTTATTATTGTTTTAAAATCTCAAGATTTTCCATAGGTAAGAGATACCCTTTATTGTCTGTAGCATGGATTGGTCTTTATCACTGTCCTGCCCTTGGTAAACACTATCCATGAGGTGTGATTGATAGAGTGATATCTTCACAGAACTTTCAACCATGTGAGTTAGGGAAATACCAGGATCCATGTCATTCATCTGTAATATTGAAGGGGCTCTGTTTAAGAACTATAAATGAATTTTAAGTGTGGATATTGAGACTATTCAATTTCTTATATTCTGTTTTTCCCTAAGAGTCCTGTCCTGTTCCTTCTCCACCATCCCACCCTTTTTCAGGTTGCCATAAAGTCGCTCTGCAATATGACAATGATGGATATTAAGATGACATATGCACACATATACATTTATCTGCTCTATTTTCAGATCAAATTATACACACACACACATACACACAATCTTTTGAAGGAATTTTTTGAGATATTAGATCAGAAGGATTTTGGTTCATTCTGGTTTAAAAACTGCTTATATTAGATAAATTTTTGTTTGTTGGACTACTGCATTTAGTGAAAAACATCATAACTACAGAGACAAATGAATGACTGACAACTTAGTTTTTATTAAAATCTAGAACTAGGATTATATTCTGCAGAAAAGTTCTAATTTTTTAGACATCTTGCCTTGTCATTCTTTGACCAAATTTTCTGTATAATGCATATTGTTTTAAACTAGCATTAGTTTTTTTCAAATTTAAACATAAAATTTTAGTTTAAAATATATTTCCATTTTTTGTTGGTGCAACTTTTAGATCTGTATAATTTCCACATTTTTAAACTGTGCCAAATTATAGTTTTTAAATATCCATAAGTTGACAATTTAAAAAAGTATAATGGCCAATTGTGCTTATTGTAGTCAGAAACATGAATATTGATGCCAAAAATAGGAGATTAATATCTTACATATATGAAATAAAAGATTGTCTTCTTAAGGGTCTAATATTAATACATATTAATATAAACAATTTTGAACAATTAAAAATACATATGCAATCAAAAGGAAAAGTAATCATTTTTAAACTGAACAAGAAAATCAGTTTTGTTATTTAAAAAATCTTCATGCAAAATGAATTTTAGTTCTATTTTTAGCCTTTTATAATTAGGAGACAATTTAATCAGTACAAATAAGTCATACTATTAGTGTCAATCTCATTGCATATTTGGAAAAAAATGGAGTTAATTATAGAGATGTGTTAAATGGAATAGAAATATGTAAGAGTTTTGAGAATGTTAAATTTTTTTTTTAGATGCTAAGAATCTATTTTCTTTTTAAAGATTTATTTATTTATTTGAAAGAGCGAGAATGAGAGAGAGTACATGAGAGGGGTTAGGGTCAGAGAGAAAAGCAGACTCCCCGCTGAGCAGGGAGCCCGGTTCAGGACTCGATCCAGGGACTCCAGGATCATGACCTGAGCTGAAGGCAGTTGCTTAACCAACTGAGCCACCCAGGCACCCATTAAGAATCTATTTTAAAATGCATGCTTTTAAAGATCAACTACATTTTACTATGGTGTAAAAGGAAGTTTGAACACCAAACCACCTTTATATAAATTTTGTATCCTAAATAGAGTTTTTAACTCTTTGGGCTTTCAGTATTTGTTAATAACTGCATATCTTATACAGTAACTGAACTGTAAATCAGATGTCCCTGAATCAACATTATTGGCATTTTGGACTAGATAATTCTTTGTTGTGGGGGGCCATCCTGTGCATTATGGGATGTTTACCAGTGTCCTTGTATTCTATCCCCAGGTGCCAGTAGCACTGGCCCTTCCCAGATGTGACAGCAAAAAGTGTCTCCAGACATCAACAAATGTCCCTTGGTTGAGAACCACTGCTCAAAATGCTGTGGGGAGACAAAATAAGAAGAGAGGGGGGACAAAAAGCACAAGCTACCACAAGAGAATAACTCTGAAGTCCTAATTATAAACAACAGTCAGCAATGAATATTTTAGATCATTTTCTTTTTGTTTTTCAGGTAATGTACAAAACTCCATGAGTATCATAGCTGAAGACCAACCAAAATGTTTTGGTTTTTTTGTTTTGTTTTGTTTTGTTTAAAGCTGGGATGAGAAGTTCCCTAAGGAAATTTCTAACTTAGGGCCTGGGGGCAGAATATTGTATAGGGCTTTAGCAGGAGATTCAAATTTCAGCCAAAATTCAGCCAGTTTGGGAAACAGAGATATTATCTTGCAAGTAGCATTCATTGTTTGGACAAACTGGATTTTATCCAGAGAAATGGTGAGAGATAGTTAGGGACCAAATGTCAGAAGCAAATGTGGGTAGAGAGGAACAGCTGCAGGGCATAAAGACACAAGAGGGCCACAGTGGAAAGTTCTCAGCCCTTCAGTCTAAGATCCTTCAGTGTCTCCCCAATGTGTACTTGATACAGTACAATAATGCAATTTTGATGGTTGTAGTGAATTTCATTGGTAGTAAGTTATAACTTTGGGTTCTCCTTTCAGTAATATTGATAGTTTATCTCTGGCCCTACAATCTTTCTGCATACTTGGTTCCCCTACCAGCATTGACAGATCTGTTAAATATGAAGTAGGAATTTGTTTTGAAGGAATTGTACTTTCAATCTGTAAGAAGATGGTAATGCACTTGTAAGATTGAACACCTAGATGTAATTAATTTTCATTAATTCAAAATTCTATCATATCCTTGACAAGAGGAACCATGTTCTTACAGTTCACAGTATTTTATATCATTAGCCTGTTTCATAAATGAATGAGCAAATGAATAAAAATATCAGAGGATAGGCCTATTTGCCAGGTTTTCCCACTATGGGCCATAGAATTTTGTTTCTTATTTCCAGGTAGAGTAAAGGTAGCCAAGTTGTAGATATTAATAGATACATAGATGTAAAACAAAATCTGAGAGTTCTTTAAACTTAGAATTTCATCTAGATGACAAAAATATGGCTAAGAACAACTGTATCCTTACTCTCCAATTCAGACTATATATTATTTACCATTCAAGTCACACACAGTAAACTGAGAGGGATTTGATTTGATTCTACTATATTTTTAGGCAATATGATTTAATAACTCTGAGAATAGGTTTGTGACTCAACCATTTACTAGTTTTTTGTTTGTTTCTCTGGTATGTTTCCTTTTTTTTTTTTTTTAACTAGAGATTCTATATTCCACCATAGGATTGTTTTAAGTATCAAATAAGATAATTCAAGTAAAATACTTAATTCACTGCTTACCATACTGCCAAATATTTATTCAAATATTAACAAGTTAAGAGTTCAACTTGCTGAGACTTTACTGCCCATCCTGAAGAACTGAAAACAATCATTAATCATTGCTTGCCAATACTTGATCATAATCAAAACTGCATTTTTCTTGCTTCAAATTCTGTGACCCCTCTTCTGCAAACCCACGATGCTCTTGTTCCTCACTGTCTGGTTTCCATTGCCCCTACTTGATGTTCTTACAATATTTGTAGTCTTTAAAACTTAAATGCTAGATAAACAGTCACTTTATCAACTAAAATTTTGTTTTGATTTTCATGGAAGGTTTGCATTATTCTGCTTGTGTTATGAAACAATGCTTGCCTTCCTGAATGACTAAGCAGAAATGCTTGCACAGTGCTGCACTCACTCTTTAAGCTCGTCTGTTCCTTCTCTCACATCCAGCTGGGCACCTCCTATACAATATCAATACCGAGTCTGGAAGTGGGTCAAGATGTCATTACTCACGTATATCATCTGTCACTCCACATGGCTGCAGTGGAATCTCCAAGGCATTTTAATGTCAGCCTAACTATGATGATGAAAATTCATCTTCCCTACATTATTTTACCCATGTCTACCTGAATAAGGGCAAGAAGAATGAAAAGCAATTACATAACTTAGGTCACCACAGTTCTTTGTACATAAATAGATTCATTTATAAGCACAGTAGGACTCCTTATGATCATGAAGAATGGTACTGACCAGGTTCAGGAGGACTGAAATCAATTTTGGAAGGCATATAGAGCCCATTATGATGTTTTATAGTGAGGGAAAATGGACTATATTGTCATAGATTTTAACTGAAAAGTAGTGGAATCATGGAAATTGTAACATGAACAACACACAAACAAGCATCAAACTGATTTTAAAATGTCTCCTTGTATGTTCTATTGAGTTTTCATTATTATGACCTTATTCTTCAACCTACTTGGTTGTGATCCTAATTTTCTACTCAATCTTTGTTTAGATCCCACTGGGATAGTGATATAGTGTGATTATTCAGAAAGGCACAGGAAAGAGGAGATTAAGACTCCCTGCTAATGAGAACAAGGGAAGGAAAGAGAAATGTGCCAATCTAAGTGTTCTACCTGTAAATTGAACTGCCAGACAAGAGGAAATAAATAATGCTTCACCACAAATCTCTTTCTGATGAAAAAAAAAGGTCTAAAAATAAATATAAAGAAAAACAAACAGAACAGCTCAACTTCAGGGAAGCAGTATAAATTTATTATATTGTATCTTTAATAATAATATTATAAATGTTAAATTATCTTCAGATTATTATCTTATATAGCTATAAGCAAAGCATCATTTTCTGAAAAATGTAATTACTTTTGTAAGAATCTAAATATAACATACTTCATATATACATGTATTAGTTTCATTTTAATTATGATATTTAATTTATTATATTGTCTATAAGTGGGAAGTTAATTGCAATACAGTATTCTTTATATTTACATATGAAATAGTACAATAAATTATTACAAATAATGATTTATTCTTATAGTATGAGGCTTTTAATGAATAATGAAAATAAACAATGACAGACGTTATAGCTTCTGAAATACATATATATGCATATATATTTCTAAATTATCCACCTGATAACCTTTATACTTATTTATTTATTTTTTATTTTTTTAAAGATTTTATTTATTTATTTAACAGAGAGAGAGAGAGTGAGAGAGAGAACATAAGCAGGGGAAATGGGAGAGGGAGAAGCAGGCTTTCCGCTGAGCAGGGAACGCCATGTGGGACTCGATCCCAGGACCCTGGGACCATGACCTGAGCCGAAGGCAGATGCTTAATCGACTGAGCCACCCAGGCACCCCTATATTTATTTTTGTATAAACTCTTAATCTCTGTTCATTTTCTTTGATCCTCCTTAAAATATCTCTAATACAATAGTACAATGTAAATAGCTGCATTTTATTTTATTTTATTTATTTATTTTTTAACTTTTTTTTTAGTTTATTTGAGAAAGAAAGGTGGGGAAGGGGTAGAGGGAGAAGCAGACTCCCCGCTGAGCAAGGAGCCCAATTTGGGACTCAATCACAGGACCCCAGGATTATGACCTGAGCCAAAGGCAGACACTTAACCGACTGAGCCACCCAGGTGCCCCAATAGCTGCAATTTAAAAGTGGATTATACTATAAACAATATCGACATTTTAAAATCTTGCAACTATTCAGATATTTAGAAAAGCATATTTTTAAATGTTAATTATATTGAGAAATTCTCTTCCATTTGATTTCTCAATTTAAAATGGGTATTTCTCAAATTAAAATGGGTTAATTAAATCCAAATGTACAGATGTATTACTTAGTTTTCATTTCCTTTCAAAATTAAGTTTTCATTGACATTAATTTGATATTTAAGAAAAGTTTAAATTTATTTAGCCACTTTTTTTGAATGGGTTACCAAGTTAGTAGACATGAACAGGATTTGAGTCATACTGGACACAGATGATCAAGAAATATGCTGTGATGTTATATTAATTGCACACATGTGAGTGAACCAAACAATTTCAGCAAGCTTCTGCTTGTGTGGCAGTGTGATATGGTCGCTAAGGATGATGACTCTGGAATCAGATGGATATAGTTTGGAAACCACTCTGGAGCTTCCTAAATTTGTGAACTTGGTCAAGTTATTTAATCTCTTTAAGCCTTGGATTCTCTACCTGTATTGCTAACAATAATATCTACTTTATATGGAAGTTATGAAGCTGGCATGACAAGTCTGCAGTGCTTGCATGGGAGGTTAATTATGGCATCATAGACTTTTAATACTGGGTAAATACTTTGGATATAACTCCTTTCATGAATATAATATTCTCCTTAAAAAATGTCTCTGACAGATCTTACAAATTGTCTAACATATGGAGTACTGACATGTTTCCTAATGTGAATTTCTGAATTATGGGCTTCTATAAATATACATATAAAATAGAAAATATATACTACTAACAGTGTAGGAGGGTTCCCCTTTCTCCACATCCCCATCAAGATCTGCCGTTTCCTGACTTGTTAATTTTAGCCATTCTGACTGGTGTGAGATGATATCAAATGCAAGCTGGTGCAGTCACTCTAGAAAAGAGTATGGAGGTTCCTCAAAAAGTTGAAAATAGAGCTACCATATGACCCAGAAATTGCACTACTGGGTATTTACCCCAAAGATACAAATGTATGGATCCGAAGGGGTACACGCACCCCGATGTTTATAGCAGCAATGTCCACAATAGCCAAACTGTGGAAAGAGCCAAGATGTCCATCGACAGATGAATGGATAAAGAAGTGGTATATATATACAATGGAATATTATGCAGCCATCAAAAGGAATGAAATCTTATCATTTGCAATGACGTGGATGGAACTGGAGGGTGTTATGTTGAGTGAAATAAGTCAATCAGAGAAAGACATGTGATAATGACCTCACTGATATGAGGAATTCTTAATCTCAGGAAACAAACTGAGGGTGGCTGGAGTGGTGGCGGGTGGGAGGGATGGGGCAACTCGACATTGGGGAGGGTATGTGCTATGGTGAGCGCTGTGACCTGTGTAAGACTGATGAATCACAGACCTGTACCTCTGAAACAAATAATACATTATATGTTAAAAAAAAAAAAAAAAAGAAGAAGAAGAAGAAGAAGATAGCAGGAGGGGAAGAATGAAGGGGGGGAAATCGAAGGGGGAGATGAACCATGAGAGACAATGGACTCTGAAAGACAAACTGAGGGTTCTAGAGGGGAGAGGGGTGGAGGGATGGGTTAGCCTGGTGATGGGTATTAAAAAGGGCACATTCTGGGGGCGCCTGGGTGGCTCAGTCATTAAGCGTCTGCCTTCGGCTCAGGTCATGATCCCAGGGTCCTGGGATCGAGCCCCGCATAGGGCTCCCTGCTCAGTGGGAAGCCTGCTTCTCCCTCCTCCACTCCCCCTGCTTGTGTTCCCTCTCTCGCTGTGTCTCTCTCTGTCAAATAAATAAATGAAATCTTTAAAAAAAAAAAAAAAGGGCACATTCTGCATGGAGCACTGAGTGTTATACGTAAACAATGAATCATGGAACACTACATCAAAAACTAATGATGTAATGTATGGTGATTATATAACATAATAATAATTTTAAAACGTGATATAAAAAAAAGAAAATATATGCTACTTTTTTAAAAGGGAAAACTAAATTAAAGAAAACCAAAACCAGATTTTAGTGTTATGCACATCCACAACCCTTTGAATCTATTTATCAAGTCATTAAATTGACATTTTCTGTTAATTTGGGAAAAGTGGAAGAATTTTCAGTTGCAATAAATTGTAAACATGCTAAAACTTCATAATGTAATTTATACAAATATATATACATATATATATAACTCCACGCCCTTTAACATGTTAATATTTTTCTCATACTTAACTATATTTTATTTTTTGTACAGAATAAAATGATGCAAATATGTTTAATGTGATCTTATCCCCTTCATCCTTCTCAGAGGTCACCTTTACCCTGGGTTGAATCCACACTTTCTTTTCATTTTTTTTCTATATTTACTTTATTTTAAATAGCATGTATTAGTAGTAGTAGTGTATGTATATATATAGTTATGTGGAGGTATTTTAATATTTAATACAGGTTATCTTAATTTATGAATCTTTTTGTAATAATTTTATTTAATTCACCACTCTTCTTTCCAGTTCTATCCATGTTGACAGATATATAGATACATCTGTTTTAACTATTGTAAATTATTCTATTGTATGATTCAATTACAATTTTGTATTCATTCCCATATTTGTGGACATTTAGGTTTTTTCTAATTTTTATATATTGTCAGTGATACTGCAGTGAGTATCTCTTCTTCATGATCTAAATTTTCTCTAGAATACATATATTTTTATTATATATATGTATACATACACAGACACATAAGTATATATACTTAATATACTTAGTACTTGTAGACTTGTTTGTTAAGGATAGGCATGTTTTCAACTTTATACTTATTTCTAACTTTTCTTCAAAGTGATTGTACAAATTCACATGCCCACATATGTAAAAATTTCTTTACCTTCATACTCTCTCTCACTCATACTTCCTACTTTTTGGCTTTTGTTTTGTTTTTGTTTTTAAGATTTTATTTATTTATTTGAAGGAGAGCAAGAGAGCATGAGAGCATGAGAGCACAAGCAGGGAGCAGAGGCAGAGACAAGGCAAAAGGAGAAGCAGACTCCTGCTGAGCAGGGAGCCCAATATGGGGCTGGATCCCAGGACCCTGAGATCATGACCTGAGCAGAAGGTAGAGGCTTAACTGACTGAGCCAGTCAGGCGCCCCTCCACATTTTTTTTTTGCAAATGACTTAAATGCTACTTTATCATAAAATAAGTTTTTGGTTTTTGTTTTTAAAGATTTTATTTATTTGACAGAGAGAGCATAAGCAGACAGAGCAGCAGAGGGAGAGGGAGAAGCAGGCTCTCTGCTGAACTGGGAGCCCATGCGGGGCTCAGTCCCAGGACCCTGGGATCATGACCTGAGCAGAAGGAAGACACTTAAGAGACAGACAGTAGGCACTCCCCTACTTTTTGTTTTTAAATGTGTTGTGCCTTAAACCTTCAGGTAATTTGGACTGCTCTTTAATTTTTCTTCTATAAAATTGGGATATTTGTATCTGTAAAAACTATAATTAAAATGATAAACTAAAATTAAATATATTTAACTTTCTCATTTAATATCAAAGGAAAAAGCAATCAAAACACTAACATCAAAAATTGTATTTTGAGCTATCTAAATCTCTATATGTCATTAAGACACTTCTAAGGTAGATTGGTTGACTGCATATTCAACCAGTCAGTTAACAATATTTATTGAGCTCTTAATTTTGGTTCCCAAATATTGGTGGTGTATATGGGAAAAGAAAAAGTTCATGGTCCTTATTCTTTATGTGATATAGTTATGTGGTCTAGTATCTGAAATAATGAACTGTATACTAAGCAACTGTATATGGAAAGAATGGGAAAATCAGTCTTTGCTTAGCAATATTTTAGAATCTAACATACTTAGGAGGAAAATAAGTTTAAAAGAAATCATATCATATAATTAAATCTGAAATTAAGTATTATAAATTCAGTTCCTGATTCCACCACCTCTTAGCTGTATAAACCTTGGCAAGTTCCTTAACCTCTCTGTGCTTTATATGCCTCAACTTTTAAAATTAGGATGCTTCATGTAACTATTATAAAACCTGATTGAGTTAATACATGGAAAGTATTGACAAAGGGATCTCACATAGTGCTATAAAATGCTATTATTATAGATTTTTTAAGTAAAATATTAACTATCTTAAGATATCTCTCTAACCATTTCTGAGTTTCATAGCTCTCTCTTCGTCTGTAACTTCACTACCAACCCATTGTCCAGTAGCTCTTTTGAAAATATAACTCCAATAACTACTGACCACCACCTCCAACCCACCCACCCATCACAGAACTGGTTAAAATTTCATATTTCTTCCCATTACACTTTGAATAAGAATTCAAACTCCTGTGATTTATAGAGCCCTCTGTGATCAGGGCTTTGACTTTCTTCCTCAGTCTTTAGCTCACAGGTTCCAGTGGGTCTCTTGTGTTCCTTAATCATTCAAAGGCCTTTCAAGCTTCTGGCTAGTCCCTCTGCTTTTTCCTGGATGTACACTTGGTTTGCGCCCTCACAGTCTTAAGAACTCAGATCAAGTGCTACTTCTTCAGAAAGTCTTCAGCTGATAGCTTACTTCAAGTACCCCCATCCCCCACCTTGTCAGGTATCCTTAATGTATAGTTTGTTAATATAAGTACAATTTAGGAAACACTGTATTTATCAACTCTATCTTGTAGACATATTTTTATATTTACTTATAGATAAATATTTAGACCCAGGAAACACTAGCTGAAAATTGCAACCAAATTGCATGTTAAATCAGTTAATATGCCCAATGGCTATTTCAACAGGCCCAGGAGTGAATGAAAACTGTATAAATCTTTTAAAAAACAGAAATAACAGGGTGGCTGGTTCAGCGATCTCAGGGTTGTAAGTTCAGGCCCACTTTGGGTGTAGAGATTACTTAAAAATAAAATCTCAAAAAAGGAGGGGGGCAACTGGGTTAAGCTTCTGACTCTAGATTTTGGCTCAGGGGCTCAGGTCATGATCTCAGGGTCATGAAATAGAGACCACGTTGGGCTCTATGCAGAGTCTGCTTGGGATTCTCTCTCTCCCTTTCCCTCTGTCTCTCCCCACCCACCCCCTTTTGCTCTCTTGCATGTGCTCTTTCTCTCTCAAAAAGAAAAGAAAGGACAGTATCTAAAGCATATTATCTCATTCACTGCAGAATTGCTTCAGCAAAATTTAATATTTCCTATAATATAGAAAGAGAGGTTGCTTGGTGTTTTCTAAAGACTGTTTAGCTCAAACAAGAATTCCATATATTTTTATTTACATTTCACAGATTCCAATAGCACAATAAATCAAATGTAGCCATAAGCTCACTTTTCAGTTTGATTTTGAGAATTTTTTTCTATAATTATTTTATTAAAATTCCAGACAGATTATATTTATTTCTTACAAAAATCACTCTTTATTCCTATATATAAAAATCCAGCATATATATGTAAAATTATGATACAGTGAGATGTCACGTTTCCTTTAAAATATGTAAACTAAATGTAGATTTTAATACTGAATTTTATATTTTGCTTACAATGAAGTTTTTATAAGTAGCTAAGTAATTATAGCTTTGTTTCAAAGAAACAAGGCCCAGATTGTATATTCTATGTACCCTGATGAATTTATATTCCCCTAAGGGCACATCATTTTATTCATAATTGATTATGGAATATGATACGGAATTACCTAAGAATTTCAAATTTGATGCTTGGGAAATTGGCCACCATTTAGCTCAGACTCCATAGGTTGTGGAGCCACATTTTAAAGACAATTAATACCCCAGTTATTTGGGTTTATGGTATATTAAGTTTTAATTTACTTAAAAGTAAAACAACAAGAAAGCAAACATTTATTTTAATTACAAAAGAGCTAAATTGTATTTGTATTCATTTTCTATCATTTTAAGGCCAAACGAATCTTTCATGGGGAAAATATTCAAATTACCATAAACTTACATATTTTGTTTATAGCTATAAATTAAATATCAACTACAAGCAAACTGCATTTTAAACATTAATTAAAAATTGCAGACTTACAGCGGATGGCAGAAAGGGCTTCAAGTTAATTTAGCTGTTTTAATTCAGTCTGACTGACTTAATTATGCTGCCATACTTGGTTGAAACAAATATTTTTTATTTCTTTTGATGAATTTAAAATATACAAAACTTTGTTATTTTTTCCTGAAATAATGTGACAATTCATAGTAGATTTTAAATATTATTGACATGTTATGTAAAAATGCAGAATAATGATCTAATTTGTTAAATGCCACCATATAGTCATTTCATTTATATCTATAAGCTATTTTCTCCAGGTTATGAATTAAAGACTATTTGTGGCTCACAGAAGGCCTGTGCTAAGTCATAATAAATGAAAAATAGTAAGTTTTGCATCAAATTTTTATTTTTTTAATTTAGACAAGGTTTTGCTCATGTTCCTTTCTGTTCTATTTGTTGGCCAAGCTGAGAGGCTCTATACAGAAACATATTTTATATTAGGTTAGCCCCTCTCTAGAGGATGATCGAGCATTTTAGGTTTTATTTTCGTCTTTTCTTACCTTCCCAAAACCAAGTTTCATTATCTTGCCCACCAATGATATTGAGTTTTCAGTATTCATATCTCAGAGACAAAGTATCCAAGACATCCTACCCTGACCCACACTTATGTGCCAGTTATGTGTGGCAAGAAATAATTATTTTTATCATATTAATTATTGCTGATAACTTTTCTGGTTCAGAACAGAAGCCAGTGGGAAAATATCTAAAATTTGGTACTTTTAAGCTTCACTCTAAACTCCACCAAAGACAGCTGTCTAAGCTTACGATTTAGAAAGCCACATTGAAGTCAGATCAATCTACCTTGTAATGAATATTGCATCTTCATGACACCACACAGGGCAGTCAACTTGTGGTTAGGACTTGAACTTAGTGAACTTTGGCCACCTGGATCACTACACGTTAGAATGACTGGAATCATAGAGCCTTAAAGATGGAAGAAAGTGTAAAGATTTTTTCTCTTGGGGGAAAATGAAAATTTCACCACAAAGAATGTTTCTAAGTGATATAGTTTGTTAGTGGCAGACAAGAATAAAAAATTTGCTTAGTTGACACTGAGGCCAAGGAACTAAAGACAATGTCAGCAATTTAAAAAATGATACTCATATATAAGGCTTTAGTAACAGTTAATCACAGACATTGATTCCATCTTTCTTACATGAATGTCTCTAATCAGATGACTGTAACCACATTCTCCTTTGCCAGCTTTGACACAACCATAAGTTATTTACTCATCAGATAAGCCTGTTCATGAATCCAAGGAAGAGTGCCATAAAAGCACCATTAATTCATACTATGCATTCCTCTTCTCTTTCAAACCCATTGTCATTATCCTCCCACAACATTTAAACTAATTCTAATTGATGGATTCCATCAGCAAATTAAAAAACAATACTCTCTAGACTTCAGTGATGAAAAACATACAGAGTAAAACAATATGTTCTTTGGAAATGCAGCACTTTGTTATCTTTATGGTGTAGAATGAAAGACAAATTAAGGGAAGAATGCTGTGCAAGTCTTTTTTATTGCTTTTATGATAATAAGAAGATAGTTCGTATTTGTTTTGATTGGGTGGTACAAATACATTGTCCTGCTACAATTTATTGATTTGGTTAAAAATCAGTGGATGCCTGATTGAAAACTTACAGGTGTTTCCTACTGATAGTTTACATTTGCAATTTAAATTGTATTTATAAGCTTAAAAGCTCATCCACAACTATAGTATTTGCTTCTCTAAAGAACAACCTACATTTCATGAAGTAATTTTTTATTACCATTCAGTTGTAATTCATACCATAATCTTTTTTGATAAGGAGGTAAGTGCCATTTATTGTGAAGAAAGTTAGGATGAGAAACTGATTACAAAGTAATATTTACTGGAGGCAAGGGACAAATCACAACAATATTTTACATGTTCTTAAAGTTTGAAATGAAAATTGAATCTTTCCATTGTGATACTGAGGGTGTAAATAAAAGCTCTCTCCGTTTTTATGCAACCTTCCCTTTGTGTTGCTTCTCTGTCTGAAATTCAGATTTGAGGTATAATTGTAGCAGAACTACTCAAGAAACCCATTTATAAAGATGATTCCTGGCAAAACACAAAAAAATCCAAGTGTTTTCCAATATTCGATGTCACAAGCCTGAGATGACATTGGATTGGAGAGCAACCTCCACTCTTCTTGAAGCAAGTTGGGACAATGATTCTGACCGAAACCATCTCTAATCTGTCTCTGCAATGTTTCTCTAACACTGGGGATATTTCTACTGACTGCTAAAATGTACATCTCATGCTTGTTTCAAGAACTGCCATTGATTGGAAAGCACCATTATAAGTCTAAAACATATATTTTAAAACTCTATGTTGTTGCCCTGAGTAAAATGTACATGAGTTATCACTAATAATTTTCTCATTAATTGTGGAGAATAATGATGCATAGACAGTGTTAGAAGATAGTGTTACTTAAAAATCTTCTATCTTTCCTTAGAGGTGCTTTAACCAAGAATAGCAGAAATTTTCCTAAAATAATTCAAAAATAATCCTGATCTCTTTAATCTCTGGTTATTATTATTATTATTATTATTTTTACTGTATAGTAGCCTTATTTCAATTGAAGAACAAAGCCCTGAATTCTCTTTCTGAAGCTATTGATTTTTCTGTTTGAAAAAAGAAGTTGAGGGTGGCAACCAGCAATCCTCAGAGTTTCCTCCATTTTTATACCAGAGACATATGCACATATTAACTTAAATGGCAGGATTCTATAGCTATTGATAGAAATTAAATATGAAGGGTTGTGAGCAAGGATTGCAAACATTTTTTCTAAGTTTTTGCTTATCTTTGCTGATGTAAAGAAGTTGAATTATCACTATATGTGGGATTATAATTTGTTTATGGTTGGACAGTGGTAATATCTCTTAATCTTGAGCCTCCTTGTCAACCTTCTCAATTTCCGTCTCTCATCTTCATTATCAGGCTTGGAGATCAGAAGCATTCCTTTCTTCCTCAAGTATGTATCACCACCAAACCTCTCTTCGTGATGCCTATTTCTGTGAAATATTTCATAGTAAAAATCAGCCTGGACACTGCAATTTACTAGTGTCTTCAAAGTTCCAGATTACTAATGCTTTAGAGGGGAGTTACAAGACAATTTCCAAGTTCACATTCAAAGGAATGGTAGAATCTGATCATGGTATTTGCTTGGATTGTAGATCATCAGAACATAGTGATAGATTCTTTTTTCTTTCCTTCTTTCTTTCTTTCTTTCTTTTTTTTTTTTTGTAGTCATTATGGAACACTTAATTCTGGTTTGCAAATATCATAAACTTAGCCAGTACATGGTTACACTGTGTAAATATGACCAAAAGGTCAGGACCTTACCTTATCTCTCCCTGCAGGGTTTTATTTATTTATTTATTTATTTATTTATTTATTTATTTACACATAATGTATTATTTGTTTCAGGGGTACAGGTCTGTGATCCATCAGTCTTACACAATTCACAGTGCTCACCATAGAACATACCCTCCCCAATACTCTAGCAACCCTCAGTTTGTTTCCTGAGATTAAGAGTCTCTTATGGTTTGCCTCCCTCTCTGGTTTTGTCTTGTTTCATTTTTCCCTTCCTTCCCCTATGATCCTCTGTCTTGTTTCTCAAATTCCTCGTATCAGTGAGATCATATGATAATTGTCTTTCTCTGATTGACTTAGCATAATACCCTCTAGTTCCCTGCACATTGTTATAAATGGCAAGATTTCATTTTTTTTTTGATGGCTGCATAATATTTCATTGTATATAATACCGCATTTTCTTTATCCATTCATCTGTTGATGGACATCTAGGGTCTTTCCATAGTTTGGTTATTGTAGACATTGCTGCTACAAATTGGGGTGCATGTGCCCCTTTGGATCCCTACATTTGTATCTTTGGGGTAAATACCCAGTAGTGCAATTGCTGGGTCATATGGTAGCTCTATTTTCAACTTTTTGAGGAACCTCCATACTGTTTTCCAGAGTGGCTGCACCAGCTTGCATTCCTACCAACAGTGTAGGAGGGTTCCCCTTTCTCCACATCCTCGCCAACAACTGTCATTTCCTGACTTGTTAATTTTAGCCATTCTGACTGGTGTGAGGTGGTATCTCATTGAGGTTTTGATTTGGATTTCCCTGCTGCCGAGTGATGTTGAGCACTTTTTCATGTATCTGTTGGCCATTTGGATGTCTTCTTTGGAAAAATGTCTGTTTATGTCTTCTGCCCATTTCTTGATTGGATTATTTGTTCTCTGGGTGTTGAGTTTGATAAGTTCTTTATAGATTTTGGATAGTAGCCCTTTATCTGATATGTCATTTGCAAATATCTTCTCCCATTCTGTCGGTTGTCTTTTGGTTTTGTTGACTGTTTCCTTCACTGTGCAAAAGCTTTTTATCTATTGAAGTCCCCATAGTTCATTTTTCTCCTTGCTTCCTTTGCGTTTGGCGATGTTTCTAGGAAGAAGTTGCTGTGGCTGAGGTCGAAGGGGTTGCTGCCTGTGTTCTCCTCAAGGATTTTGATGGATTCCTGTCTCACATTGAGGTCTTTCATCCATTTTGAGTCTATTTTTGTGTGTGGTGTAAGAAAATGGTCCAGTTTCATTCTTCTGCATGTGGCTGTCCAATTTTCCCAACACCATTTGTTGAAGAGACTGTCTTTTTTCCATTGGACATTCTTTCCTGCTTTGTTGAAGATGAGTTGACCATAGAGTTGAGGGTCCATTTCTGTGCTCTCTATTCTGTTATTCTTTGCAGATGATATAATACTTTATGTGGAAAACCCAAAAGACTCCACCCCAAAACTGCTAGAACTCATACAGGAATTCAGTAAAGTGGCAGGATAGAAAATCAATGCACAGAAATCAGTGGCACTTCTATACACCACCAACAAGGCAGAAGGAAGAGAACTTAAGGAGTCGATCCCATTTACAACTGCACCCAAAACCATTAGATACCTAGGAATAAATCTAACCAAAGAGGCAAAAAACCTGTACTCAGAAAGCCATAGAATACTTATGAAAGAAATTGAGGAAGACACAAAGAAATGGAAAAATGTTCCATGCTCATGGATTGGAAGAACAAATATTATGAAAATGTCTATGCTACCTAGAGCAATCTACACATTTAATGCAATCCTTATCAACTTTTTTCAAAGAAATGGAAAAAATAATCCTAAAATTTGTATGGAACCAGAAAAGACCCCGAATAGCCAGAGGAATATTGAAAAATAAAGGCAAAGCTGGTGGCATCACAATTCTGGACTTCAAGCTCTATTACAAAGCTATAATCATCAAGACAGTATGGTACTGGCACAAAAACAGACACATATATCAATGATACTATCTTTCTTGAGCATTCTCATTTAGATCCCTTCCTTCTAAAGTGAGATCTTGTTTCTCTTATCCCTCTTAAGGGCCTCGCATATTTAAAAATCACTGATTTAATAACAGTGCTTCCAAATTAGAAAAAAAGACAGCCCGAGGAGATGAAATTCCTGATGATGAAAATATGGAGACCTGTAGTTTTAATTTTTAAGCCCAGAACTAATTATTTATACATTGCACTCATTGTGAAGAGACCTGGTATTTATTTCTTTACACAAGTTCCTATAAAGTGTCATGTCATAGCAGAAGAGAATGACATTAAACTTCCAGTTATTTTGAGACAAGACAAGGAGCATATGTTTTCATTTCTGATTTAGCCCAGCACTGAAATAAAAGGGCCGTTATTCTCTTTTGCTTTCTAAGTGGAGTTTTACTGGCCACAAATAGCCTAAAATAAGAAATTAGATAGGTGACAAGGTAAATCTCAGAAACTGGGAAACTGAATGGGCACAGCTCTAACAATCAACTTCCATCAATCAGTGACCCCAACCCACTCATAAAGAGAATTGTAATACTTTCAGTTTCAACAATATTATGGACCTGAGACCCTCAAGCTTTATGCAATAGTTTTAAACTTCTCACCTTTAGGTAGTATTTGTTCCAAATGGTTGTTATATAGGAAACTAAATCCTTTAAAAAAATCAAAAAGAATCAAAAAGTAGTCAAAGGATAGCTATTAACAACCTAAGTCTGCACCAAATAGTTTACAATTGTGAGAATTACCAGCAGCCATTCAAGAAATTTGAAAGAGTGCCAGTGGGTTGCTAATTCAGAGGCACAAGTGTCATTTTTTGATAAAATGTATCACAAGATCATAGAAGGTTTAAAAACTTCCAAGTTGCCCAGGCATTGAGACTGAACCTGGAGCATATCAAAGGCTGAAACAGCAGAGCTCAGAACCTGGCAGAGAGAAAAGTTGGTAGTTTCAAGTTACAACTGAGATTAAAAACTACAAATGTGAGATTTAATTTTAGTAGCATATTAACATTTTACAAAGGTTCTCTATCACTAATTTTTTAGAGATAAATTCCAACAAGTAATGGCCCTTCCCTTTCTCCTTCATCTCAGAATTTCATGACCATTCATGACCACTGTGACACCAAACACCTATTTTTGTTCCTTGGAAAAACACAGCAGGTCAGACAGACTCTCAGGCAGAAATCTGTTTCCTCTCAACTCCCCTGCTGAGGAGAGTAAGTGTAGGGCACAGCAGAAAGATAGGAATGCGATCTCGCACCCCATCCCCACCAGTCAACCTAAGGAAAGGATGACTAAGAGATATAATAAAGGCCATAGTGCCAGGCGTTTTCAACGCCCTTCCACTCCATCTCCAACAGACTCAGAACATCACTTATATTTATATAAAAAGATACAAGAAATGAGAAAGGAAGAACCCCAAAGTATACATTTATTATTATTCCTTTTGGAAAAGTTATTAATATAATTGGAGGACCTTAAGTGTTATTGAAAAGCAAACATGGAATATTTAAACTTGATATTATACATACCAGTATAATTTGGTTTGGCTGATTGCTTCTGTATTTTAGCTTATTATTACTCACATAAACAAAGTGATTTAAAAGTAAATCATGTTTCTCTAGATACTTCTTAAGAAAATGTGTTAATTCTTATAATTTTTTTGAGAACTATTGTGTGCATAATGCATTTTTTTGCAAATACTGAAACATTCCAGGGCTCATTCCTAGGCTCTTCTCCTACAATCTCTTCCTCTCTGTCCTTATATTACATACTTGGCTCTTGCTCATCATCCCCTCTCCTGTCTCCTTGACATTTTGCAGTTGGAACACTCTGCCACCAGCTCTTGGCTGACTCCTTGACATTCAGTTCTTGACTCAACCATAATCTAATGAATATGAGTCACAGTGATTAGACCTGGTGACAAAATAGTGAATGAAGGATAACCTTTGTCCTTGAGAGGCATATAATCTATAATTTATATGACTGACTTTTGAGTTAGAGAAGTGTTCAAACAATCAAATATATCTCAAAATTTTGTTCTTTGAGAAAGAATAAAAGATTACCTACACAATTAAACAAATATTATATCCTACTAAGAAAAAATTGCCCATAACATGCTTTATTTTACAGCTCCATATCACCAGTGGATCAGAGACAATGAGAGGGTAGAGAAAGGGAGAGAGAGAGAGAGGGAATGTGTTAAGGATCTCATTTCCATTAAAAATGTCATGCAGCCTCAAGTTGCACTGAAAAATATGAAGATATTTTGAAACATGCCCTGTTGTGAAACCAGAAAAGGCAAGCCAGAGAGATCCAGAGCCAGAAACTATGAAATATTCCAAGTAATGGAGTTGACAGTATTAATTAGCCCTTTAGTGAACCAAAGAAAATTGTCATTTTAACTTAGCCACTTCCCATCCTTGGCAAATAACAGATTCTACTACTAGAACATTAATTTTCACCTGAATTGTGTTACTCTGTGTATTAATGTGTGTGTGTCTGTATGTGTACACTTACGCAGGAAGGTATTGGTAGGTAAAGGATATAAAATATACATGTATATACAATAACATATATATCTCATGGCAATAAGACCACAATTGTCTTATATACCACCAATATCCAATTCATAGCATAGTTTCTTGTTCAAATGGATGCTAATAGATAGTGTTAAATGTGTAAATAATAGCTGAGAAATTCAAATTTATATGTAACATTTGATGTATTTCATATTCCAAAATGAACTGGCTTTACATTGGTTTCAAATACAAAGCAAAGATATATTAAAGAAGCCACATATAAAATAAAGTTAGATATCTCTTTTGACCTATATAGGTAAGGAAGGAGGAAAGATATTTACTGTAAATAGTGATGAGAAGGTAATTGGTATGAGCATAAATATAGGTATGGGTGTATACATAAGTATGGCAGTTTGGGAATACAAAATGATATAGATAAAGAAGGGTAAATAATATATCAGCACAGCCATATATATATATATATATATATATATGTATATATATATATATATATATGTATATATATATATATATATATAAAGAGGGAGAGGAAGAGAGTGCACATTCTATGATTTTAAGAATATTTAATTCTTGTGTACATAAAAGTCTCATTTCATAATTTGATCATTTGATCTCAGAATTTTTAAAAAATAAAACAATTAGGGCAGACTGCTGCTCCCGGAAAGATGGAGTAGATATAATCTTTTTTCCATATTTCTCCTGTTAAGAACAGCTAAAAACCATGGATGTTATAAATAAAACAAATATTTTTTTTTAAAGATTTTATTTATTTATTCATGACAGACAGAGAGAGAGAGAGAGAGAGAGAGAGGCAGAGGGAGAAGCAGGCTCCCCGCAGAGCAGGGAGCCTAATGCGGGACTCGATCCCGGGACCCTGGGATCATGACCTGAGCCGAAGGCAGACGCTTAACCATCTGAGCCACCCAGGCGCCCAATAAAACAAATATTTAAAAAATTTAAAAATCTGCAAGATGAAAAGAAAAATGTAGATCTACTAGAGACCTCATGATCCATGAAACAACATAGTTATGACTCTCTGGGTTTTCTTTTTGCCTCACATATTCCAGACCTGGAGCACAAGAAGGCAGAAACTCAGAAACACCAATAGGAATAGACCAAAATAAGACCCAACAAAAGCCTGCTCTCTCTATCCAAATGACTAGAAAAGGGGCAACCTAGAAAGACAGAAAACTTTCTGACAACTGTTCTTCCCAGCCAAATCCCACAGAGAAACTATGGACCTATACCCATACACACCATCTAAGAACAAATGAACAACCTAGATTTTCACTCTTTGGAGGCTGAAACTAGGTGCCCCTTCAACACTATTGGGATGGTGATACTAATACCAAGTGGAAAGTAGGGAGTTTCACCACTGTCTAGTAGTAATGAGGCCACCTACTATTATGTTGTCACTGGAGGACTCATGGGTTGTTAGAACTATTAACCCTGCCGAACTGAAATGAGAAGCTCTTACACATAGGTGTCAGGAAAAAAAAAAAAAAAACAAAACTGCACGGGGAGTCAGGACTTGTACCTCCACCTGGCATTATAAGTCAGTACACATACTTCCTTGGCCACGCAATGCCAAAGGAAGACATGGAAAGTACGTTCTAAATCAGAACCAAAGTCTCATCAAGTAACAACAACAACAAAAGTCTAGGTTTCAACCGTAAATGATTCATGACACAGAGAACCAGGAAAATCTAGTTAAATGTAACTGAATGAAAAAAGACAATAAATACATCACAGCACCAAGGTGACAGAGATATTATAATTATTTGATAAAAATTTTAAAGCAGCCATCATAAATTTCAAGGAGAAATTATAAACATACTTGAAACAAATGAAAAAAATTAAAGTCTCAACAAAGAAATACAAAGCCTCAGACAAGAAGTAGAAAAGATAAAAATAACTAAATGAAAACTTTAGATTTTAAAAATACAATAACCAGAATAAAAATGTTCATTGATTGGGCAGAATGGAGGGGACAAGAAAGAATAGGTTAGATAAAAGACAGAATAAGAGAAATTACCAAACTTGAATAACAGAAAGAAAATAGACTATCATAAAAAAAAAAAAAAAAAAAACACAGAAACAAAACACAGCTGTGATGACCTGTGGGACTATAACAAAATATTTAACAGTAATGTCATTGGATTTCATAAAAGAGAGGAGAAAGAGAGCAGAGCTGAAAAAATGTAGTCAAAGTAGTTAGGACTGAAAACTGAGTTTGGTAAGAAACATAAATCTACAGATTCCAGAAACTGAACAAATTCCAATAGGATAAACCCAAACCAATCCATACTAAGGTTTTGCTGGCTAAGATATAGAGAAATTGGATCATTCATACATTGTTGATGGGAATATAAAATGGTACAACCACTCTGGAAAACAATTTGAAAGTTTCTTAAAAAAACACAAAACAACAACAACAAAAAATCCCACTATGCACGCAACTACCATATGTCCCAACAATTGCATTCCTAGGCATTCACCCCAGAAAAATAAAAATTTTTGTTCACAAAGAAAAACCTAGATGCAAGTATATCAACTTCATTTGAAATAGACAAAACTTGAAACAATTCTGATGTCTTTCAATGGATGAATAAACTGTGGTAGATCCATACCAAGGAATAATACTCTGCCCTCCCAAAAAAAGAATGAAGAATGTATTATTGATACATGCAAAAACCTGGTTGAATTTCCAGAATTATGCTAGTGAAAGAACTAAAGCAAAAGGTTACATAATGTATGATTCAATTCATAGAACATTGTTAAAATGACAAAATTTTAGAAATAGGTACAGATTAGTAATTGACAGAGATTTGGGAGGTATGGTGGAGGAAAGGAAGTAGGTATGCTTTAAAATTATAATAGGAGGGATTATTGTTCTTTGTCTTCATTGTATGTGTCAATACCCCGATTGTGATGTTGCACTATAGTTTTGCAAAATGTTACCACCAGAGGAAACTGGTCAAAGCCAAATATCAGGGATCTCTCTGTATTATTATTATTATTATTATTATTATTATTATTATTATTATTATTATTTTAAGTAGGCTTTATGCCCTCCATGCCCAGCATGAAGCCCAATGCGGAGCTTGAACTCATGACCTGGAGTTCAAGAACTAAGTTGAAATCAAGTCACATGCTTAACCCACTGAGCCACCCAGGTGCTCCTTCTCTGTAATACTTCTTACTATTGCATTTGAATTTACAATGATCTCAAAATAAAAAGTTTCATCAAAAACAGTTTTAAAAATTGTGATTATTAATTTAATGTGCAAACTTGACTGGATCTTTCAGGGTGCTCAGACATTTGGGTATTTCTGTGTGTGTCTCTGGATGGAATTAACATTTGAATAGATAGCCTGAGTAAAGCAGATGTCAGTCCCTAATGTGAATGAGACTCATCCAAACAACTGAAGACCTAATAGAGCCGAAAGGCTGAGTAAGAGGAAATTCCTCCTGCCTGACTGCATGAGGGGAGACTGAACTTTTCTGGCATTGGGAGTGGGTGGCAAGCCTGCTGGTGACCTGGAACTGCACATTAATTCTCCTAGGTCTCCAGCTGGCTTACTGCAGGTCTTAGAACTTCTGAGCCTCCACAATTGCATGAGCTACCATTATTATAGACACATACAATATTGGTTCCATTTCTCCAGAGAACCCTAATATAAAAAATATTAGGAGACTATTTCAAGTATATAACTTAGGTGTGAAAAGGAATTCTGTATATCACTCTTAATTGACTCTTTCATAGAAAAAAAGAGAGAAATCAGAACATTCTCTTTAGTTTATCAATATTGCACGTGTGTGTATGAAGCTTACTAACAAATGGTGGTGGTGTGGAAGTAGAGGCAGGTAACTAGTGGCATGATGTCAATTAAAACACATACCCATAGAAACTTAATATACAAAAAGGGCAGTTGATCTTTCTTAAATAAATGCCTGTGTTCATTACTTATTCAGATCAGCATGTGGTAATTTTTATTTGTCAGTGAAAATCAATCAACCTGCACTTAAAAAAAAAAGGTAGACTATTTTGGGTCATCAGTATGATTCAAGTGGTATTCTATTTTAGAAAAGTCATTTCTTTTTAAAGATGTTTTTAATATTCATGATTTGAACATTTAATTATGGTTGATATTAAATAAAAAGAATGAGAGCACATTTTGACTTACAAAGTTTATAATTCACTAAGAATTCATTAGGCCATATTCAGTAGTTTAGGAGTCAATCTTCAGTTTTTTGAAATTCAGGAAAAGCATATTTAATGATAGATAAATCTAATTGTAAAACTTTTTTGAAGTTTCTTTTCAATAAGACAATACTATAAATTGTAGCTGTATTAAAATAAGCCCAATTTCCATTTTAGTGCTGTTCTTATTCCTTATGAAAAATTTAAATCAAACCTTCACAGATAATTTCCATATTAATCATAAGATACCAAACTCAGAATTTTTCAAAAAATATTACATGAAGTTAAAAGGGATTTCAAAGTTACAGAGATTCTAATTCATATCTGCACCCCCACCTACTATGGCCACCATAACAGTACACACAACTACTCTTCACTTTGAGTGTCTACTACATGCCAAGTAATGTATATATAGTATTTTATTTTACCCTTATAACAATTCAGGGATGAAGATATAGATGGTTTCATTTTACAGATAGATGATCAGGCTCAAATTTGTTGTAAGTGTCTGGACAGTTACCTAAACTTTCTTTGTTTTAGTTTCCTCACTAATAGGGAAAACTATACCAACTCACTATTATGAATTTTAAGCAAGATACATTATGTGATATATTACATTCAGTGCCTTGAACCTAACAATCATTAAATAATGTGATAACCTTTCCATTTTCCTTAAAATATTATTCAGGTTCATGTCATTCACAGAAATAAGTCAGGATCTGTTTATAATACTAGGATAGAAGTTGGAGCATCCAAGATGTAGCTGGTCAAGTTTGAGTGTTTACAGATATAGCTTACTTGACTTGCGTCAGTTTCACATGCTCTTATTTAAAAAAAAAAGAAAGAAAGAAAGAAAGAAAAAGATATATAAGAAATAAGCTGTCCATTCAGGACTTTTTCAGGCAGAGGAAGTTTGTTTCTTATGGTATACCATCTGTAAGAAGTAGTTGACAAGAAATGGCATTGTGCCTTTCACATTTGTCAAATTAAAAATAAAGTCTTGAATTCATATTAAGATAAAACAAAGTTTTTAGCTTCCTAAGATTCAAATCAAAAGACTTTCCATGCTTTAACATTCAAAACAGCACTAAATGACTCCCTTGGGCTCATTGCTAATTTTAAAGCTATTAGACATAAGGGATGGATTTCAAGGGAGATACGGTACTGAATTCATTCTTTTTCCCTTCCAGAGGGAAACCCACGAGGCTTCAAGATTTAAAGTCAGTCAGTTCAACAGACCATGACAAGACTTGAATCTTCTTGATAAATACAAAAACACATTAAGAAGCTGTTTGATGGGGCTGTGTCTGGAATGGCTTTGAATGAAACTTTGATTATCTAAGACATCTAATTCGTAAACAAATAAAAATGTCTCTTATTTATCTCAGTATTTTGAATATTGTAATTATAAAGACAGCTTAGGAACATGGTGAAAGATATCTTCAGATTCATGTAGCTAGATCCCTGATTACTGGTATTCTATATCGCATTATGCATCACTGTCTAATGATACGATGTTAGGCAAGTTTTGATATCATTATTTTTCCACAAGATTAGATAACCAGTGTGACTTTTTTATCTTAACAAATAATTTAAATAACCTTTCTTTAATATCATATAATAATGCTTACAAAATCACACAAGATACATTTTGGGTGAGGCAACACACATTCCATATTTCGTTGTAAATTCTTATTAATATTATAGAAATCACAGTAATTTGAAATATAAATTAATATCAAGATTCTTTACCCAAAGATAATTAATAAGATTTTTTATTACTTGCAATAATTAATTTTGTGTCTTTCAAAGTACAGTTATTTAAACTCAGATAAAATGGCAAAAAAAAAAAGTAGTTTTAACCATATAATTAAGAAAAGAACTGGGTTTGTGATTCAAGTAATGCAAGCTAACAAGAATCAAAACTATTGTGTGACCCTCATCTTGCCTCTCTGGAGATTTCAGGCAACAATGTCTCTCCACTAAATTTGTATTGTAAATACTCACAATAACATGACATAAGAAATATTCTAAGTGATGTGAATTATCTTTGTCACTGCAGATTCTATTTGCCTCTAGAACATATAGGCACATAAAATAGACTGATCATGCCTGATTCAAATGTGGAATAGCCTAAAAGTGAACAAACAAAAACCTGCCACACAGAAACAAAACCAAACTGAAACCGAAATAAAACTAAAAAAGAAAGAAACATTAGCTTTTGAAAAATTACTGAGCATTTCCTCTCGGTAGTCATTGCCTTTATAAGGCCACCAGGGCGCTGCTGGCCCCGTTATCTTTAATTTCCCATAGCAGTGATTCATTCACATTCCTTTGTTCAATCCTCCAAATTGAGGGCCATGAACCAGAGAGATGCCCTGAAGTATGATTAGGAAATCTTTAGCCCACAGAACGTAGTTGCACGTTTCTTGAGGGATGAACTCATGTTCTTGGTCTCCTTAATATCAGGTTCCAAAGAACTTTGATAACTGGCCAAATATTACCATTCTACAAAGTTAATTAAGCTATTATTTCCTATAGGACCTTAAAAGGACTCTTTATGGCTTCATACGCCCTCGAAGTTCTCTGGATTTAATAACAAATTTTAAGAATATTAAATGCACTGAAATTCCCCTTTAATTCTGACAAGTGGTACATTTCATTCTAGGCTTTTGCCAGGTAAAGGGCAGTCAGATCACCATTAGAACTTTTTTTTTAAACCAAAATACTTCTCATGCTAGGCAATTTCTCCTTAGTGAGACTTCATTTTCTTTACTTCTAAATAAGAAATTTAGAAACTTTTGTTTCCTAATAATTTGCATAATATTCTGTTTTAGTTAATTTTCTTCTTTGTCCTTTAGTAGACAGTTTGCATCTGTTGGGCTTATAATGTTCTCCATCTCCCATAATATCTCTTGATTTTCCTTTTTCTACTTTCAAAATAAAGATATGTCTCTTTGTTATCTATATCTTTATTTTGAAAGTAAAAAACATATATAGAAAGTAAAAGACATATATATAAATATATATATATATATTTAAGCTAAAAATTAAAAGGTGACTGCAGGCTTTTTTTCTTTTCTCAATAAGTGATTTTTTATTAACAAAAAGATTGGAAATTATATTTCAAATGAACAAAATTTTCAGAACAGAGCAAACATGAACTTGATTTTCTTTTCCTAATAATACAGGGTGTAGTTAATATCAAGTCTCTCCCATATCTTGTAGTATTGATAATGAAATGTGAGGTAAGCAAGATTTAGCAAGGGTAATCTCTATTCTCTATATACACGTATCCATAATTAAAGCAAAAAAGTCAACTATTCCAAGGTGTATGATCCTAATTTACACAACTGAGTATGATGTCTCTAAAATTTACATTTTTGAGGTACTTGAAAAATACACAACATTGTTTTATGAATGTATACACCTGTATTTTCATTGACCTAATTGACATAATTTTATAAATTCTGACTGCTACACTGTACTCCATTGTAGGCATATATCATCATTCACTGACCCATTCAACTGCTGATAAACACCTACACGGTTTCTACATCTTTACTACAGCAAACAATGTTATATTTCTGTGAGCATATGCCAGGGATATTTCTGGTACTAAATTTATTAAGCACTGCCAAATGACTTCCTAGAATGGCCACCCTAGTTAGACTTCCCCAAAACACAGATGCTTGCACACATACACACACATAGTGTATAAGTTTAGATCTTGCATACAGTTGGATCTCTACTCAAGATCGTATTTTATTTGTATTTTGAACTTTAATATAATATTTCTTATGGATTTTAAAAAACCTAAAGTGGAAGAAAAAGCCATGAAGCTAAAGAGAAAACATGCAAAAGAGAAAGGATTTCTTAAATAAAACAAAAAATGTTCGTATATTAATGCTCATGTATTAAAACTTTTTACCATCTAATGTGAATAAAATAAATATTTATAAACTGAAACTAATACCTAGATATTTCCCCAAGCTGACAAAACTTATTTTTTTCACTAATTCACCATATCTCAAATGCCATGAAAGAAAATTTTAGGAAATTAATCTTGAGAATTTCATGAAAATTGTCCACTGTTTCAGGTATTTCTATACTTAAATGTTATGAAACACTTAGGAAAAAAAAGTCTTTATTCATCAGGAAATTAAGTTGATAGTATATAAAGGTTAAAATAATAACTGCCTGCTACATTTTGAAATATGTTGATACCTCAGAAGATAGAGAAGCCTAGCAAATATATTTTACTCAGAAGTCACACATCACTGTCCGCATAGAAGGAAATAATCTGCTCAGATTAATTTGATTATTTTAGGTAAATTGATCCTAAAAATCAAACTTTAATATATTTTTCTTCTCAAAATATCAATTAATCTCTCCTTTTTGAACATCTTTCAAATATATGCTTCATTTTCAATGTCCAACCAAGAAAGGTTAACTCAAACAATGGCATATTTCAATATAATTATAATAATACTGTAGACATATTAATAATATAATGAGAGGTGCCTCTATTGACTGCTTATGGGTGCCTGGGAATACATAAAGATTACCCCATTCAGTCCTCAGAACACCATGAAATAGGGATTATTGCCACCATCAACAGAAAAGAAACAGAGAGGTGGAGTAACTTGATATCTCATTTTTATAAGAGGCAAAGCCAGGACAGTATGATTCCATTGACTCAGCTTTTTTCAATATATGTCTATGTATTTATTTATTTATTTATTTATTTATTTATTTATTTATTATTTTTGAGAGAGAGAATGTGTGTGTGTGTGTGTGCATGTGTGCAAGAGGTGGGAGGGAGAGCAAAAGGAGAGGGAGAGAAGAGAATCCTACGCAGGCTCCCCACCTAGTGAAGAGCTGAACATGGGACTTGATTTCACCACCCTGAGAAAATGACCTCACCCAAAATCAAGGGTCTGATGGTTAACCAATTGAGCCACCCAGGTGCCCCAATATATGTCCACTTTCAAAGCAATCCTGTGATGGTGAATTTTATGACTCAACTTGGCTGGATCATTGTGCCCATATATATGATCAAAAATTATTCTGGATGTTTTGAGAGGATGTTTTTTGAGTGAAGCTAATATTTAAATTGGTGGACTTTGAGTAAAGAAGATTGTCTTCCATAATGTGGGTGGGGCTCATCCAATAAGTTAGAGTCCTGAATAGAACAAAAGACTAACTTCTCCAAGAGGGAATTCTCCACCAGACAGCCTTCAAACTTAAGCTACAACACTGGTTCTTCCTTGGGATTTTAGGTTTCTAGGCTGCTGGGCTACTCTGCAGGTTTTGGACTTGCCAGCCTTCATAATCATGTGAGCCAATTGCTTAAAATAAATCTCCCTTTCAATCTCTATCTGTCTCTCTCTCTGTCTCTCTGTTTCTCTCTCTGCCTCTCTCTCTCTACACACACACACACACACACACACACACACACACACACACACCCCTATTGGTTCTGTTTCTCTGGAGAACTCTGACTAATGCAAGTGCTAAAAGCTATAAATGTGTTTGTGAACTCCAAGTACTATTATTTTATTAATGCTCTTTCTTGTCCTATTCTCTTCCTATTTTCCCCTTTCTTCTCCTTTCTCTACTTTTCTTTTTTTTTTTTTTTTTAAACAACATGGTTTTGTCACGGAAAGTAACTTCATGCTTTTTTCTTCATAATCTTTGTATGTTTATTTCATTATCACATTTTTTTTTTTTTTTTGGCAAGACGAGAAGGAAATCCAGACTAAGACTTCATTCTTAACTGTCTTTAGGTCAGATCAGGTTTATCTTTATCACCTCAAAAGGATTCCAAATCTTATCTTCTAATTCCTTTTGTAGCAGAAGAAGTAACATTTATATCCTATTTTTACATGCTGTATCTTACCCCTTGATTGAATCAATTATTGTTTCAGTGTCTTTTAAATCTTCAAATACTTAGCTCTAGTCCTGACTTCTTTTGTTCAACCTATGTTTTTAACCTACATTTGCATCAGGATCTTGATCTAACTATGAATTTCTGATATGCAGCTTCTTCTATCTCAAATGGAAATTTCCTACCTGCCTTTCCTACCTATTCTTATTATAGAATTCAAGTTGTGGGCAGGAACTCTTCACTAAATTTGCCTTAAAATAACAAAGTGGAAGATTATTTTGCATTGACATGGCCAGCTCATCCATCTGAGAAATCTTGGGTCTTCTCTATACTTTGATCAAGGCCCCGGACACCAGCCAAAAAGGGAGTTAGTAATAATTTCTTTTTTTTTAAGATTTTATTTATTTATTTGACAGAGAGAGACACAGTGAGAGAGGGAACACAAGCAGGGGGAGTGGGAGAGGGAGAAGCAGGCTTCCCGCGGAGCAGGGAGCCCGATGTGGGGCTCGATCCCAGGATCCTGGTATCATGACCTGAGCTGAAGGCAGACGCTTAACGACTGAGCCACCCAGGTGCCCCTAATTTCTGATTTTTTTTCATGGGTAGGTGCTTTATCTCTCCAGGGTGGCTAATAGTGAATAAAAGTAAAGAAAGATCTTGGATATTTTTTACTAATCTACTCTCCTAAATAAAATGTAAATCTTAGTATTACTACAGAGAGGGCTTTTCTATTTATATTTTTTCACATTTTATATGATGCATGAACATTTCAAAACAATATCATCATCACCTGTAAATTTTAAATTGTCTCAAGATAGAAAGCTAAATAAAAAAGGATGCAGACACTTTTCAGGAAACTATTTTGATTAAATCAAACCATAACCAAAACTAGTTTTCAGGTTTATTTTTAATAAGTAATTTCAGCCTCCTGACTAATCAGAAGACAGATGACAGATGTCTTGGATGACAGATATTCCTAGCTCAAACCATTATGATGAAGTGGCCATAAGAAGGACTGATTAAACGGGCTGGCTGTCTTTAAGTATTCCTAAGGAAAAGTGATTTCTTCTTTATCTGGGATCTTCAACACTTGACATAATCTGTAAATACATTTAAAGGCGTGACTCAAAGCTTTCCCATTCCTCATACCTACTTCACAAATCTTACCATACTCTACTTTGTTCTAGATACTATGCTCAGTTGAGAAATTAATCAAAAAGACTCAATCTATAATCAACTCAAAACCCTTAATATATTTGCTAATCACACTTTCTTTGGACCATCAAAGATAATGAGGTAATTGAGCTTATAATAGAACTTACTTATTTCCAAGAGAATGGAAAGTTTCAGAATCACCAGACCCAATCCTTCGTTTTCCAATGATATTGAGAAACAGAAGGAAAACTTAACTTAGGTTATACTTTTAAATTTGGGAGGTCAATATTAGAGACTATTTTCTTTTGCTTATAGGTCTTTATACTTTCACCTAAATTACTATCCTTCTGCAATATGCAATATCTTATTAGGAAAACAAAAGATTTTGTAACTTACTTTTTAGTCAGATAACTGGGAGCCGATTACCTGATTTTTTCCTGAAATAGTAAATTGTCCCACAGTTTTATAACTCTGTTAAAGTTAATAATTAAAATTTCTTAAAAGCAAAATTGAGGGGCGCCTGGGTAGCTCAGTCGGTTAAGCGTCTGCCTTCGGCTCAGGTCATGATCCTGGAGTCCCGGGATCGAGTCCCTCATCGGGCTCCCTGCTCGGCAGGGAGCCTGCCTCTCACTCCGACCCTCCCCCCTCTCATGTGCTCCTCTCTCTCTCATTCTTTCTCTCAAAAAATTAAATAAAATCTCTAAAAAAAAAAATAACACTTAGGTACAGTTTGTTATTAATTATAGTCATGACAGGGGTTGATGATTTGGGGTAATAAACACATGAAAGACAACTTTAATTTTAAAAGAAGCTTGTTTTAAAAAATCTCAAGATTCTTTCTTTGTGGGGCGCCTGGGTGGCTCAGTTGGTTAAGCGACTGCCTTCGGCTCAGGTCACGATCCTGGAGTCCCAGGATCGAGTCCTGCATCGGGCTCCCTGCTCGGCAGGGAGTCTGCTTCTCCCTCTGACCCTCCTCCCTCTCATGCTCTCTGTCTCTCATTCTCTCTGTCTCAAATAAATAAATAAAATCTTTAAAAAAAAAAAAAAAAAAGAAAAATTCAGTCTTTGCCTGATACATTCCTGACACTTTATTTGGCAGAACCTATTAAGCTACAGAGATGGGAAGTTACCAGGAAAGCTCAGAGAGGGGGTGGGGGAACATAGACACAGAGAGAGAATATAGATATAGAGAAGGCAAGAATGTACAGAAAAGAAAAAAAACATATTTTCAAAAATGGAAAAATGGGAATAAGGGAAGAGAGAAAAAATCAGATTCACCTTGGACTGATGCGAGAAGTAATAGTGACCAACAGCATGTGAGAAGTAATAGTGACCAATATCTATAGAATGGCTTATTTGTCTTGGTTTGAAGTACTTTCCATGCTGGAAGTCATTTACTTTTCAGAGCAATCCTAAAATATGTATATTTATTCCTAGTTTTGATATAACAAATTGGATGCACAAAGAAATTACATAAAGTACACAAACTCACAACTACTTACTTTGGTCGAATAAAAAATTCGTCATGGGGAATACAACATTATATTAGTGTCAGATGCACAATATAATAATCCAATATTTAGGGCGCCTGGGTGGCTCAGTTGTTAAGCAACTGCCTTCGGCTCAGGTCATGGTCCCAGGGTCCTGGGATCGAGTCCCATATCGGGCTCTCTCCTCTGCGGGAAGCCTGCTTCTCCCTTTCCCACTCCCCCTGCTTGTGTTCCCTCTCTCACTGTGTCTCTCTCTGTCAAATAAATAAATAAATAAATAAAATCTTAAAAAAAAAAATCCAATATTTGTATATATTGCAAAATGATCACCACAATAAATTAATCCAGACATCTGACTCCAGAGTTTACATTTTTAACTAAGTCACCAAGGAAAAGAAGATCTTAGAAAAAATTGTGTAGTACTAGAAATATAATCCCCTCTGCACTTTAAGAAACTATTGACAAGGGGCGCCTGGGTGGCTCAGTTGGTTAAGCGACTGCCTTCGGCTCAGGTCATGATCCTGGAGTCCCGGGATCGAGTCCCGCATCGGGCTCCCTGCTCGGCGGGGAGTCTGCTTCTCCCTCTGACCCTCCCCCCTCTCATGTGCTCTCTCTCTCTCAAATAAATAAATAAAATCTTTAAAAAAAAAAAAAAAGAAACTATTGACAAAATTAAGGTTAATTTAAAAGGACTTTTTGATAATTTTCTTTTACTGTGATAGCATACCAATACTGTGTCACATGGTAGTTTGTCTTTATAAAGATTACATATACACATATTAGTTTACGCAATTTATTTAGTCAATGACAATACATACCTCTACTCATGATTTTTCAATTCCACTTGTCTTTCTGACAAGAGAATTTTTATAAGAAGGAAATAGACATTTAATATGGCAGTAGAGTAGAATTTATTAGTTGTATCAACCAATCTGTCTCTCTCTCACACACACACACAAAATAAAGACTGGCCCAATTAGGATCGATAAATCTTTAAAAATTGCATGAGAATAGATTTAATGTTTTTATTTTTGTTTTTGTTTTTGCTAAAGTGTAAATTTTATCTACCACATTTACTACATCTACTTTCTTGTATAATTTTTAGGGACTAATTTATTGTCTCTAGTCCTGTAAATTGCAAAAGCAGCTTTTTATAAAAGGACCCAATTAATGAGGCAATTGAACATATTATAACACATGATTTTACTTTTGATTGTGATTGAAATAAGTTATATAATCACTATTCACAGGAGTAAATAGAGTAAAAATTATATTTTAGTAGGATTAACTATAATTGACTTGATTAATTTCGCTAATATATCAAATACACTGTAGGAGCTACAAAAATAAGAAGACAAGATGCTTTTGCATGTGCCTACATGTATGTGTGTTAAAAATGAGTATATATGTAAACATATATAAATTTGTACATAAATATATTATCAGGTTATCAGCTTATGTTACTAATTTGAAAATATTTGGAAGTTATTTTCACAACTTTCAGTATTAAATTGAATATTGATTTATAAAGAAGTTTAGTTTTCCTAACATAGTAGGTATTATAAAAGGAAAAAAAAAAAAACAAATGACAAAACAAAACATAGTCCCTGGATTTCTTTTTCTGTTACATTGTTCTATGCACATCTTGTTTTCATCACTTTTTCCTTTCCTTTTTTTTTAACCCCCTTTACCTATGATGAAAATTTTATTTTTATCAGATAGTCATGATAAGCCGACGAAGGCTTATTTTGATTATTTATCTCTTACAGAGATTGTAGTGTATTATTTTTAATATTTGTTTTGTTTTTCAGCTTGATATAGATTTATCCTTCCTCAGTTAGTGGATAGCATCATGGCGTGCAGGCAATCTCCCTGTAAGGAAGGAGGCTGTCAGATGGGACTCCCAACATTTTCCTGAACAACATTTTCCTCTCTGTTTGTATAATGTTATAGTAAGGAAAGATGTCTAGGCTGCTTTTCCAGGCTGTAATGCAGTGTAGGAAAGAAATGTAAACTTGGATAGGTTCAGTTTCCAAAAGAGAGAATTGAAGTTCATTGTTATTTCAGTAAGTGTATTGATTAAGCATATAATACAGTTGTGCCTGTAAAGAAAAAATGGGCCTTTGTTTCCTGTCATTCACACCACTTTCTCACAGATATAAAACCAAAATGACTGGATGAGTTGTCACATTTATCAAATAATTAATTCATACCAATGAAAGATACAAAAATTAAGTGCTTAAACTAAATATTTCATATTGCTTGGATAAAGACGTGAAAGTAGAGGTTATTTTAATACTTAATTATTAAAATTACTTTCCCTAAATTAAAGAAATTCTAAACTCTCAAACTCAGCTGACACACTTACTTATATACATATACACACACAAACCCTCACTCACATGCACACATCAAAGATATGTCCCTTGGGGATCATTAATAAGTAACTTTACTTGTTTGTTCCACTGAAACTTCAAGAAAACAAAAAGACTTTCCCTGTAGGTATCCATGAGGTTAAGTAAGAACAGGCTACTACTTTATAAGTCTACATTTAAAGACACCCAACCTCTAAAATGTTGTTTCAATTTATATATATATAAGATATATATATAAATATTTTTATTTATATACAATATATATATTATATATATAAATATTTATATATATAAAATTTACACTTTAGCAAAAACAAAAACAAAAATAAAAACATTAAATCTATTCTCATGCAATTTTTAAAGATTCATCGATCCTAATTGGGCCAGTCTTTATTTTGTGTGTGTGTGAGAGAGAGAGATTGGTTGATATAATTAATAAATTCTACTCTACAGCCACAGTTTTGGTTTATTTCTCACATATACAGATAATATAAGAAATTGAACAATAAATAATACCTTGTCTAGTCCCTGAATTATTTCTATTTTGCTAGAATTGTGAAATTAACGTCTCAGTTATATTACGCTATTATGAAAGTGACCCAAAGAATACCTAATAATCTTATTTCAATATTTTCTTGTTTATTCAATTGACAATTTTGTTTTTGATTTGATGGGCATATTTTAAAGGTATTTTTATCTGTTTTGTGTGGTATAACCTATCATTACACAGATACAATTATGCAAATAAAATACAGCCTATGAGGGTGCCTGGGTGGCTCAGTTGGTTAAGCGACTGCCTTCGGTTCAGGTCATGATACTGGAGTCCCAGGATCCAGTCCCGCATCTGGATTCCTGCTCAACAGGGAGTCTGCTTCTCCCCCTGACCCTCCCCGCTCTTGTGCTCTCTCTCTTTCATTCTCTCTCTCAAATAAATAAGTAAAATCTTTAAAAAAAAATACAGCCTATGAATTACAGATCAGTCCTCTTATTCAGCTTTGAAAATAAGAGAAAATCTTTGACCATGCTAGTAACAAAAGAGCAATCCATTAGTGGGCCTGAGATATCAGTGGATTTCTGGAAAACTGAAAGTAAGTAGGATTATATAGACAGATAAAGGAAACAGATAAAAGGACACCTGGAGAAAACTGCCAAGAAGGCTGGTGCCAATTGTCTAGGTTGAGTTCCAGGGAGATACAAACTGAGAGGTTGTAGGGAGAATCAAAATAAGCTATGACAACACAGTGAAAATATTGGAACATCAAGAAAACAGCTGGTGAATACAGAAAGTTAGCAATTACCTAAAACATATTCCATAGGCATTGGGACAAACAGGGAAAGGAGAAAATAAGAAAGAAAAGGAAATAAAACATGTTCCTGGGCCAAATGAAGGCCAGATCTTCAGAGTGAAAGGATTTCTACAGAGGAGTATCCATAATAAACAAACAAAAAAGCAGCCAACACTTTGATCCACCCTGGTGAAAATTTAGAAGTCAATTCATTGAGAAGAAGAAGAAGGATGAAGAGCAGGAAGAGGAAGGAGAGAGAGAAGGGAAGTTGTTCCCTAACAAGAAATAAGATTGGTATCACACTGGATTGGCAAAGTACAAAAAGACAACAACTATGCCTCAGATTTCTGAGGAAAGAATATTTTGAATTAGGAGTTCTATAGCTATACAAAGTTGTAATCTAACATGATTTCAGAATAAATAACAAGTGAAAGAAACTATTCAAAAATATTTTTATATACATTTGGAAAGTAAGAAAATAAATATAGTTTGATTTCCTTAGAATGTTCTCAATAAAATAAAAATGGAATACAATATAACAAAAGTAAGAGATTCCACAGTGGAGATCCTAGAAATATAATTGAAGAATCTCCAGTTTGTAAGTTGTGATATGATCCTTTTTAAATCAGAAATAATTAAAACAAGAAGTCAAAGAATTTTATGAGAAATGTATTAAAAATAAGTTGTAATTCATTTCACTTATTATAGAATCAAAAATAAAAGTATATTAATGATGTGGAGTTCTATGCTATTTTTTGTCAAAGAAAGATGATTAGATATTACACAGAAATAAAGAATTTTTTAATATAGTCTTGGTCTACTTATGAAATAATCTGAAGAATGGCTTTATTCCAATCAATTTATAAAATATAAATAATGAAACTTTATTTGCCCTAAATACTTGAAACAGACTTCCAAGTAGCACCGATTTGGTAACATGTGATTACATTTCCTTTACCTTAGAGTTTAATCATAACAATGTTGACATAGTCATAGCTTAAATACTGTTTAGAAAGTTTCAGCACTTATAGTGATCGATATTATCATAGCATTAAAAAAGTGTTTTACAGAAACAAAATATAATAAAACCTGGTTAAACAAAAATAAGGTATAATTGACAGAAATCAGTGGATGTGTAGGTTAATGGATTAAGAATGAGAGATTTATATACGTCACCTGAAGTTAATTTATGTAACAACTTGAATAAATAAAAATTATGTACCTAGGCATGCTGAGAGGTCCTAGCTAAGCTACTTACTCCCTGCCTTCATAACACCAACCATAGCAATATTAGGATGGACCCCATAGAAATTCTCTATCTTACAAAGACTAGTGTTCCCATTTCCTCAACATCTCCATCTGTTACAGACTGAATGTTTGTGAATCCACAAAAGTAAAATATTGAAACCTAATCCCCAATGTGCTGGAATTTGGAGGTGGGGCCTTTAGGGAGGTGATTAGTTTATAAGGTCAAAACCCTTACAAAAGAGGCTCCAAGAGAGATTCCTCCTTTCTTCCACCAGGGGAGGTTGCACTGAAAAGGTGGTAGTCAATGAACCCGGAAGCAGGCCCTTACCAGACCCGGAAGCTGCTAGCACTTGATCTTGGACTTCTCAGTCTCTAGAACTGAGAGAAATAAATTTTTGTTGTTCATAATCCATCTATTCTATAATATTTTTATATAGCAATCCAAATAGACTAAGACACCATCTCAAAGTTAAAGGGAAGATGCATAGATTTCCTAGTTTTCTGACAAAACTGATTCCTTCATCAATACAAAGAAAGAGATCAGTCTCCAAAATGAAGCTGCAATTTAAACTATGTATTTCTATTCCTTCAAGAGACCATAAGGACTAATTCCTTGATTCACATCTATGATAATCTCTATCAACACAGAATCCAAGACTCTCAAGTAATCTCTTATTATCCAGATATATGTTTCTGAACACTCCTTAGAATAATCCCATGTCCTCCTAACCAAATATCAAAGTTTTTCACCGTGCCTATTTAACCAACTCATCATCAGCAAAATCCCCTATATTCCAAAACTATTTTCAATGTTCACTTCACTTCTTTGCTCTAAATAAACCTTAGTAGTTCCATGTGAATACTTCTTAACCTTGAAGACTTCAACTCCTCCAATACACATTTTGAAGTTCATTGTTCATCACTATAATTATTCTCTCATAGTTCTTCACTCAATGAACTCACCAGTCTTCATGGTGAGGATGCCATACTTCTCCACCTTCATCTGTAACACTGTCACAGACACTCTTAGCTGATAACCTTGCTCTTTATTTCACTGAAGGAGTAGAAAACATAGAAGAGAATTTCACAAAACTCACCCCAGTTTATCTGAATCATTTAAAAACACTGAAAATTTTGGATTTATTGTTGACTCTAAACTGTCTCATAACTTAGTTTAAATCTATGAGTAAATTATGTCAGCTCTATCTGCAAAAGAGATCCTGATTCCAAATCTTTTATAAGAACAGAATTACATTAGCTTAAAAAAAAACTTGACAAAGACATTACAATGAAAGTAAATTCCAGAACTTCTTTTTCATAAACATACATACAAAATCTTAAATAAAATATAACATAAGCAAATAAAAGCAAAATATAGACAGGATGATACATGATAAATAAGTTTTTAGAAAATACAAAGATGGTTTAACATAGTGAAATTGAACAAATCTATCACACTAACAGAAAAAAAAAAAGAGAAGAATAATATGATTTAGTGGCTAAATGTAGGAATGTCTTCAGGAAAATTCATAACCCATTAATAATTTAAAGGGGGGAAATCGGAGGGGGAGACAAACCATGAGAGACTATGGACTCTGAGAAACAAACTGAGGGTTCTAGAGGGGAGAGCGGTGGGGGGATGGGTTAGCCTGGTGATGGGTATTAAAGAGGGCACACTCTGCATGGAGCACTGGGTGTTATATGCAAACAATGAGTCATGGAACACTACATCAAAAACTAATGATGTAATTATGGTGATTAACATAACAATAAAATTAATTAATTAATTAATTAAAAATAATTTAAAAAATAATTCTACCAAACCAGAGATATGGAATTTTTTTTGACAATGTGAAATTTCTTAATCTGACAATCTCATAAAGAGTATTAAACAGGTTTCAATAAACATTATGCTTAATAGTGAGATGACAATCAACTTCCTTTTATTATTAAACTGGAAGTTATGGACAATACAATAAGACAAAAGCATTATCAACTACTTAGGCATAAATCTAACAAAAATGTTCCAGACTTGTGCATTTAAAATTAAAAAGTATTGCAATAAATTTAAGGTATATACAGAAAGCTATAACTTGTTCATCTATTGAAAGACTCAATATTGAATATCTATATCTCCAGCGTTGAACTATACAATCTTCCAGTCTTAAACTATTTTTGAGATATATGTATATCAAACTGAATGCAATTTTAAAGTGAATCTTTCATGTGTGTGTGTATGTGTGTGCAATTTAACTTAAATTGATAGTCTGGTTCTTAAATGTATTTGAACATGAAAATGGCCAAAATAGAAAAAACACTCTTAAAAAATTGACAGAACTTACACAATCACATATATCTCCAATATATACTCATTTTATTTTATTTATTTTATTTATTTTTTTTTAAAGATTTTATTTATTTATTTGAGAGAGAGAATGAGACAGAGAGAGAGAGCACGAGATGGGGGAGGGTCAGAGGGAGAAGCAGGCTCCCCGCCGAGCAGGGAGCCCGATGCGGGACTCAATCCCAGGACTCCAGGATCATGACCCGAGCCGAAGGCAGTCGCTTAACCAACTGAGCCACCCAAGCGCCCCTATATACTCATTTTAAAGCTATATAATATCAAGATAGTATGGTATTTTGGGAAACATACACAAATAGAATGGTCAGACAAAATACAGAAACCATGGATAGTCCTAAAAAGTACATGGTTTTGTGATTTATGGCAAAGTGACAATGCAGTCCAATGGGTCAAGAATTGTGTTTTCAATAAATGGTTCCACATCAACTGGGTGTCCATACAGGGAAAAACAAAGTTCACTACATCATACCATATACAACAATCAGTTTCAGGGGTTCCTGGTGGCTCAGTTGGTTAAGCGTCACACTCTTGATCTCAGCTCAGGTCTCAGGGTCATGAGTTCAAGCCCCTCATTGGGGTCCATGCTGGGTCTGGAGCCTACTTAAAAAAATGATTTTCAGATATATTGCAGTTCTAAATGTAAAAAAAAAAAAAAAAAAAAAATCAAACTTTTATAAGAAATTATGCAGTATTGAGGACGCCTGGATGGCTCAGTCAGTTAAGCATCTGCCTTTAGCTCAGGTCATGATCCCAGGATCCTGGGATCGAGGCCTGCTTTGGGGTTCATGCTCAGTGGGGAGTCTGTTTCTCCCTCTGCCTGCCACTCCTCCTGCTTGTGCTCTCTCTCTCTCTCTCTCTCTCTCTGGTAAATAAATAAATAAATAAATAAATAAATAAATAAATAAATAAAATCTTTTTTAAAAAAGTATAAGAAATTATGCAGTATTTATTCATGATCTTGAAGTGAGCTTTAACAGGTCATAAAAACATACCCAATAGAACCAATAGAAAAATCAGCAAAAGACTTGAACTGTCAATTCACTGAGAAGGAAATACAAATGACCAATAAAATCAAAAAAGCACAAAACTTCATTAGTCCTTAGAGACATACAAATTAAAATACATCATGTTATTACTGTACACTCAGATGAATAAGTTAACAAAAAAGACAGTACCAAGTATGGGTGAGGATATAGAGCAATGAGAATGCCCATGTACTGCAGGTAAGAATGAATTTGTACCGATATTTTGGAAGGTGTCTGTAAATATTTATTAAAGGTAAAATATGCATACCTTATGATCCAGAAATTTACTCCTAGGATATAAACAACAAAAATGTGTACATGCATTCACCCAAAAGCATTTACAACAATAATCACAGCATAATTCTTAATAATAATCCCCAATAGGAAGCAATCCAAATGCCCACTAGCAGTAAAACTGATAAATTAAATGTAACATATTCACACAAGGACAATATAAAGCCACCAAAATGAAATGCACAAAACATTTCAACTACAAACAAAAGCATGTATGACTCTCACAAGCAATGCTGAGCAAAAAGAAAATAGAAACATTGTACCATTCCACATACATAAAGTTTAAAAACAGGCCAATTTATTCAGTATTGTTAAAAGTCAGATGTTGATTCACCTTCAGAGGAGTAGCAATTGGAAGGGGGAACAAAAAGGGTGAATGGATGTTGGCAACGTTCTAGTTTTTGATCTGGACCTTACTTCCACAGATATGTTCATTTTGTTAAAAATCACTGCATGGCACATAGATGACTTTTACACTTTTCTGTATTTATGCTATACTTCAATTAAAAAAAAAAAAACAACTAATAAACAACATTAACAACAACAAAAGATCCCTAAGTACCATTTCTTGCCACTTTCATTGCCACCATTCTACTGTCAGCCATCATCATTTTGCCTCTGGAAAATGGCAATAATTCAAACACACACACACACACAACCTGCCCTCATCTATTCACAAGAAAGCTACCAGAATGAACCTTTTACAGTGGAAGTCTCACTTCTGTTTAAAATCTTTCAGTGGTTTTCCATTTCAGTCAAAGTAAAATCCATAGTTCTTGCCATGGTGTCAAGATTCTGAATAATTTGGCCTCTGCCTGATTCTCTCAACTCAACACTACCACTCTCCTCATTGATCATGCTGTCCCAGCCGCACTGGCTTACTTGCTTTCCCCCAAACACAGCAAAGAAGCTTCCATAAGCTATGCTCTCTTTAGAATGCTCATCTGCAAAGAGCCACTTTCATTCTTTGAATTTTCCGTGCAAATGGAGGTCTTCATTTACCTTCCTACTAAAAGAATAAGACGCTGCCTCCACCTTCTATGCCTCTACACTTCTTTGTTTGTTTATTTGTTTTAAAGATTTTATGTATTTATTTGAGAAAGAGAGAATGAGACAGAGCACATGAGAGGGGGGAGGGTCAGAGGGAGAAGCAGACTCCCCGCTGAGCAGGGAGCCCGATTCAGGACTTGATCCAGGGACTCCAGGATCAAGACCTGAGCTGAAGGCAGTCGCTTAATGAACTGAGCCACCCAGGCGCCCTACACTTCTTTGTTTTTATAACACTCATCAGTGTCTCATATATTGCATATTACTTGGTTAATCTTTTTCTCACCTGTAGAAGTTTCCATTAGAGCACAATATTTGTTTTGTTCACAAATGAGTCCCCAAAATTTAGAATCATACCTGGCACATTTGTTGAATGAATGAATGAATGATCTAACAATTGAGAAGCAGGAAATGGGGAGTGAGTATATAGGAAATAGCTTAAATGAATTAAATTCCTTATCTTTAATAACAGGGAATAAAATAGCTTAAAATCATATAAGTTAAAAAAAGGAAAAAATTTATTGCCAAAACCCCTAAAAAGCAGAACTAAAATGCAGAAAAATTTAAAAAAATGTGTGATTCTAGAGACAAGAATTTAAGAGAAGTGGCTGTTAGTGGAAAGATGTTCACATTTTAGTATTTTGTAGAGTTTAAGTTTATACATCATATGCATTTAAAATTTATGACGTAGATTTTAAAAGAAAACTAGTGGAAGACAATTCTTTGTGCTCTAAATTATCCTTCCTTATTTCAGTTAATACATTTATCTAACATTGCACTGAAATTATATCCAATGGCTCAGTACCCTCAGGAATGATTAAGTGGCACCTTTTGTTTATATGTTACTAGTATATTCTTTAAACGGGCCAGTAGACATGAACATAACCAGAACTCTGATTTGCTCAGTCCAGTGTTTTAATAGCTAATTTTGATATTATTTCTCATACATAAAATAAGAATCTTAAAATTTGACATTAACAAAATGAAAAAAAGTAAGCCAATCGCTTAAGGCCTCCCTATGCAACAAATACAGAACTTTTAATGTTAGTACAATATAATGTTTTATGTTAATAGTTATATTGAAAATAATCTAATCATGAAAGAGGTTTAATCATGCAAATTTTGATAGTCTCTTTTGAGTCAGATAAGTAGATTAACAAGGAAAATTTAAATATTTTTTTCTTTATTTAAACTAAAAAAAAGCTTACTCATTTCTTCCACTATCTCCTACTACTTACAATCACCAATATCAATTCTTCCATTCCATGAACATGAAATGTCTTTTCATTTATTTATGTCCTCTTCAAATCTTCCATTAATGTCTTGTAATTCTTAATACACATGTCTTTCACATCCCTGGTTAAATTTATTCCTAGGTCTTTTCTTTTAAGATTTTATTTATTTATTTGACAGAGACAGACACAGTGAGAGAGGGAACACAAGCAGTGGGAGTGAGAGAGGGAGAAGCAGGCTTCCTGCGGAGCATGGAGCCCGATGTGGGGCTTGATCCCAGGACCCTGGGATCATGACCTGAGTTAAAGGCAGACGCTTAACGACTGAGCCACCCAGGCGCCCCCCTAGGTGTTTTCTGATGCAGTTGTAAATGGGACTGTTTTCTTAATTTCTTTTTCTAACTGTTATTAGGGTAAAGAAAAGCAACAGATTATTGTATATTGATTTTGTATCCCGCAACTTTATTCAATATATTTATTAGCTTTTTTAAAAGATTTATTTATTTATTTATTTATTTGAGAGAGAGAAAGGGCGCGAGCAGGGGAAGGGGCATAGGAAGAGGGAGAAAAGCAGACTCCCCGCTGAAAACGGAGCTCTACATGGGACTTGATCCCATCACCATGAGATCATGACCTGAGCTGAAATCAAGGGTAAGATGCTTAATCGACTGAGCCACCGGGGCATCCCCATTTATTAGTTTTAACAGTTTTTTGATAGAGTTTTTAGGATTTTTTATGTATTGTATTATGCCATGTGCAAATGATGACAGTTTTACTTCTTCCTTTCCAATTTAAATGCATTTTATTTCTTTTACTCACCTAATTGCTCAGGCTAGGACTTCTAAGAGTATGTTGAATAAAAGTGTTGAATAAAACATAGGCATATACCATAAATGGATGCTGAACTTTGTCAAATGAATTTGTTCTACATCTATTGAGATGATCGTGTTATTTTTATCCTTAATTTTATTAATGAGGGGAATCACCTTGATGAGTGGATGTTGAACCATCCTTGCAACAATGGATTAAATCCCACTTAAAGTGTATGATCCTCTTAATGTATTGTTGAACTCAGTTTGCTAATATTTTGTTAGGGATTTTTATATTTATGTTCATCAGAGATATTGGTCTGTAATTTTTTTTTTTTTTGGTGGCATATTTGTCTGGCTTTAGTGTTAGGGTAATGCTGGCCTCATAAAATATGTTTGGAAGAGTTTCCCCCTCTTCTATTTTCTAGAAGAGTTTGAGAAGGATGAGTAGTAATCCTTCTATAAATGTTTGGTACATTTACCAGTGAAGCCATCTGTACGGGGACTTTGTTGAGAGGTTTTTGATTACTGATTAAATCTCATTGCAAGTATAGGGTCTGTACAGGTTTTCTGTATCATCATGATCTAGTCCTGGTAGGTTATATATTACTAGAAATTTATCTATTTCTTCTAGTTTGTCCAATTTGTTAGCATATAATGCTCCTAAATGTCTATCATGATACTTTTTATTTCTGTGGCATAAGTTGTAACATGTCTTTCATTTCTGATTTTATTTATTTATTTTTTTTAAAGATTTATTTATTTATTTATTTGACAGAGAGAGAGAGATAGCGAGAGCAGGAACACAAGCAGGGGGAGTGGGAGAGCGAGAAGCAGGCTTCCTGCCGAGCAGGGAGCCCAATGTGGGACTCGATCCCAGGACCCTGGGATCATGACCTGAGCCGAAGGCAGACGCTTAACGACTGAGCCACCCAGGCGCCCCTGATTTTATTTATTTAACTCCTCTCTCTCTCTTTTTTTTTTTTTTGTTGGTGAGTTTAACTGAAGGTTTGTCGATTTTGTTCATCTTTCCAAAGAATCAACTCTTAATTTCATTGGTCTTTTTCATTGTCATTTTAGTCTCTATTTCATTCATTTCTCCCCTAATCTTTGTTATTTCCTTCCTTCTTCTAACTTTGGGCTTCATTTGTTCTTTATCTAGTTCCTTGAGGCATAAAGTTAAGTCGTTTATTTGAGACTTTTCTTGTTTTTTGAGGTAGGAATTTATTGCTATGAACATTTTTCTTAGAACTGCTTTTGCTGCAACCCATAAATTTAGGTATGTTACATTTCCATTTTTGTTTGTCTCAAGGCATTTTCTGATCTCTCTTTTGATTTCTTCTTTGACCTATTGATAGTTTAATAACATGTTGTTTAATCTCCACATATTTGTGAATTTTCCAATTTCTTTGTGTAATTAATCTCTAGTTTCATACCATTGTAGACAGAAAAGATGCTCGATATTATTTCAATGTTCTTAAATTTACTAAGACTTGTTTTGTGGCCTAACATATGGTCTATCTTGGAAAATGTTTCATGTGCACTTGGGATAAATGTGTATTCTGTTGTTTTTGGATAGAATGTTCTGTAAATATCTGTTAAATATTTATCCATCTTCCCTAAATGTACCAGTATTTTGAACTTAGAACCATACCTCAAATTTTCTGTTTGTGTCTTTTAGATAAATAGAATCTTATAGCATGGTTTTAGGATGGAGATCTGTTTTTTTTCTCAAAAATATGATTCATCCACACTTTTTGCATGCAGAGTTCATTCCTTTTTTTATTGCTGCGTAGTTTTTCATTGCGTGACTACACCAAGATCTAGCTATGCAATCTACACTTCATGGACATTTAAATTGTTTCCAGTTTGGGGTTGCTAAGAAATATACTGCTGTAAACATATTTACACATTTCTGAGCTCAAATATACATAAAATTTAAAACTATATAACCAAGAATGGAATTCCTCAATAATGGGATTGTTCTATAATCAATTTCAGTATATAAGGCCAACCTGTGTAAATGATTGTATTCCTATTACTGGAGTATGGGATTCTAGTTACTTTACATACTCATTGGCACTTGGAATTAATCAGTCTTTTTTTTTTTTTGTAATTTACTCATTCTTGTTATTATAAAGTAGTATCTCATTATGAGAGTAAATATGGAGCTAATGAGGTTTACTGATCATTGCACATTATCCTTTGTAAATTGGTTCTTCAAATATTACCCTTTTCTGTATAGGATTGTCTGTAATTTTTATTTGGATATTTTTATGGATTTAAAACTGCTGTTATTCTTAAGTTTTCCAAATATCTTCTTTCTGTGGTTTGTGTTCCAATGTCTTAGTTGGGTCTTGTTTAATGGAAAAGCATTCTTAATTTTAATGGTGTCCACTTTTTCATGTTTAGTTCTTTTGTGCCCTGTTTAGGAAATTTTATCCTATCCCAAAGTCCTGAAGATAGTATTTTCTAGGATTTTTCCTGTTATGCCCTTCGTATTTATATTTAAAATCCATATGGACTTAATTTTTATGTATGAAGTGATCTAGGGTCATAAATGTATTTTCCCATGTGGATATTAAATTGACTACTTTCTATACTGTTGTTTCCATACTACAGTGAAATATTATATTTATATATGAATGAGTCTGTTTTTAGACTATACTTACACAAATATTACACAGTCTTAATTATTGTAGCTTTATTATAAATCTTATTTAGATTTCTTTAATTTCCCTGGGTTAAAGTTCATATTATCTGACATTGTTTTATGCAACTTCAGTTCAATTTACTCTCTGTTATGGGCTGAATCTTATGTCCCATCAAGATTTGTATATCAAAGCCCTAACTCCCAGTGTAATGGTATTTGGAAGTGGAGCCTTTGGAAAATAATTAGGTTTAGATTAGGTCATGAGTATGGGATCCTCTAATGTTGAAAAGGAGTGGTGAGCAGGGACATCCTTGCCTTTTACCTGATCTTAGTGGGAAAGCTTTGAGTTTCTTACCATTAAAGGTGATGTTAGCTGTAAGTTTTTGGAAGTTTAAGACAGGTTCCACTCCTAGGAAGGCCTTGAATTGCAATTTCTGTTCATCTGCCTTGCAAGATTGACAAAAGATTTTCTCAAGTTTCAGCTTCTTGGCTATCTCCTCTAGATACTTTTAGAAAAAAAACATTGAACTAAGTATTGAGTTCCTATTCTGGATTCTCCCCTTGCATTTTAACCTCATAATTTTTCATTACTGTATTTAGTGTTCACATGATTTCAAGCCTATTTTTAAACAAACATGTTGTCCAAATATTTTGGTTGTTTTCAGTGGAAGGGGTGCTTCAGCATTGTCCAACTTGCCAGTAGCAGAAGCAGAAGTTCTGACTTTTTCTTTTTTCTAAAATATTTATCCTCTTCTGAGATTATTACAATTTGTCCCTTTATGGTGTTTATTGTTTAATATCTATATTTTCTATTAGGATGAAATATATTTCCACAGCAAGTCTTTGTCTCTTTTATTTATTGATGTATCCCTGATGCTTAAAAAAATGTCTGACATATAGTAGTGGTTATTTACTAATTATTAGTCCAATAAAGAAAATATAATAAATGAAAAAGTGGAAACGTTGATTTAGACAGCAATTTCTGTCTGTTTGTTTAGTGCATTTGATATGTTTCTGGGAAAAAAAAAAACACTACAAATTAGAATAGATAAAGTATCACTCAACATAGTACCTAATATATGGTAGACAATCAATAAATGTTGCCAAATAAAGAATAAGCAGATTTTCAAAGAGTAGAGAAACATCCTTGTTTAGGTAATACCTAGCTCTACTTATCAAGATACTGAGTTTTCTGCTTCACCTCTCCTTAAGATTGTCAAGCGGACATCACTGAGGCTAATAGGCTCTGTACTGGACACATTGTAGATGCCTGATAAAATCTTGTTGAGTTTGATATTGGCACCAACATGTAAAAATATTCCTACATACATAAATGCCTTACAAAATAGAACACTTCTTTATTAAATAGATATATTCTTAAACAGATGAATACATAGGCGTGTCTATTACATAGAATTAATTATGGCAATGTAATTACTGATATCATTGATAAAACACTGTTAATTAGGTCCATAAATTAGTTTTCATTTATTTATTCATTCAATAGCTGTTTAATGAATTCAAATATTTGTCAGGCATCTGTCTAACTTCTACACATAGAAAAAAATTTAAACAGAAGACCATGGCCTCTAAGTGTTTACAGTTCAGTATAAGTCTTAAGAAATATCAGGCATTTAGAAGGAAAATGATTATATATTTAAGAGCTCCAGAAAGCCATGAACAATAACATACTACTCTAGATCAATGTATGGTTTCTCAAATTTGATTTAAAATTAAAATCTAAAGAAAGTTCTAAAAATTTAAGAAGTTTACATTCAATTACCATATGAATACATATTGCAGTATTCCTGTATTTCTTTCACTCTTACCATTTCTAAAAATGTTTTAAAAACACCAATCAGAACCCTTTAAAACATGTTTCCCTCAATTTTTTTTTCACAGTAAATGAACAAGTAAGAAAAAGTTTAAATGTAAATTTAGAAAAAAAACACAAGCACATGAAACCAAAGTATATTGCAATGCTCAATAATATAAAACTGATATCCAAACAGCCACTTTTCCCAATAGCTCTGTAATCTATAGAATGAGATGATTTGACAAAATAGAGTCCCTATAACACAATAACAGATCAGTAAGAGTTCTCTTTCAAAGGAGGAATTACTATGTATTCAGTTGTGGTCTCTGTGCCACCATGAATGGACTGCTGTCAGGCTATCTTATGTAACTATTATTCCACCCATTTCACCTCTGAACTGTTTATACTTTTAAAATTAGTTAACTTTCAATCAAAGGAATAAAAACATAGTGTTGTTTCATAAATAAACAATTCATAAGTAAATAGTTATCATAAAAATATGCATGACTCACCAGTGCTGATAGAGTAGATCTGGAGAGAGCTAACACTTCATAGCCATTTGATAATCATTCAATAAGCAATGTTTTTATTTTCATACTGTAGTAAATAGTCTGTGTGAAAAAGTATTAGAAGTGACATGAGCTATGATTTTGAATTTAAGAGCATCATTAGTTTATTGTCACAACTTGGTTTTGCTTTCCAACAGACATAAAATAATTTATTCAGGTTAGAAACTTTGAGTGATTTGAAATATATTCTAATAATCCACCCTTGTGCAAAAGACTTTAGCACTTCTTTTATTATATTTTCCTTAAAAAGCAGTTGCCTTCAGAGATATAGAAGAATCTCATCAGTTTTATGTCTTAAAATATCCCAACTTCTACAAAAGCAGTACTAAGCAAATGGAAACGTTTCAGTAAGATTTCTTAAGTTGTAGTTTGATACACCCTACAGTTTGCGACTCTGTCAAGTTCTAAGATGATTATGACCAAACAATATTTGAGAAATTATAAGCAGAAATATTTCAGATCTGTTGAAAAGCACTCCAAAACCAAAAAAGGAGTCTGAACAAGGAGAAATTAATGCTGAGGATTAAGTTTATGTAAACAAACAAGGAGTGAAATGTGTATAAGCATACGCTTAATTTAAGATGGATCTTTCACAAGTAAGAGGAAGAAGAGAAAGACACCTGTCATTTAACATTCAATAAATATTTTTCATGTGACTACTTTAACCAAATGTTATTTGTAAAGCTGGTTATTTAGAAGGAACTAAAACAAATAAAAGTAAATCTCTAACCTCCTAAATTTTACATTCTAGTTTTGGGAGGGGGATAATAGCAGGAGAGAAAAAATAATTATAAGTTAGCAAATTATATAGAATAATAAATGGTGAGGTGTCTTAAAGGAAAAAAAAATGGCAAGGAGATAAGTAAAATGATGGAAGGATGGCAATTTAAAGAGGATCCACGTAGAAGTCCTATGGAGAAGTTGACACCAGAGGAAAGGAAATATCTGGGTAGATAGGTGTGTGAGCAAGACCATGTTGATATTTAGGGGAAAATCATTGCAATGAAACCAGATTTGAAAGCCACTGGAGCATTTATGGTAGAGTAGTAACATAATTAAGTTTACATCAGTACAGAATGCTGAGTTGTGTGTGGACAACAGAAGAGTAAGGGAACAAATAAGAAGATACTCCAAGACTTTAGGAGAAAGGGAATTTTGGCTTGTACCAGGGTAGTAGAGGTAGAGATGGTAAGAAATTTTCTGAGGCTAGGTTTTTTTCGAACATAAGGCAGAGAGAATTTGATGTAGTGTATAAAAGAGTAGAATGAAGTAAGATTCTCAGAACCAAAGCCTAAAGAGCTAGAAGAATAAAGTGGCCAATAACAGAAATCAGTAAAACTTGCAAGAGTGAGTTTTTGTAGAAAAATGAGAGCTCAGTTTGGGACAAGTTAAGTTTAAGATCTCTATTAATCATCTTAGTGAAGATTTGGAGTCTGCCATTGGGTATATGAGACCAGAAACCAGAGAAGATGTCCAGAGACAGATATACATTTGGGAATTATTAGCACATAAAGAACTTATGGGGTGTGAAGCCATGAGAACCGAAGACATCATGAAAAGATTTATTATAAAATGAAATCACAGAGATACACTGGCTAGACACTGAGGCGATATAAAGTTGACAGGTCTGGGATATGAGGATGAAACAGAACAATGCACTGAGCGGAAGCTGCCAGAGAAACTGTGGTATCCTAGGAGTGAAGAAAGCATTTCAAGAAAAAGGAAGATGATCAACTGTTTAGTGAGGCTGCTCGGTCAATAAAATGAACAGGGAGAAATAACCATTGGTGACCTTGACACAAGTAGTTTTCCTGGAATTGTGCCTATGACAGCTTGCCTCATATGGGTTCATGTGAAAATGGGAGGAGGGAAAATAGAAAGAGGCAGTATAGCAACACTTTCAAAGGATATTTCTATAAAAGCAAAGAGAGAAATTTGTGCAATATCTAAGGAGGAAAGCAAGACTGGGAGACTGTTTTTTCCCCAAGATAGATGTTGGTATATTTATGAAGAAATTGTAATAGTAAACATCAGTGATGCAGGAAAAGAGGAAAGACAGGAAAGACTTTGGTTTGATTTGAGCCATATCTCTATGTAGGTCAAAGAAAAAGGGATATATGACAAAAAAGGAAGGACAGAAATTTCATTTCGATCAAAAGAAGAAAAGGCTGACTGTTCAAAAGCTGATGCAGTTAGGTGAGTAGATTTTCTGTGGAATTTGTCGAAGTTGTCTTCTAATGACTTTGAAATTTTCAGTAAAATAAGGAAAAAGATTATCAGTGAAGAATAAGAATAGGGGAAGATGTGTTAGAGATTTGAGGGGGGGGAGAAGAAGGTGAGATATAGTCATAGGGAGAGGAAAAGTTAATGGTTTGAGGAAGATAATATTGCATGGAGAATTAAGGAGTCAATTGAGGCTGTTGGTTACAGATTCAACATAAAATTTATCAGTATTATTGTATGTTTTTTCCTAGTACGATTTAGCTACAAAATCATATGCAGACAGTAGACAGAGATGTGGATTTGCCAAAGGCTCTGGTGTACCTAAGTAACCCGGAACTTTAAAGGTGTCCTCTCTCTTCTATGATTTCTCTTCTCACTTAGTTTGGAAAAATGGATCTAGTTTAAATAGTAGGAAAGTTGATGTTTGACTTTTAATTTTTTAAATTTTAGAATAGCTAGATTTACAGAAAAATTGTGAGCAGACTATAGAGAAATTCCCATATACTCCACAATCACTTTCTTATGTTGTTAAAATTTGTCACAACTAATAAACCAATACTGAAACATTTTAACCAACTAAACACCATATATTTATCCAGATTTATTTAGTTTTTACCACATACATTTTTCTGTTCCAAGATCTTGTCCAGGAAAGTACATTTTATTTAGTCATTGTATTTCTTTAGGCTCGTCTTGGTTGTGAAAGTTGTAGATTTTCCTTGTTTTTGATGATCTTTTCAGTTTTATGGAGAACTATTAAGGTATTTTGTAGGAAGTCCATCAGTTGAAATGTGTCTGATTTGTTCTGATCGTGAGACCAGGGTTACTGTTGTGTATACACTATCAACATGATGTCACTATGGATGTTAATCTTGATCACCTGGGTGAGCAGTATTTATTAGATTTCTTCACTGTTTCTTTATTTTCATACTGTTATCTTTTAAAAAAAGATTTATTTATTTATTTTAGAGAAAGAGAGCAGGGAGGTAGAGGCAGATGGACAGAGAGAGAGAGAGAGAGAATCACAAGTGGGCTCCCCACTGAGCATGGAACCCGAAGTGTAGCTCAATCTCACGACCCAGAGATTGTGACCTGAGCCAAAATCAAGAAGCATATGCTTAACCAACTGGGCCACCCAGTCACCCCCATACTGTAATCTTAAAAAGAAGTCACTATGCACAGGAGGGCATGTAAGGAATGAGGAGCTATGCTAACCCTCTTCTGTTATAAATTTTCTTCTCCACAGATTTACCTATTCACTCCCATTTATTTATTTATTCAGCTACTTATTTATTTATATGAAACTCATGGATGTCTATGTAATAGCTTGGGTTATAATAGAATACTGCTCCATGTGTTTTGTTGCTCACATTATTCCAGCTTTGCTCACTAGGAGCTCTTTCAATTGGTTCCTGTGTCCTGTTGACATATACCCGTCATTGAGAGTTCTGAACAATTTTGTTGCAGTTTTTGTTTTTGTTTTATTTTTTAGCACTTTCTCACTTCCTGGCACTACGATGTCTTCCAGGCTCATTTTCTTTCTTTCTTTTTTTTTTTTTTATTATGTTAATCCCCATACATTACATCATTAGTTCTAGATGAAGTGTTCCATGATTTATTGTTTGTGCATAACACCCCGTGCTCCATGCAGAATGTGCCCTCCTCAATACCCACCACCAGGCTAACCCATCCTCCCACCCCCCTCCCCGCTAGAACCCTCAGTTTGTTTTTCAGAGTCCATCGTCTCTCATGGTTCGTCCACCCCTCCGATTTCCCCCGCTTCATTCTTCCCCTCCCGCTACCTTCTTCTTCTTCTTTTTTTCTTAACATATATTGCATTATTTGTTTCAGAGGTACAGATCTGAGATTCAACAGTCTTGCACAATTCACAGCGCTTACCAGAGCACATACCCTCCCCAGTGTCTATCACCGAGTCACCCCATCCCTCCCACCCCACCCCCCACTCCAACAACACTCAGTTTGTTTCCTGTGATTAAGAATTCCTCATATCAGTGAGATCATATGATGCATGTATTTCTCTGTTTGACTTATTTCGCTCAACATAATACCCTCCAGTTCCATCCACGTTGTTGCAAATGGCAAGATCTCATTCCTTTTGATGGCTGCATAATATTCCATTGTATATATATACCACATCTTCTTTATCCAGTCATCTGTCGATGGACATCTTGGCTCTTTCCACAGTTTGGCTATTGTGGACATTGCTGCTATAAACATTGGGGTGCACGTAGCCCTTCAGATCCCTACTTTTGTATCTTTGGGGTAAATACCCAGTAGTGCAATTGCTGGGTCATATGGTAGCTCTATTTTCAACTTTTTGAGGAACCTCCATACAGTTTTCCAGAGTGGCTGTACCAGCTTACATTCCCACCAACAGCGTAGGAGGGTTCCCCTTTCTCCGCATCCCCGCCAACATCTGTCGTTTCCTGACTTGTTAATTTTAGCCATTCTGACTGGTGTGAGGTGGTATCTCATTGAGGTTTTGATTTGGATTTCCCTGATGCTGAGCAATATTGAGCACTTTTTCATGTGTCTGTTGGCCATTTGGATGTCTTCTTTGGAAAAATGTCTGTTCATGTCTTCTGCCCATTTCTTGATTGGATTCTTTGTTCTTTGGGTGTTGAGTTTGATGAGTTCTTTATAGATTTTGGATACTAGCCCTTTATCTGATATGTCATTTGCAAATATCTTCTCCCATTCTGTCGGTTGTCTTTTGGTTTTGTTGACTGTTTCCTTTGCTTTGCAAAAGCTTTTTATCTTGATGAAGTCCCAATAGTTCATTTTTGCCCTTGCTTCCCTTGCCTTTGGCAATGTTTCTAGGAAGAAGTTGCTTCGGCTGAGGTCAAAGAGGTTGCTGCCTGTATTCTCCTTTAGGATGTTGATGGACTCCTGTCTCACATTGAGGTCTTTCAACCACTTGGAGTCTATTTTTGTGTGTGGTGTAAGGAAATGGTCCAGTTTCATTCTTCTGCATGTGGCTATCCAATTTTCCCAACACCATTTGTTGAAGAGACTGTCTTTGTTCCATTGGACATTCTTTCCTGCTTTGTCGAAGATTACTTGACCATAGAGTTGAGGGTCCATTTCTGGGCTCTCTATTGTGTTCCATTGATCTATGTGTCTGTTTTTGTGCCAGCACCATGCTGTCTTGATGATGACAGCTTTGTAATAGAGCTTGAAGTCCGGAATTGTCTTGTCGCCAGCTTTGCTTTTCTTTTTCAATATTCCTCTGGCTATGCGGGGTCTTTTCTGGTTCCATACAAATTTTAGGATTATTTGTTCCATTTCTTTGAAAAAAGTGGATGGTATTTTGATGGGGATTGCATTGAATGTATAGATTGCTGTAGGTAGCATTGACATCTTCACAATATTTGTTCTTCCAATGCATGAGCATGGAACGTTTTTCCATTTCTTTGTGTCTTCCTCAATTTCTTTCATGAGTATTTTATAGTTTTCTGAGTACAGATCCTTTGTCTCTTTGGTTAGATTTATTCCTAGGTATCTTATGGTTTTGGGTACAATTGTAAATGGGATCAACTCCTTAATTTCTCTTTCTTCTGTCTTGTTGTTGGTGTATAGGAATGCCACTGACTTCTGTGCATTGATTTTATATCCTGCCACTTTACTGAATTCCTGTATGAGTTCTAGCAATTTTGGGGTGGAGTCTTTTGGGTTTTCCACATAAAGTATCATATCATCTGCAAAGAGTGAGAGTTTGACTTCTTCTTTGCCAATTTGTATGCCTTTGATTTCTTTTTGTTGTCTGATTGCTGTGGCTAGGACTTCCAATACTATGTTGAATAGCAGTAGTGATAGTGGACATCCCTGCTGCGTTCCTGACCTTAGGGGGAAAGCTCTCAGTTTTTCCCCATTGAGAATGATATTCGCTGTAGGTTTTTCATAGATGGCTTTTATGATATTGAGGTATGTACCCTGTATCCCTATACTCTGAAGAGTTTTGATCAAGAAAGGATGCTGTACTTTGTCAAAAGTTTTTTCTGCATCTATTGAGAGGATCATATGATTCTTGTTCTCTCTTTTGTTAATGTATTGTATCACATTGATTGATTTGCGGATGTTGAACCAACCTTGCAGCCCAGGGATAAATCCCACTTGGTCGTGGTGAATAATCCTTTTAATGTACTGTTGGATCCTATTGGCTAGTATTTTGGTTAGAATTTTTACATCCATGTTCATCAGGGATATTGGTCTGTAATTCTCCTTTTTGATGGGATCTTTGTCTGGTTTTGGGATCAAGGTAATGCTGGCCTCATAAAACGAGTTTGGAAGTTTTCCTTCCATTTCTATTTTTTGGAACAGTTTCAGAAGAATAGGTATTAATTCTTCTTGAAATGTTTGGTAGAATTCCCCTGGGAAGCCATCTGGCCCTGGACTTTTGTTTTTTGGGAGATTTTTGATGACTGCTTCAATTTCCTTAGTGGTTATAGGTCTGTTCAGGTTTTCTATTTCATCCTGGTTCAGTTTTGGTAGTTGATACATCTCTAGGAATGCATCCATCTCTTCCAGGTTATCTAATTTGCTGGCATAGAGTTGCTCATAATATGTTCTTATAATTGTTTGTATTTCTTTGGTGTTGGTTGTGATCTCTCCTCTTTCATTCATGATTTTGTTGATTTGGGTCATTTCTCTTGTCTTTTTGATAAGTCTGGCCAGGGGTTTATCAATCTTGTTAATTCTTTCAAAGAACCAGCTCCTAGTTTCGTTGATCTGTTCTACTGTTCTTTTAGTTTCTATTTCATTGATTTCGGCTCTGATCTTTATTATTTCTCTTCTCCTGCTGGGTTTAGGCTTTATTTGCTGTTCTTTCTCCAGCTCCTTTAGGTGTAGGGTTAGGTTGTGTACTTGAGACCTTTCTTGTTTCTTGAGAAAGGCTTGTATTGCTATATACTTTCCTCTTAGGACTGCCTTGGCTGCATCCCAAAGATTTTGAACAGTTGTGTGTTCATTTTCTTTGGTTTCCATATATTTTTTTAATTCTTCTTTAATTTCCTGGTTGACCCATTCATTCTTCAGTAGGATGCTCTTTAGCCCCCATGTATCTGAGTTCTTTCCGACTTTCCTCTTGTGATTGAGTTCTAGTTTCAAAGCATTGTGGTCTGAAAATAGGCAGGGAATGATCCCAATCTTTTGGTACCAGTTGAGACCTGATTTATGACCTAGGATGTGATCTATTCTGGAGAATGTTCCATGGGCACTAGAGAAGAATGTGTATTCCGTTGCTTTGGGGTGGAATGTTCTGAATATGTCTGTGAAGTCCATTTGGTCCAGTGTGTCATTTAAAGTCTTTATTTCCTTGTTGATCTTTTGCTTAGACGATCTGTCCATTTCAGTGAGGGGGATGTTAAAGTCCCCCACTATTACTGTATTGTTGTCGATGTGTTTCTTTGCTTTTGTTATTAATTGCCTTATATAATTGGCTGCTCCCATGTTAGGGGCATAGATATTTACAATTGTTAGATCTTCTTGTTTGATAGATCCTTTAAGTATGATATAGTGTCCTTCCTCATCTCTTATTACAGTCTTTGGTTTAAAATCTAATTTGTCTGATATAAGGATTGCCACCCCAGCTTTCTTTTGGTGTCCATTAGCATGGTAAATGGTTTTCCACCCCCTCACTTTCAATCTGGGGGTGTCTTTGGTTCTAAAATGAGTCTCTTGCAGACAGCATATTGATGGGTCTTGTTTTTTAATCCAGTCTGTTAGCCTGTGTCTTTTGATTCGGGCATTTAGCCCATTTACATTCAGGGTAATTATTGAAAGATAGGAATTTAGTGCCATTGTATTGCCTGTAAGGTGACTGTTACCGTATAATGTCTGTGTTCCTTTCTGGTCTATGTTGCTTTTAGGCTCTCTCTTTGCTTAGAGGACCCCTTTCAAGATTTCTTGTAGGGCTGGTATTGTGTTTGCAAATTCCTTTAGTTTTTGTTTGTCCTGGAAGCTTTTTATCTCTCCTTCAATTTTCAATGACAGCCTAGCTGGATATAGTATTCTTGGCTGCATATTTTTCTCATTTAGTGCTCTGAATATATCCTGCCAGTCCTTTCTGGCCTGCCAGGTCTCTGTGGATAGGTCTGTTGCCAGTCTAATGTTTCTACCCTTGTAGGTTACAGATCTCTTGTCCCGAGCTGCTTTCAGGATTTTCTCTTTGTCTATGAGACTCGTAAGTTTTACTATTAGATGTCGGGGAGTTGACCTATTTTTATTGATTTTGAGAGGGGTTCTCTGTGCTTCCTGGATTTTCATGCCTGTTTCTTTCCCCAAATTAGGGAAATTCTCTGCTATAATTTGCTCCATTATACCTTCTGCCCCTCTCTCTCTTTCTTCTTCTTCTGGGATCCCAATTATTCTAATGTTGTTTTGTCTTATGGTATCGCTTATCTCTCGAATTCTGCCCTCATGATCCAGTAGTTGTTTATCTCTCTTTTTCTCAGCTTCTTTATTTTCCATCATTTCATCTTCTATATTACTGATTCTCTCTTCTGCTTCATTTATTCTAGCACTTAGCGCCCCCATTTTTGATTGCACCTCATTAATAGCCTTTTTGATTTCTACTTGGTTGGATTTTAGTTCTTTTACTTCTCCAGAAAGGGTTTCTCTAATAACTTCCATATTTTTTTCAAGCCCAGCTAGTATCTTTAAAGTGATGATTCTGACCTCTAGATCTGACATCGTACTAATGTCCATATTGAGTAGGTCCCTGGCAGTCGGTACTACCTCTTGTTCTTTTTGTTGAGGTGATTTTTTCTGTCTTGTCATTTTGTGCAGAGGAGAATAGATTAATGAGAGAACAAAATGCTAGCAGAGTAACCACGTCCCCAGAAAATATACTCTAAACAAATCAGAAAATACCTGAAGCAGTGGGATAAGAAAGGGAAAGAGAGAAAAAAGAAAAAGAAAAAAAAAAAAAAAGATAAAGATAAAAACAAAAACAAACAAAACAAAACAAAAACAACAACAAAAAAAACCAGAATGTGATCTAATATGATCAATATGGTATATAGATCAGTGCCACACACTAGATTTTGGGTGTATTTTGGTCTTTTAGAAGAAAGTGCCTCCCAAAATTTTAAAGAAAGAAAAACATATATATGTACAAAAATAAGAGTTGAGACGATGAAGGGATGGAATATGACTGTAAAAATGGAAATTATAAAAAATTTTATAAAAGGAATTGATAAGAAGTTGTTTGAAAAAAGAAAGAAGAGGATTTATAAAAAAGAAAAAAGAAAAAGAAAAAAAAGGGAGAGGATGTGATCAGGCAGGGGAATAGAAAACACCATATACTAGAGTTTTAGGGTATATTTTAATCTGTTAGAAGAAACTATCTCAAAATTTTAAAGAGAGAACAACTTATATATATAAGCCAAAAATATGGGTAACTACTATGAAGGGATAGAATATGACTCTAAAAATGAAAAATAAATTTTTTTTTTAAAAAAAAGGGATTGATAAGATGTTGGTTGAAAAAGGGAAAAAGAAAAATTCAAAAAGAAATAAAAAGACAAAAAGACAGTTAAAAAAAAAATAACTTTAAAAGACTAAAGAATCATGGTAAAAAAGCCGTGAATTCTATGTGCAGTAGTCCCCTAGCGCTGGAGCTCTGCCGTTCTCATTGATCGGTAAACTTGGTCTTGGCTGGCTGTTCTCGCTGATCTTCTGGGGAGGGGCCTGTTGCCGTGGTTTCCAAATGTCTCTGCCGGAGGCGGAGTTGCCCCGCCCTTGCCCCCTCCCGGCTAAGTAATCTGCTCGGGTTTGCTCTCCGGGGCTTTTGTTCCCTGCGAGCTTTCCGTACAGCTTTGGAGGCGGAGAGTGAAAATGGCGGCCTCCCAATCTCTGCCCCAGAGGAGCAAGAACTCAGGGCCCCGCTCCTCAGTGAGCCCCCAGAGAAAAGCCGTCAGTCACTCCCGTCTCCCCGGTCTCCGGCCGCACTCCGTGCTCACCCGGTCTGTGACCGCGCGCCTCTATCTCTGGCACCCGACCCCGGGTGGAGTCTCCAAACCCAGCAGATCCCTGCGGTGCACTCCCGCGCGGCTCCTCCCGGGGGAGGAAGGTGAGTCTCCCCGGATCTGCCGCTTGTTGGGTCCCTGCTGGAGGAGCAGGGGCCCGACTGTGCCGCGGATCACGGTTTATGGCCACCCCGAGCTGAGAGCCCGCGCCTGGGCTCCGGCTCTGCAGCGGCTTCCCTGCTCCGATACCTGGGAGCTCTGCCACACTCAGGCACCCCCAGTCTTTCTGTGACCCCAACGGTCCTGAGACCACACTGCCCCGGAGGGTTCCAGCCCCCGCTTAGCCACCAGAGTGACGTCCCTCGGCAGAGCAGACTTTTAAAAGTTCCGATTTTTGCTCCGCGGCTCTATCAGTTGCCAGAAGCGGCCGACGGAGGCCCCTCCCCCGCCGTCTATCCTCCTGAATATCACCTCGGATTCATTTCTCCGCACGTCCTACCTTCCAGGAAGTGGTCGCTTTTCTGATGAGAGAGTTGTTGCTCTTCTTTTCTTCGATCTCCTGTTGAGTTTGTAGGTGTTCAGAATGGTTTGATCCCTATCCAGCTGAATTCCTGAGAGGAGACGAAATCCAGGTCTCCTACTCCTCCGCCATCTTGCTCCGCCCCTCTTCCAGGCTCATTTTCTATATTCCTCACTCCAGCCCTAGACTTAGCTATTTCTTCAAGGAGCTCTGAAAATCCAGACATTTTAAGATTTTTTTTTTTTTTTTTTTTGACAGAGACAGAGAGAGCAGGAACACAAGCAGGGGGAGTGGGAGAGGGAGAAGCAGGCTTCCTGCTGAGCCAGGAGCCCGATGTGGGACTCGATCCCAGGACCCTGGGATCATGACCTGAGCCGAAGGCAGTCGCTTAACCAACTGAGCCACCCAGGCGCCCCAAAATCCAGACATTTTAAAATGAAAAGGATTTTTTAAATGTTTTCTGTCTTAATATTCTTCTCTAAAGCAATGAATGCCTTGCTTTCTATGTGAAATTGCAATGGAAGAGAACTATAGGCTATTATACAACAAAGCATAATCCCAACACTAAGAGCAAGAAAAACAGTGGGAATACTTTGAATCTCTATAGACCCTCATAAGACCAGACAGTATTATAAGTGTCTAACAATTATTAATTCATTTAATCCTGACAATGAGATAGTGGGATGGGTCCTCTGTTAAATGTTTTGTGTAATGCTCACAACAAAACACCATGGGTAGTTAGTTTTTATTGCCCATTTGGCAGATGAAAAAACTGAATCCAAGGCTCACATGTCTAGTAGTTTCAAGAAAGAATTCTGGGATTTGAATTCAGATTTGTCAGATTCTCAAATATAAATCCGTAATTACTACAAATATTGTCTACTTGACTATATTAATGATGGAAAAAATCAAATTTTCATCATTATTTTTATGTTAAAATAATGGAATTGGATGTGATTTAACTAAAGATTCTTTAAACTCTGAAGTTTCTTCTAAATACTTGTAAATTCTAAAGGTCTTCTAAATTGACAATGATGTGGTTCAATGATTTTCCCAATTTCCCTGGTTATATTAGATACCTTTGTTTCTGTGTTCCTTTTACAACCCATATATGTGTCTAATAGATGATTTATCACATCAAGTCAAATTATTCCTTTACATATCTCTTTGTACATGTTTATTTACCTATGCAACCAAGCCTGAGTTTTTTGTATATATTATAGAGAAGGTACAATTTTTACTTAATGGTTAATTAATTTTAGTTTAATGATTAAATAAATAAATGAGTAGGATGTCAATGTTAAGATTAGAGGTTGTCATAGATAAGACACTAAGTCATTTTTAATATTAAAGAGAATTAAATGTAATTACTTATAAGGTTTCTGAGATTATGATGAAATGTATATTGTTATTTTTAAAACTAGATATTTAACAAACTTAAATATCATAAAAGAGGCAGATTTTTTTTTTATTCTTATGTTAATCCCCATACATTACATCATTAGTTTTAGATGAAGTGTTCCATGATTCATTGTTTGTGCATAACACCCAGTGCTCCATGCAGAATGCGCCCTCCTCAATACCCACCACCAGGCTAACCCATCCTCCCACCCTCCTCCCCTCTAGAACCCTGTTTGTTTTTCAGAGTCCATCGTCTCTCATGGTTCATCTACCCCTCTGATTTCCCCCGCTTCATTCTTCCTCTCCCGCTATCATCTTCTTCTTTTTTTTTTCTTAACATATATTGCATTATTTGTTTCAGAGGTACAGATCTGAGATTCAACAGTCTAGAGGCAGAAATTTTTAAGAAAGTAAAAGACAACAGGCATTTCTCTGATTTTGTTTATTAAAAGTATAAGAAACAATACTAAGGGGAAAAACAAATGTTACTCTCTAAGCAATAGAAATTTACATAGAGTAATTGATTTGAATTTCAATCCAATTTTACTAACATATTTTCAGTATAATTTATGACTGCTTCATTTTCAAATACTTATTGTATTTTTAAAGGTAGATTGGTAAAGATCAGTCCAATTCTCTGTTTGACTTATCTAATGTTTGAGCTTTAATTGAGTTTATCCATCAAAGTCACATTTCATTTGGGGAATGGATGTCAGACTACAGCAGTTAGCAATGATGATGGAAAGGACTCTAAATTAACTAACAATAGTATCTTAGAACAGAAATTAAAGTCTGTATTCATACTCTTCTTAGAACTTTAATTCAAATAAAAATAGTTGAATATTGAGTGATGCTCAAATATTAGTTAAAATAGTATTTTATAAATTGAAGTCATATGCTAGAAGGATGTTTAAGCCTAATAAATGTCATTTTAAGCCTAGAATGCCATTTATAACATTGCATCAATACATAGATAACAATTTTATGTTAGTAGCTCTATAAATAACTTATGTAAAATTCAGTACGTTTTGGTTTGCATATTTAACACACTCATTGATGGTGATATAACTTTCAATACAATCAAGATACAAAATTCTTTCCTTTGATAGTTAAGACAAAAGTAACTTAAAGAATGGAGGAACAGAAAGAAGAGAAATATATATATTGTCTATATTTTCTGGGTAATTATCATTGTCCATGGATGGTATGTGGTTATTTCCCTAGTTCCAGAATGCAGATTTGAAAAGGACATATTTAGCAAATGGCAGAATTGCTACATTGGTTGCATGAGCTTTGGAGTATGGCCTGTGACAGTAGGAAAGGCCAAGTAAAAGCCTCTACCTATCAAAATAGTAAATCCAAAGCGGTATTATAATCCCAGAGGCATATCAGAGATCTGTGTCATTGTATAGGGCTTGACAAATGCAGGAGTATTGATTACCCCATATGCCCATTCAACTTGCTTATTTGGCCTTTGGACAGAAGACAGAATTATTTGGAGAAGGGCAATGGATTATTATAAACTTAACAATGTGATAGCAGCTATTGTTCTGGATATTCTAGATATGTGTGTGTATGTGTGCCTGTATGCATGTCCATAATCCAATATACACCTCTTTATCTGGCCAAGCTATTTTTTTCTATATCTATTAATATAGATCTTCTGAAATTTTGTTTTGTCTTGTTTTCTAGCCAGCATGGCTAATAATACATCTTCATGGACCTACCTCAAGGCCATCTCAACTCCCCACCTCCATATCATAGCCTAGTCTGCAAGGAGTTGATCACCTTCCCCTTCTAGAAGACATCACACTGGTGCACAACCTTGATGGTTTCATGCAACTGGGTCTGGTGAGCAGAGAGCAGCAACTACTTCAGGCACTTTGGTAAGATGTATGCAAGCCAACTTGTAGAAAACTCAGGTTTTTACCAATTAAGTGAAATTTCAGGGATTCAGTTCTCTGGGGCATGTCAGTATAATCTCAAGTAAAGGAAAAGTTACTGTACTTGACCCCTCTTAGAACTAAGAATGAAGCGTAATAGTTCTCAGCCATTTTTAGAATTTGGAGGTAGCATATATCCCATTCATGTGTGCTACTTTGATCTAATTACCGAATAACCTAAAGGCTGCAATTTTTAAGGAGGCCTAAAACAAGAAGCGTTTTCAACAAGTCTAGATGCCATAAAAGTGGATCTGCCACTTGGGTTTTACAGTCATGGTACTCTAAATGTTGGCGACAGATAGAAATGTATATGGCAGGCCCTCCTAGGTGAATTAAAGTATATACCTTTATGATTTGGATCAGAACTATGCCAGTCTCTATCAATAATTCCCCTTTTGAGTCTGGATTTCTGTTCTTTGACCTCATCTTTTATAATCATTCTCTTTTCATCTTTTTCTCATTCTCTTACATTTTGAAAAATTTTCAAGTTTGTTTTTCAAAATATTGATTATTTGGAAGAGTTCATTCTACTTAACAGTGCTCAAAGTAAATTGTAATTATACGTTTAAATCTTGAGTGTCTTTATGATCTCATCTTACCTCAGTCATTTACTTTTCCAAATCTAAATTCATCTCGATGTATTATTTCCTTATGGCTTCCCTGTCTTTGCCAAGAGAGGTTGTAAAATTTTGCATTTTTTCTGAACATTCAACTTGTCTTTTTAAATTTCCTTAATTATTTTAGTATATTAACATAGTCTTAATTTGAAATGACTATGCAGTTTGTATTTTTCTCAAAAGACACTAGATGCGAGAGCTGGGTTAAGTCTTATATGTGACTTGGTAGACTTTTTTCCCCAAGAGCAATGCTCTGCTGTCACCACTTCAGCAACTATTTCTCACAGTGAAGCAAATCAAGAGAAATTATAGGGTAGTGGCTCCTCCTGACATTCAGATCTGTATTCCCCAATTCCCATGACTGCTACAAGGTTTTATGTGTGAATATGTTTTATAGTTTCTGCAGAACTGGTAGCTGCTACTACAAATTGTTCCTTAGCATTTACCCTTTGGTTTTCTAAGCATGTTTTAATGTTTAGCTGCCAACGAAAAGCAAACATCTCAGAAGTACTTACTTTGTTGACATGATTTTTCTTTTTCTTTTTGAATGACAAGAGCACTCTCCATGACACACATTTGACAAGACATGATGCCTGAAGTGTAACACCCCTTCTCACAGCCCACTTTAGTGTTGTCACCTTGGTCCTCTCAGATCGAGTTCTGATGAGCAGCTTGACATGTAACCCATTGTTTAACTTTGGATGGGTGGTTACCAATCATATTTGATTGATGTTCAGGGCTCCTTCAGTATTTTCTGCTTTAACTATATGGTTATCCTGCTAAACTAGAAAGATTACTTATAATTTTAATACAGAAATATTTCTGTACACAAAGACCACCAGGCTCACTCTTCACTGCCTCTCATGCTTGTCTGTACTTATCACTTCTTAGTAGACTGTTCATTGCTGGGAATATCCTTGAATGTCCTGGAAGTATCCAAGGATGCAGCTGTATCTTTGCTTTTTTGTTTTTTTAGGTGGCAAGAATTATACTGTTAGCCTGCTAGAAAGGGAGATGAACAAATTAATGTATAAATTTGGTTCTAGCTGGCTAAGGAGATGGTACCCTAGTTACTTTTTTTTAAAATGCAACTCAACTATTGAAACCAATTAAGTTGAGTAAAATGTTTCTACCTTTCTTTGGTGTAATAGAAGAATGCTTTTCAATTGTCATTTTCATTATCTTTTAATTTTCTCAATTTAAGTCTTGAAACATCTTTTTAAATGGCATGCATTATTGCAAGAAAGAAAAGAAAGGAAGGAAGGAAGGAAGGAAGGAAGGAAGGAAGGAAGGAAGGAAG
>NW_023270454.1:52535053-52712366 GCF_011800145.1 Mirounga leonina
AAGGAAGGAAGGAAGGAAGGAAGGAAGGAAGGAAGGAAGGAAGGAAGGAAGGAAGGAAGGAAGGAAGGAAGGAAAAAAGAAAAAAGCATCTCCAGGTAGAGAAGTTGTACTGCTTCCTTCTTCTTCTTCTTCTTCTTCTATTATTTATTTACTTACTTACTTACTTACTTACTTACTTATTTATTTATGTGTGTGTGCTGCTTTCTTCTTACAGATGAGCCTGTGGCAGTCCTCTCAGATTTCAGTATAGATAGCCCATTCCTGACAGTATACTAGTATCCTCTGTTAAATATATTATACAACTGTTTTCTTGAAATTGTCTTCCTTACCTTTCTCTTCCTTATTCCCAGTTACCTCATTCACTCAAGCAACTGGTAATTCTTGGCTAATTGCCTTAAAGAAGGAATGTAGCAATTGCAAAAGGAAATACTGCACAGATATCATTCTGGTTTTTGTGTTTCAAATGCCTTGCTCTTAGAAAAATGGTTAATCTATCAATTAAGATATAAGTTCAGGAATGCCTGGGTGCCTCAGTTGGCTCAGTTGGCTAAGCGTCTGTCTTAGACTCAGGTCATGATCCCAGGATCCTGGGATTGAGCCCCACATCGGTCTCTCTGCTCAGCAGGAATTTGCTTCTCCCTATCTCTGTCCCTCTGTGTTTTCCCTCTCTTTCTCTCAAATAAGTAAATAAAAAATTTTTTAAAGATTTTATTTATTTTTGACAGAGAGAGAGAGACAGCGAGAGCAGGAACACAAGCATGGGGAGTGGGAGAGGGAGAAGCAGGCTTCCTGCCAAGCAGGGAGCCTGATGTGGAGCTCGATTCCAGGACCCTGGGATCATGACCTGAGCTGAAGGCAGACACTTAATGACTGAGCCATCCAGGTGCCCCAAATAAAATATTTTTTAAAAAAAGATATAAGTTCATTACATTCAATAGAGAGCCAACTTAATAGGAGATCAACTAAAATAGAAACCTATTTCTTTTTCATAAGAAACTCCAAGCTTATATGGTATGTGGTTCTGGTTTTCAAAAGCATCAAGATTCGAGATCTTTTGATCTTATGTATGCCTTTCCTTATTTATGACATCTAAGACAGGTGACCACCACAGCTATCAATGAGTGCAGGAAGGAAAAAAGGAAATGAGGATAAATCACAGCCTTTTACTTTAAGACAAAACAAGAGGATGAGCACATCACTTTTTCTCATATCTCATTGTCATAGAAAAGTGAATTTGCTTGGCCAAATTTTGGAGGTACAAAATTCTTGTCAGCAATAAAATATTTTTGGGAGAAAAATTGTCATTTTCCAGAAAATGTCTTGATAAGGAGGATGGAAGGGAACTGGTTTGTCAGGTTGGAGTGGTAGGGAAAAACAGACTCCAAAGAAGCAATTACCTCAATGGGCATTACCTATGAAAGGGGGACTGGGGATGGGGAGAATAGAAAAGTTGAAAGGAATTCATTGAGCCACATAAAAGATAAAAATATTTTTTTAAACACAAGAATATCAAATATTCAGCATTAAATAGCTCATGTTCCTGTTGTAATCCATTGCTTCTAACTTCTTTCAAATTTTGAACAATCTCACAAAAGCCTCATGTGAGAATTCAGAGAAAGAAGCCGAGACCATATTTGGGTTGACACTGAAATGCAGAGAAAGCAACCGTTGTAAGGGGCAAGAGTGGAGACAGGGACACAGGAGGAGCGAGGAGTGAGTGAAAAAACACAAAACACCACTGTTCGAGGAGTATGTACAATTCCTAGGAATGACTTTAGGCTTTTCTATAGAAAAGAGAATAGGATAAAAATTCAAGTCTGATTTGGGGCGCCTGGGTGGCTCAGTCGTTAAGCGTCTGCCTCCTGCTCAGGTCATGATCCCAGAGTCCTGGGATCCAGTCCCACATGGGGCTCATTGCTCAGTGGGAAGCCTGCTTCTCCCTCTGCCTGCTCTGCCTGACGCCCGCTCCCGCCCCCCGCTTGTGCTCTCTCTCTCTCTGATAAATAAAATCTTTAAAAATTTTTTTCGTTGAAAAAAAATTCAAGTCTATCTTAACCTGGATCTTAAGTGATAAGCCTGGCTGATGAATGATTTCCACAATCTTATGAGACTCTCAGAATAGGGAGGAGCACTGAAAAATTGTTGGCAAGCAGGGTAAGTGGGGAAGGAAAGGAGTTGCTTCATTCTAGATCATCAGAAATCTATTAGGAATATTACAGTTGTAGACTTAGTTCAGCAAGCCAGTGAAATCAGCAGATTATATAATAGAAAACAAAGTTTCAGAGCGGTTAAGTGCGTTAACTAAGATCTCAGAGCAGATTAGGAGCAGCATGCCAGCCCTTATGACATTTGTTTAAATATCCTTTCTGTAGTGCTGCATCTCAGATCCTGAAGTCCTCTTAAGGTGTTTGATTTCTTACCTCACACTTAGTTGCCTGTCCCTAAATTTCTTTGCTCAAAATTCCCTGTGCTCAAATTTTCAAAGTAAAGTAGCTAATCAATTATTAGTTAATAATTTTGCTAAATTATTTTTCACAAAATATATAAATGATCTATATGTACTAAATATAAATAAATTATATATACTCTTTCAGATAATATCCATCATTCATTCATTCTTTCATTCAAACAATCACAAAATATATATTGAGCATCAGTTGTATGTCTAAGCACAGTTCTAGATGCCAGAAAAAGCAAAAGTAAACAGAAAGAACATATTCTTTACATTTGGTACATTTGTTTTAGGAACACTGAACCATAAAGGCCTTCTTCAGTATCAGCATTTATTTGTTAGAAGCTTATCAATATCAATATTACAGGCATAGTATCTAACATTTATTTAATGCTTTGTAGGTGCCAAGGACTACCTTCAGTTTTTTAACTCCTTAATTTACTCTTCACCCTAATCTTCAGAGATCGATAGTTTTCTTGCTTTTACAAATGAAGGAATTGAGAGATAGAAAATTGAAATAACTTGCTCAAGGTCACATGACCAATAAATGGCAGAGCCTGGAATGAAATCCAGAGAACCTGGTTCCAGCACGTGCTCATAATCACTGCGTGTGACCTCTATTTATTTCTCTTGCAAAGAGATGGGAAATGGGGAAATATCAAAATATTTCCTAATACAAACTTACTTAAAGCGTGTAAAATGAAATCTGATTTTTCTCTTAAAGATATAATCCTTATTTTGTGTGCGTACATATTTAATACCCACCATTTATACATATATGTGTTTATAAGAGGAAATCATTAATAAAACAGAATGCGAGGGAATGTGATCATTCAGTATTCTCAGAAATAAGTAGAAGGGATGACATAAAAAGGAAGGAAAACACTCCTCTTTATTGCCAGTGAGTGCCTTACTGCCAAGCTTTACTGCAAAACGAAAAGCCGGAGAACACTTGACTAGATAAGGCTAAAAGCACACACACACTTGTGTTCTTTTTAAAATGAAATATTCAGCAGCAAGATGACATAAGTGACCATGAAAAGGGGGTTGTGGAGAGAAAAGTAGAAGACAGAACCTGTCAGCACATTTCAAAGAATTGGAGAGCAATCTCACCTCCAGGCCTGCCACTATGGATGAAACTTGAAGTGAGAGCTCCAGTAATCAACCTCAGTACAGCTGCAAACAGAAGATCAATCAGAATTATATTTTTGTGTGGTTTGGATTGCAAGAGAAGAAGAAATTAGATGAATATGTCGATAATGCCCTCTCTGTGCACCTGGTAATTCATTGTCCAGATGATACATTTGGCAAGATCAAAAATAAAATTGTTAAGCTTTCGGAGCTGATTTCTACCTGGATGGGCTATAGATGTGTACTATTTGCAACAACACATTTCAATTTATTTATGGTCTCTCCATTCGGAATGAATGGGTATTGAAGTATATCTTGCATAGGAGAATTTCAAGACAATTGTGAAATAACAGATGACTAAAAATAAGGGAAACATCCTCTTCATCAGACACCAGAGAACTACAAGTATAATTTTTAGTATTAATTTCTAAAGATAAGAGGAATTTTAACATATTTAGAGCATATGCTTTTTTAAAAAACTGCTATTTGATAAAATTGGAATAAGATGTGAATGTCTATTTGTCTGTACAGTTTTCTAATGAAAAAAAGACAGTAAATACAATGTGAGTTCAGTCTAATGGGAATTCTGAGCATCGGAAGGTAAGAAATAGTTTCAAACTTCTCAATACCCCTTCAAGTTTTCTCATTCATGTTTCAGTCAAAATTAAGTTACAAACAGATTTCTCAATCTAAATCCTGGTTTTGTTTCCTTTAATTTCTGATCCTGAATGTATAAGACTCACAGCTTAGCTGATTAAAATGTGTTTACCACACTAAAGCTATTGATTCCCTTTCTGAAGCCTCTCTTTCCCCATCTCTCTTTCCTTGCCTTTCTTTGTCACTCACTCTCATTTGTCAGGACTTGTGGCCCCTCAGATCTGAGACGAAAAGTGGGAGCAGAGAGCACCTGATACATCTTCCCTGACTTCTCTCTCTTATATACATTATTTTCAATTTGTCTCCTTTCTTATACATACTTTAATATGTCCCAATTAAAAGATAGACAAGAGTGTACAAAATTGAAGTGAATGAACCAGTAATAGTATTTATAATTTTCTTTATTAAAAGTAACTTTTATCTTTTCATTCATGACTCTTGGACAAACTGCAGTATTGAAGGCTGTCCTATCTCCCAGAATAGCAAAGGCATGTGTGCCTGGGCTGAATAGAGAAATAGGAATTATTATTACCAATAATTTGTCTCTAAACCATGTCATCTAAACTTTTTAGAATTTCCTTTTTTTCTCTCTCTATCCGAAAAATATACACCAATCAATGTTGGTGGTCATGGATCAGGTAGCAATAGACTGATTTTTTAGTTTCAATTGGCCATAATGAATAAAAGTTAAAAGAAAACTATTCCTCTTTTCCATGCTCTTTGAGAACACATTGAAGTAAATCAAGCTCAGTTTTGAAAATCAAAATGAATCAAGAAAGACAACAAATTTAAGGAGCTGTGAGAAAGATCTATCAGTATGAAATGAAATATAAGAAATGGCCCTGGGTATCTGTCCTCACTCAAAGAGAATTCAATTTATAAATTCCACCCTGATTTAGGCTGCCTTCAAGGGTTAAAATGAAAAATTAAATCAATTATCCATATCAATTTTAACTTGAAGGTTTTTAGTGTTTCTTTTTTTTTTTTAAAGATTTTATTTATTTATTCATGAGAGACAGAGGCAGAGGGAGAAGCAGGCTTCCCGCGGAGCAGGGAGCCCGATGCGGGACTCGATCCCAGGACCCCGGGATCATGACCTGAGCCGAAGGCAGACGCTTAACGGACTGAGCCACCCAGGCGTCCCTTTAGTGTTTCTTTTACAGATCTGCTTCATATTGATTGGATAAATAGGAAAATTATTCAACTATCAGATTTCTTTGATATATATAAACATAAGCTAAAAGTATAAGACAATTTATTCTAGCTCTCAGTTTCACCATAAAAGTTGTATATTATTTAAGGCATACTTCTTTATGTGCCCCAAGAAATTGTAGGAAATTCAAATAAAGCTTAATAAGACAAGTATGTAAACTATGGACATAATTTCAATTACTTAATTTCAAATAGGGCAAGGAAAACTGTGGCCTATCTTTCACATCCCTTCATTATGGGGTAGGAAGCACAGCATATAGAGATGTATGTTAATTTAGCCTAGCTTTGTCACATAAAAACTTGCAGAGACTGAAAACCTTAATTTCATAGGTAAAACAGGGCAAAACTCATCTTTCATTTTTTTTATTAGGCTTAAGTAAGAAAATACCTATGGATTGCTAAGTATGGTGTCCTTGTTAAGTACTGATCAACTAAATGATTAAATAGCTATGAAATACACCAAAAAAATAAATAAAACAAATGAACGAAAGATCAAATGAGAATGACAGGTAAATACCCTCAGTTACAAAATACATTTGATCTTCATCATCTGAGCCTGAGAGAATATACATACACACACATACAATATATATTCTCATATATATACATTTTTATTCTCCACAAAATAAAACTATCAATCCACCAACACATTTCTATATTTGGATGCAGGCATGCTTTGGTTTGCTTATAGGAAACATTTTCTATGTAAATGAATTACTTCTTCTGAAGCTGTATTCTTGTCAAATGTATAATGCATACAAAATAACTAGAATTCAGCCAATAATAGCATATTATCTCACAGGCCCGACCTTCATTAAGAACAATGTAGAACAGCATTAAAATGTGTGAAGAGTAATTTAAATTATGACTTTTTTGATTGAATAATGAGAATTTGTCATATTTATAACAAGTACAGACTCAGTAATAACAACAAAATAACATTCATTTCTAAATCATTCCATAGATAACAACAAAAGATTTTTTTCAGTAGTAATTAGAGTTTAGGAAGTTTAAAGTACAGAAAGAGTAGGAAGAAAGATTTGGAAAACATATACTTTCATTTTAGAATGATAGTTTTTAAGAGATAGAATTGATAGAATTCTGCTTATGTTGTTCCTAGAGCTAGCCTAACTGCTTTTTAGCTTTTCAATTTAGCTTCCTATTTCTGTAGCCTGGTGTTAATATTAAACAGATCACCCATATTTTGATACATTACAACAAGTAAAGCCACTTGGAATCAAATAACATATTTCAAGGTTGAAACTGTAGCTTAGATTTATCATTAGGTATCTGCTGCATGACTTGAAACCTTACTTTCTATACGATTTCACCAAAAGTTCTAGAAACTTTGAGGAATGATTAGTACTGGAGGAGAGGACTCTAATACTTTTATGAGAAGTCTAGGGATTCAGAGACATAGTATGGAGAACAACATTCAAATGAATTGGAATTAATTTTCCCCTGCTGAGAGATTGCAGCACGTGCTTTTCCCCAAGAAAAATTTTGTTACCTATACATTGTGCTACCTACCGAGCTTTTTGTGTTTATGGTTGCTATTGTGTTTAAGTTTGTTATTGAACAAACACTGAAAGGACAGAGACACAGCTCTGTGTACCTTACAATAGTTCCCTGTGGCTTCTGACATGCCTTCCCAGCTGCTCTCCCTCATAAAACTTTCCCATAGCCCCGAGTGACCCTGGGGCGTAAAGATACAACAAGGGCAAGGCTTGTAGTTACCCTTTTTCAATATTTTTCTGCAGGAGCAAGCAGAAAGACTGTCTTTACTTTCTGGCCCTGGGATCCTGTAGATAGGATACCAGATTCATTTGATTTTTTTTTTAAAGATTTTATTTATTTATTTGAGACAGAGAGAATGAGAGACAGAGAGCATGAGAGGGAGGAGGGTCAGAGGGAGAAGCAGACTCCCTGCCGAGCAGGGAGCCCGATGCGGGACTCGATCCCCGGACTCCAGGATCATGACCTGAGCCGAAGGCAGTCGCTTAACCAACTGAGCCACCCAGGTGCCCCAGATTCATTTGATTTTATACATTCAACAAATAATGCTGGAGTGCTTGCCATGAGCCATGCACCACCTTACCAGACACTGAGGATTGAACAATGAATATTATAGAACTTATGGAGCTTTCCATCTCAGCCATGACAGAAAGATGTTAAAAGGAAACTTTAAATTTATGTATCATGAGGATATATATTACTTATGTTCCTCACTGAAATTAAAATATTCCTTTATTAGCCCTGACAATTAAGCTAAATACACAATATTAGTGAGAAAAGATGGTTGGTGTAGTGAGCTTCTGGTTTTAATAAATCTGTAATCCACAGGACATTTTCTAAACTCACAGAAATAAATTTACAGATTTCCTATTCTGACATGCAGAAGTAAGATAGGGTTTTCATCTATGTCTAGTACATTAAAAGGTAGAACAATAAACTATATACACTAGTAACTGAACCTTCATAGAAAATAATAAAGATATCAAATTTTATCAAATAAAAAAACATTTATTGAGTTCCTACTCTATATAGGGTGCTCTGTGAGTTACTTTTTAAGTGTTCATAATAACTTAAAAAAAAAGTCACCTTCCTCAAGGACCTAACGATCTATTTGGGGAGACCAGATTTGTACATGAAAAATGAACAAGAGAGGATTTAAATATCAGTTCAAGAACACAAATAGGGCGCCTGGGTGGCTCAGTCGTTAAGCGTCTGCCTTTGGCTCAGGTCATGGTCCCAGGGTCCTGGGATCGAGTCCCACATCGGGCTCCCTGCTCAGTGGGACGCCTGCTTCTCCCTCTCCCACTCCCCCTGCTTGTGTTCCTGCTCTCGCTAGCTCTCTCTCTGTCAAATAAATAAATAAAATCTTAAAAAAAAAAAGAACACAAATAACTTTCAAGAACACTGAAAGATTTTCTTGTAAAGCACATAATTACTGAATTATAACTGTAAAGGGTTAGGTATTTTGGAAAGAATCTTTCACAAGTTTTTTGGTTTCTCTATATTTTCATACATTCTCTTTTTTCTCTGAATGGATATTATGTAATTATTAAGGAAAACTTCCAATGTTTTTTAAAATGTAACATGTATAGATTGCTATACTAGCTGGAGACCCATAGGTTTTCTGTATATTTCTTTCATACATATGTGCTTGTGTGTGCAAACACCTTCTTGTGTGTGTGTATGTAGCTTCTCCATGTAGAATAAAAGAACAACCAATACACTTATCTCCAATTTTTAAATTTATCATTTTAAACTTAAATATTGATAAACATTGATTGGATATTGATAAACATCAGAGATGGTTAGTATTGTCTGAGAAGACAGATATGTGTGTCTTCCATGCTTTGGGATGCTGAAAATAAAATGAACAAGAGAAATTCTAAACATATTAAGTAGCCTGTGATTTGAAGATATGGTGAGAAGTAGGATTAGGAAAGTTTGTTGTCCATAATCTGGTGTAATATGGGAGCTAGGTTAAAATGTTTCAGCTTTATCTCTGGAAAACAGGAAACCACTGAAGGTTAATTGAAACAGGGAGCAGGAAAAAATAGTAATATTTTAGGATGATAAAGTGTCCATGGGGGATTCTCTGAAAGGAAGAAATCTATAGGCAGGAAACCATTTAAGAAGATATTTAAATAGTAGAACTTTGATATAACAAAGAGAAAATGAATTGAGAAAATAGTAAAGGTATACAAGAAATAAATAGGTTAAACAACTTATCCTTACAACTGTGCTTATTATCAGAGATCAGCAGAGGACATAAAATCTCAACATGCACATGGAACAAAGAGTAAGAAAATAGATATACAAAGAGATATGGATACAATGATTTTAAGTTGCATCTACCCACACATATATACATTTGATCTAAGATTTTGTTTTCATGACAAATTTTGAAACTGATTTATCAAAATCTTCCTTTTATCTAACATAATGTATTCCAAAAAATAATAATAAAAATATTCTCATTGAGATCAAGAAGTCAATTCTTCTTATAAAATGTGTCAACAATTCAATGACCTGTTACATTTTGTGTTTCATGTCAGTATAATTATTTATTATTTTCCTTTAAAAAGACTCCCAATGTTATTATGTATGAGGTTAGTATTGAGCAGTTAAATATGTTGATTTATTTTCTGTAACTATTCCCCAGGATTGCAGCATTCCTTTTTCAAATGATATTTAAAATCTCAGAGAAGATTAATATAGTAGTGAATGATGGTGGCACATGTGTAAAACATTAACACTGCCCTTTACCCATCTTGTATATTTCACATTTATTTGTTTAAAATATGTGCAGTGCCACGTGGTTTCAAGCATCTGGCAAACAGATGGAGAATTGTGGGTACCAAAATACCAGATCTATTTTGGTGGAGTAATGAATACCCCTGCGTATGTTGTCTTTGAAAAAGAAAGTTTGATAGTTTTGTGCAAAGTGCAAAGAAAAAAACTAGTGTGTTATTGTTAACTTGGAAAAATCATGTGGATGCATTAATGCATATCACACAAGATAAAGATCTTTGGATAAGATACAATCATTCAAAAAAAACCCCTCAAGATTAAAATAGCTCTTGATAGAAAATAAAGTGCTATATTTAGGTGGGAGCAGCTGATGATAGGTTTGAGCACAGGTAGAGGTTTTATCTTTGGCAAAGAAGAGTGATGCTTCTTCTGGTAAACTACATGTCCATATAGAAGAAAACAGAAGGCAAGATCATCTACTGAGACGCTTCGGAGAAATAGGAGTGAATAAATCAAATCAAACTCTTAGAACCAAAGTTGTCAGGAATCTGATAGAAACCCAGATAGGGATATTGCAGGGAATTACTATGCACTCTCACTTTTCTGGATAAAACAACATCAAACTCTTCAATTTTATTTACCACTTGACTTCTTATTTCTTTATTTTTTTATATTGCTGTTATCTTTTAGGATTTCAGCCTGTAACTGAACCCCACTGCTACAGATTTTGTTTTTGAATGCACCCACGATCCTCTACATTTTGTTGAAACTAGAGTAACAAGTGAACTAGAATTCCAAAATCAGGGGGATTGAAGAAGCAATCTGAGTGTCATGCGGTGATTGTGTAAACCACACATTTTGTGTAACCACATCGTTCTTTTGTTTTTTAAGATTTTATTTATTTATTAGACAGAGAGCACAAGCAGGGGGAGCTGGAGAAGGAGAAGCAGGCTCCCTGCTAAGCAGGGAGTCCAATGCGGGGGCTCAATTCCAGGACCCTGGGATCATGACCTGAGCCAAAGGCAGACGCTTAACCAACTGAGCCACCCAGGCGCACCAGTGTAACCACATTGTATAGAGGTAAGCATGAAAAACAGAAAATGCATATTTAAAAACATACTACAATGCTAGAACACATTTCCAGAGGGGAAGAAAAATGTTTTTTTTTTTTTTTTCTTCTCATGCTTTTAACTGAGATTTGTCTATAAAAATACTAAATCAATAGGAAATTAATTTCTAAGAAAAAAGGGCTGCCTTTGATTGTAAGTGTGTGGTCTTTGAATCAAATTATTTGTTTTGAAAGATTTTCCATTTGAAGCTTTTTTTAGGTGCATAATAGTCTAGAAAGATTTACCCAAACTATATCTACCTCTAAACATTTTATCCATAAAGAAGGGGCGCCTGGGTGGCTCAGTTGGTTAAGCGACTGCCTTCAGCTCGGGTCATGATCCTGGAGTCCCGGGATCGAGTCCCGCATCGGACTCCCTGCTCAGCGGGGAGCCTGCTTCTCCCTCTGACCCTCCCCCTTCTCATGTGCTCTCTCTCATTCTCTCTCAAATAAATAAATAAAATCTTTAAAAAAAAAAAAATTTATCCGTAAAGAAGATAAATAGATCTGTTAGTCCCAACAATTTCACTGAAAGTCAATCAAATCTAGATATTGTATGTTGAACAGTGTGTAACTTTAGATTTACTCTAAATTCTTCATTCTTTTCTTTTTTTTCTTTTTTTTTTTTTATTGAGAGAGAGAGAAAGTGCACTTGAGCCGGGGGTGGCAGAGGGAGAGAAACTCAAGCAGAGTCCTCGCTGAGCATGGGGCCCCTTATGGGGCTCCATCTCATGACCCTGAGTTCATGACCTAAGCCAAAATCAAGAGTCAGATGCTTAACCAACTGAGCCACTCAGTCATCCCTCTAAATTCTTCATTCTAATTTTACTATGTCGATGTTTTACTTTTACTATTACTGCTCAAGTTTTTCACTTAATTTATTGTTTTCTTTCTAGCAAGGACAATCAGACAAGATTATTGTCACCCTCAAGTGTTCATTCTAGAAATTAAATCATGGTGTTTATTGTCTCTTTCTTGAGATTTTGATTTCAAAACTCCCTATCCAACATTATTATATACATATGTATATGTGAAACACTTTCTGCCTTCAAGTTTATAATCTTAATTTTCCCTTCTCTAGACTTCACAGAAGAAAGTTAGAATTAGGACAAGTATTTCTCATTTCTAAAAAAGAGAAGGGATTAAATCCCTTTGAAAGAGATTTACTTGCATTTCATTTCCAGAAGCTCTCCACACTTCAAGCAAATTTTCTAGTTTATATTTTATTAAAAGAAGAATGAATCATTTACAAAGACTTTCAAAAATGATTAGAAACAGAAAGGCAACTGTTTGCTTGATAAAAATGAAAACAATTTGTTGTGTTTACTCAAAATAAGAGAGATCATATAAAAGATATTTGTTCAATATGCTAGCAAACAAGAGAACTCAAATAAGAGCGCAATTTGAGAACAATGTATGCTTTTATCTGCATGGCATATAAAATCTGCATGACATATAAACATTGATTAATGATCAAAAATTTGATTAATTATAACCACTGCCATCCTTAAAAATTAAGCCAATTTGTATTCCAGACATCATTGGGGTTCTTTGTTGTTGTTGTTTTGGTTTGGGTTGGGTTTTTTTGTTTGTTGGTTTGTTGCCTAACTAATCTGACCCTATACTCTCATTTTTAGAGCTAAAGATTTGGGCAAGTGAATTATCAATTTATACAATTTGAATATACCGTATTTTATTTCCACTTATATAATAACTCTGTAAAGGTAAAATAGGAAAAATAGAGGAATTCCTGTGCAAAAAGTTTAAGTAGAACTTACACATATTAAACAACAATTCTACCCTGCTATTAATAAACATTGCATAGTGGTTGAGAGGTGGGTATAGGAATAACAAAATCTACAAAATCCTGAGTTCAAAACTCATCATTGCATTGGGCAGATAACTTAGGATCAATACAATAGGTACGATAATTATTTTTTCATCAAATGTATATGTAATATTTTTGATGTCCAATCCAGCATATCTTCCCTTTCTGATAATGACATATTTCCTTTAAGGAATTGCATTCATGGGATTCTGGTGGACTTGTCAATTTTGTTCCCTCAACATCATTGAGTGGTACTCATGCTACTAGGCCAGCCAATCAGATTATACTCCATACCTGTATATAGCGATTATCCAGGAGTAAATGCTAACCCACAGCAGGGCAGTCTGTCCTTTCCTGATATTGTTACCTGTGAAGATGACATAAATCTAGAATTGTCAGAACTCTTCTGCCATATCTGGGGAAGCCTGATTAAGAATTATGCCAATATAGAGTAAAATGGAACCTAGAAATAAGAAAAGAAATAGAGTTATCTGCCAATCTTCTTGAAGCACTTGAATCCAGTAGTTTCAAGGCCAGCATCATCTTTGGGCTTTCAGTTGTGATCGACACACCTAGCATTTTAAGCCAGATTGAATTGGATTTCATCACTTGCATGCAAGAGAGTCCTGATCAATATTTCATTGGGTTCTTCTAAGAAGAAGATATGAAAAGTGTTTACCAGAGTACCTGGATACAGTGAGTACTTAACAAAATATTAATATTATAAATATTTATGTTATTATTTTGATCATATTAGTGATGATTAATATGGTCAATAGCATAGTTCTGGGAACCAGAATGCCAGGATTTTAATATAATTACTGCTGCAAAATTGATAGTGACTTTGGGCAAGTTACTTAACCACACTGAACTTTGGTTTCTTCATTAAAATGAGGTGAAAGAGTGGATAATGATACTGTGTCTCATAAATTTAAGGGGACAATTAAATATTAAAATACAAGAAAGAGTTACATAGCAGCACTCAAGAAATAGTGTTATTCTTATTTTTCTTCTATTTATTATTTAGAGACTATAAAATTTGTAAAGAAACTTTAAGATCCCTTAATCCAATTATCTATCTGATGTTTGAATTCCCTTGACAAAACCTGCCAAGTTGTCATTCTTCTATATTAGATACCTCCAGTGACAATAGTTCTTCCTCTTTTGAAGAGAGGCTATTTCCAAATTTTATACTATCCTTCTTATTCTGATTCAAAAAGGTGGGTTCTTAAAACTTCTAATCATTGAACTATTTCTGTCCCTGGTTCATGCAAATTTAGATTTAAGCCTTCTCCATCTGACAATCTTTCAAACAACTAAAAGCAGTTATTTTGTACCTCACAGTTAAGGTTGTCATAAAATTGTTGCCAAAACTGAGACACTTTTGTGAGTAAAAGGAGTAGTGTTAAAAAGCATGCTAGGATAACAGAGATAAATCTGGACTATCCCAGGGAAACTGGGATGTATGGTCACCCTCCATGATGCCTTCTCTCCATTAGGTAAAACATTCTCAGTACCTTCAACTCTTCTTTTCATGATACAGGACTGGTTCCACTTTAATGTAGCTATTCTACTTTGTTCAAATCTCCATTTTAGCTTAGAGTTCCTCAGAGCTGATTCAGGACTCCAGAAGAAAATATGTAAGTTCAAAAGCTTTGCACAAGAGTTTATCAAAGCAGCTCTTTATAGGCAGAACAAATACTCACATAATCACAGCATTTTGCAACAAATGGCTTTTTTTTCTGTTTCAGTATATTCTGATCACTCAGCTGTATGCTATGTGAATGAAATTGAGTCTTTAAAGAGAAAAGAAGACTTAAATTTTGTCACCACACTTAGGGAAAAAACTAGGAGGATGAGTAGAAAAAGACAAAATTGATTAAGTACAAAGGTTAAACAGGTAAAAATGAACATATAAATGAAGTGGGTAAAGGAGTGATGGCAAAATCTATTTTTAAACACTCTACTTGGAAGCTGGGAATTTAGGTTGAAAATCAAAATAACTTTCCAAAGGAACAAGAATATGTAAATCTATATACGTATATATAGACGTACTGTATGTTCTTGTCAGTAGAATAAATTTATAAAGTGGTTGTATTCATGGTCTATATTATTAGTAAATTCATTTTATGGATTTTTCCTGAGATAAACTTTGAGGGCTATTATACTCTAGCCTTCAGTACTTATTAGTTGTAAATGGCTTAATTGCTTTAGATACAAATTTCAAAAATACTGATTATATAAAATAGCCTTATATTCCTAAGCCACATTTTGCAAGAGGCAAAATTAGGAATTAAGGTAAATCAAATAATGAAATCATGTTCTCTCTCTCTCTCATGAAAGGTCAATTACTTCACATCTTTTCATTGATAAAAACATTTTGCACTAATTTACATGCTATGTTCCTTGTTGAAAATAGAAAAATAAAATTCCACAACTATCTTGGGTTATTCTGTATCAGAGAACCTATAGAATGCAGAAAATCATTAAAAATAATAACCTTTAGTTTACTATAGAAATTACTGTTAATGAAGTAAATTTTTAAGTATTTCTAATGTAATTATGTAAATTACAGCAAAATAAAATATTCTCTCACCCTCTAGGAATAGACTTTATAGAAGAGTGTATTAAGAATAAATACTTGAGGGGTGCCTGGTTGGCTCAGTCCTTAAGCGTCTGCCTTTGTCTCAGGTCATGATCTCAGGGTCCTGGGATCAAGCCCCTCATTGGGCTCCCAGCTCGGCAGGAGGCCTGCTTCTCCCTCTCCCACTCCTGACGCTTGTGTTCCCTCTCTCGCTGTCTCTCTCTCTGTCAAATAAATAAATAAAATCTTTAAAAAAAAGAATAAATACTTGAATTCCAAAACACTTTTATGATATAGTGCTTTACCTCCCCAATATGCATTTAATTTTTTTAATTAAAAATTTTGTTGAGATCATTGTAGGCTCACATGCAGTTATAAGAAATAATACAGATATCCCGTGTACATTTACCCAGTTTCATCTAATGGCAAAATTTTGTAGTAATTGTGGAATATCACCAATATTATATTGACATGGATACAATCCACAATTCTATTCAGATTTCCTCATTTTACTCGTACTTTGTGTGTGTGCGTGTGTGTGAATTTAGTTCTATACAGTTTTTTCACATGTGCTTGCTCATGTCTCACCACAGTGAAGATAGTGAACAGCTCCATTACTACAGGATACCTCATGTTGTACCTGTCTCCTTCTGCCCCCACCTACCTCATACCTGATAACCACTATTCTTTTATTTATAAAATTTTGTCATTTCAAAACAGTTATATAGATGGAAACATATGGTATATGTTATCGGGGTCAACTTTTTTCACTTCAGCTAATTCCCTGAATATACATACAAGTGGTCACATGAATCAGCAGCCGATTCCTTGTTACTGCTGTGCAATGTTCCATGGTGAGTATGTCCCACAGTTTGTTTAAACATTTACCTGTTGGGGGTCCCTGGGTGGCTCTGTCAGTTAAGCATCTGCCTTTGGCTCAAGTCATGATCTCACGGTCCTGTTCTCAGCCCCCCCTGGGGTTCCCTGCTCCTCGGGGAGCCTGCTTCTCCCTCTTCCTCTGTTGCTCCCCCTGCTTGTGCTCTCTCTATCAAATAAATAAATAAAAATCTTTAAAAAATTTCCCTGTTGAAAGACATTCAGGTTGATTCACATTTTAGGCTATTACAAATAAAACAAATATTACAAATAATGTTGTTAACATTCATGTACAGGTTTTCGAGTGAATATGAGTTTTCATTTTCTGGGATTAATGACCAATAGTACAACTGCTGTACCTGTTTTGCTTCATATAAAAATGTCAAACTATTTTCTAGAGTGAATTTCTTATTTTACATGCCTACCAGCAATGCATGAGTGATTAACTTTCTCCAAATCCTCACCAGCATTCAATATTCTCAATATTTATTATTTTAGCTATTCACTAGGCATATAGTGATATTACACTGTGGTCTTCATTTGCATTTTCCTCATGTCTAATGATGTTGAATGTCTTTCCATGTGTTTACTTGTCATCTGTATATCCTATTCAGTGAAATGTCTCTGGCTCTTTTACCCATTTTCTAATTGGATATTTTTCTGTTAAGTTTTAACAGTTCTTTATATATTCTAGATACTCGATTTTTGTCGGATATGAGGTTTGCAGATATTTTCTCCTGATCTATACCTTGAATTTCCTTTCTCTTCACATGGGCTTTTGCAGAGCATAAGTTTTTAATTTTGATGAAATCAAATTTATCATTTTTTCCTTTTATACATTGTGATTTTGGTGTCAAGTCTAAGAAAAAGTCTTTGCCTAGCCATAGTTCCAGGAGATTTTCTCCTTTTTAAAGAGTTTTATCGTCTACATTTTAAATTTAAGACTGTAATCCATTTCAAGTTAATTTTTATACAAGGTGCAGGTTTAGGTCTAAGATCTCTCTCTCTCTCTTCCTCCTCTTCCCCTCTCTTTCCTATGGAGAGCCAATTGCTCCAGCATCATTTTCATTTTCTTTGGAGCCATTGTAAGTGGTATTTATTTTTATTTTTGGTTTCTGTATATTCATTGTTAGTATGTAGTAATGTTATTGGGTTTTGTGTGTTGGTCTTGTATACTGTGAGTTCACTTACTATATTGTAATGTTTTGTAGATTCCTTGGGATTTTCTATGTAGACAATCCATGTCACCTGCAAGCAGAGGAAGTTTTATTGCTTCCTATCCATCTGCATGTCTTGTTTTCTTTTTTCTTGACGTATTGCTGTGGCTAGAACTTCAAGTACTATGTTGAATAAGAGTAGTGAGAGCAAATTCTTGCCTTGTTTGTAATCTTAGGTAGTAAATATTTGGTTTCACCATTAAGTATGAAGTTCACTTTAAGTTTTTTGTAGATGATCTTTATCATGTTGAGTTATTCCCTTTTACTTCTAACTGGCTGCAGATGTTTATTAAAAATATGTGTTGGGAATTTTTCAAATGCTTTTTCTGTGTCAAGTGATATGATCATATGATTTTCTTCTTTGGCTTGTTGATATTATTAAATATATTAATTGATTTTCAAATGTTGAACCAAATTTAAACACCTGGAATAAATTCCGAGTTGGTCTGGGTATATAATTCTTTTTATACATTATTTGATTTGGTTTCTAATACCTTGTTGAGGATTTTTATATCTAAGCTAATGAGACATATTGGTGTGTAGTTTTCTGAGAAGTGTGTGTGTGTGTGTGTGTGTGTGTGTTTCTTCTGCCTTATCTTTGTCTGGTTTTGGAGTCAAAGAAATCCTGGTCTCCTAAGGTGAGTTGGAATTCCTCCTCTTCTATTTTTTTAAATGTTTGGTAGAATTCTTAAGTTCACTGAATCTATCCTCAGTTATTTATTGAGCCCAGTAAGCAAATTTTTACTTCTGTTATTGTATTTTTTTAGTTCTATACTTTTCGTTTGATTCTTCTTCTATTTATTTGCTAAAATTGTCTTTTGTTTGTTTCAAGAGAATTTATAATTGATTGTTGAAGTATTTGTGTGACAGTTTAAAATATTTTTCAAATACTTCCACCATACGATTTATCTTGGTGTTATCATCAGTTGATTGTCTTTTCTCATTCAAGTGGTGATTTTCTTGGTTCTTGGTATGATTGGTAATTTTCAATTGTATGCTGAACATTTTGTATGTTATTTTAGAATTCTCTAGTTTCTATTAAAATCTTATATTTTAATAGGTGCCTTAGTCTGTTCAGGCTGCTATAAGAGATTACTATGGACTTGGTGGCTTATAAACAGCAGAGATTTATTTTTCAGTTCTGAAGGTGATAAAATCAAGATTAAGAAGCCAGAAGACTCAGTGTCTGGTGAAGATTCATTTCATGGTTCATAAACAGCTGTATTTTCACTGTGTCCTCAACATGGCAGAAAGGGTGAGAGAGCATTTTGGAGTTTCTTTTATAAGGGCACTAATCTTATTCATGAGAGCACAACACTCATGACTAATCACCTCCCAACATCCCCACCATCATATGTCATCACACAGGATATTGGAATTTAAGATGCGAGTTTTGGAGGAACACATTCAGTCCATATCTGTAGGCAATTACCCTCTTTGGGTTTAGCACACAGAATTTGAACTACTTTTGTGGGCTGTGGTTCCAATAACGTTTAATTTTCAGAGCATTTGAGGTGTTATTTGGATCTCCTGGGTTTATCTGGTGCACCTGGATTCTCACTGGTCCTTGTTGCTGCTGCCTATGGTGATGAAAGTTGATTCTCAAGTGTAGACTTCTGAGTATCTTAGTGGGGGAAGATATCACAAAGATATCTTCTCAGGATGGTATTGAAATCCTGCTACTAATGCTTCCCAGATGCTTCAGTGTCTCTGGGCAGAGAAAGAGGATCTCAAGCCCATGGGTTAGGATACTTCCTGAACCACAATGCTTACTCTTGGTGGGTCCCTTTCTCATTCTCCCTGCCTATCTTACTGTGGGTGAGGGAATCCTTGGGCTGTGGGTCCAAGGAGGATTCCTGGGCTGGGCCATTTGCTGTGACCAGGTCTCTTTTTCCTCTTTCTCTTTTCCTAGTTCTGCCTCTCAATTTCCTAGTCCTGCTCAATTTCCTTTATAGTGTTTCAACACTCATGTAAAGATAGCAAGTATAACACAAGAGTTAAAAGTTAATTAGTTATTAAACAAATATTTTCAAATGCCTTCTGAGTGCTAAGCACTATGTTGAGAATGTCACATTGTCAAAAAATTTCATCACAGAAATTTTGTGCCTTTGCAAAGAAACACTTCCTGAAATATATATATATAATTTTTCTATTTTAGATATATTATGCACTGCATATAACATACCTCCTTCATATTTACTATAATAAGTGAGACATAAAATGTGTATTTCTAATCATATTAATGGGACTGTTCAAGGATGCAATAGTATTACAAAGGAAAGATACAGAAAGTCCAAGGTATATGATGTAATAGTGTACCTTACTTCATTCATAACTCTCATTTATGATGTAAAAATCACTATTTTATTTTTAACTCACTAAGAATTCATAGCTTCAACATCATTTTCTCCCATAAAGAAAGAGAAATTAATAAGCAGACTTCTAAAAACTGCTAAAAATACATCTCTTGTATATACTGCTAAAGTTTAAAAAAATTGTCATAGAAATTTGGGAGAGGGCTTGATAGATAATCAACATGCCTTTATCCATAGGTCCTAGTGTGAGGTGTGTGTGGGTGTTTAAGACACATAATTGGGCATGTTTTCTTTCCATCTGGCTTGAATTTACATGAATTTTTGCACTCTGATACAGTATATATCTGCATATTGGTGTAGCCAGAAAATGTTTCTCAATAGTAGACTTGGCCATCTTCATGCTTTGCTGTGAGATTCTGCTTAAGAATACAAGGTTCACCTTGGCAAATAATAAATCAGCAGTAGTATGAATAATTCTGGAAAGTTCACTTAGCAAAATCTTAAAGAAAAGAATGGGAAGGGATGAAAGGAAAGGAAGAAGCACTCAATAAATATTAGAAATAAAGGGAGTGGGCAAAGATGGTGGAGCAATAGGGGGCCCTATTCCAACCGGTCCCCAGAATTGAGCTGGATATCTACTAGACCATTCTGAACACCCATGAAATCAGCCTGAGATGTAAGTAGATAGATCTGGATCTCCACAAACAGAATATCACAGGTAGTTGGTTTGGAGGTATGAAGCGGGGATTCATGATTCCATGGGCAGATACTGGAAGATAAACAGCAGGGGGAGGGAGCTGCCATAAGTGCTTGAGCCAGGAAGGTGAAATAACAGGTGTGCAAAACCTCCTGCACTGGGGACCAGGTAGAGGCAGGGGGAAAGGACTTTAGGGCAGCCCCTTGGACTGAAACCTGCAGCTGCAGGGGCCCAGGTGCGATCTGGGGGCAGTTGGCAGTTTTAGAAGCACAAAGGGCAGAGATGTGCCTGGATCTGGAAGCGAGGGCTGGGAGTGCTGCTGTGGGGTGCACATGCCCAGGACGTCGCTGTTTTAGCAGCACAGACATAAATGGAGACAGTGTGGCTTGGAGAGCTCACTGAAGAACAGACTGAAATCTCTCTGCTCTGAGGCAGAGGGTTGGAAATCATCTCTTCTGCTCTGACTCTTGGAAGAGATGTGGAAAGCTGCCAGGGAAAGCCACCAGAAAACAAAAGCCCCCCCAAAACGGTCTTCACTGAGCCCATCCCCCACCCCCACAGGGGGCAGAGCAACTCTGCCCAAACAGGGCTGCCTGAGTAACAGTACAGCAGATCCCTCCCCCAGAAGACAGGCTGGGAAAACAAGAGGCTGACAACCCTAAGGTCCCTATAAAACAGGTACATCTTGCTTAAGTTGTGGTCAATAATTTGAACTCTATACATTCTCTCAACCACCTCTCAACAGAATGACTAAGAGGAACCCCCAAAATAGGAAAGATTCAGAGACTGTGACTTCTGCCACAGATTTGCAAATGGATATAGATATAAGCAAGATATCAGGAACAGACTTCAGGGTAACAGTTATGAAGACAATAGCTAGAATGGAGAAATCGATTAATGGCAACATAGAATTTCTAAGGGCAGAAATGAGAGCTGATCTGGCAAAACTTAAAAATGCTATCAGTGAGGTCCAATCTAATCTAGATACTCTAACAGCTAGGTTAAACAAGGCAGAAGAATGAATTAGTGATCTAGGAGACAAACTGATAGAAAAGAAGGAACACAGGGAGGCCTGGAACAAACAGGTTAAAATCTATGAAAATAGAATCAGAGAGATAAGCAATACCATGAAATGTTCCAGTGTTAGAATTATTGGGATCCCTGAGGGGGTGGAGAGAGAGGGCTAGAAGACATATTTGAGCAATCCGTAGCTGAGAACTTCCCTAATCTGGGGAATGAAACAAGCAATCATGTCCTAGAGGCAGAGAGGATCCCTCCCAAGATCAAGGAGAACAGACCAATGCCCCAGCATGTAATAGTAAAACTCCCAAATCTTAGAAGCAAGGAAACCATCTTAATGGCAGTTAGGGAGAAAAGATTCCTTATGTACAGAGGAAGGAATATCAGAATAACATCAGACCTATCCAGAGACCTGGCAAGCCAGAAAGGCCTGGCAAGACATATTCAGGGTATTAAATCAGAAGAACATGCAGCCAAGAATACTTTATCCAGAGAGGCTGTCATTTAGAATGGATGGAGAGATATAGAACTTCCAGGACTGGCAAAAACTGAAAGAATATGTGACCACTAAGCCAGCCCTGCAAGAAATATAAAGGGGGGTTCTACAAAAGGAGAAAGACCCCAAGAGTGATATACAACAGCAATTTACAGGGACAATCTATAAAAACAAGGTCTTCACAGGCAACATGATGAAAATAAAATCATATATATCAATAATCACTCTCAATGTGAATGGCCTAAATGCTCCCATAAAATGGCACAGGGTTGCAGATTGGATAAAAAAACAGGACCCATCCCTCTTTGCTGTCCAAAGAGACCCATTTTGAACCTAGAGATACATCCAGACTGAAAGTGAAGGGATGGAGATCCATCTTTCATGCCAACAGACCTCAAAGGAAAGCTGGGATAGCAATTCTTATATCAGACAAATTAGATTTTAAACTAGAGACTGTAGTCTAGAGACAACAGAAGGACACTATATCATTCTTAAAGGGTCTATCCAACAAGAAGATCTAACAACTGTAAATATCTACGCCCCCAACATGGAAGCAGCCATCTATGTAAGCCAACTGTTAACCAAAATAGTCATATTGATAACAATACGTTAATTGTAGGAGACCTCAATACTCCACTCTCAGCAATGGACATATCATCTAAGCGGAAAATCAACAAGGAAACAAGAGCTTTTTTCTTTTTTTATTCTTATGTTAATCCCCATACATTACATCATTAGTTTTAGATGAAGTGTTCCATGATTCATTGTTTGTGTACAACACCCAGTGCTCCATGCAGAATGTGCCCTCCTCAATACCCACCACCAGGTTAACCCATCCTCCCACCCCCCTCCCCTCTAGAACCCTCAGTTTGTTTTTCAGACTCTATTGTCTCTCATGGTTCGTCTACCCCTCCGATTTCCCCCACTTCATTCTTCCCCTCCCGCTACCTTCTTCTTCTTCTTTGTTTTTTTCTTAACATATATTGCATTATTTGTTTCAGAGGTACAGATCTGAGATTCAACAGTCTTGCACAATTCACAGCGCTTACCAGAGCACACACCCTCCCCAGTGTCCATCACCCAGTCACCCCATCCCTCCCACCCCACCCCCCACTCCAACAACACTCAGTTTGTTTCCTGCGATTAAGAATTCCTCATATCAGTGAGATCATATGATAGATGTCTTTCTCTGTTTGACTTATTTCACTCAACATAATACCCTCCAGTTCTTTTGCAAAGCAAAGGAAACAGTCAACAAAACCAAAAGACAACCGACAGAATGGGAGAAGATATTTGCAAATGACATATCAGATAAAGGGCTAGTATCCAAAATCTATAAAGAACTCATCAAACTCAACACCCAAAGAACAAAGAATCCAATCAAGAAATGGGCAGAAGACATGAACAGACATTTTTCCAAAGAAGACATCCAAATGGCCAACAGACACATGAAAAAGTGCTCAATATCGCTCAGCATCAGGGAAATCCAAATCAAAACCTCAATGAGATACCACCTCACACCAGTCAGAATGCCTAAAATTAACAAGTCAGGAAACGACAGATGTTGGCGGGGATGTGGAGAAAGGGGAACCCTCCTACACTGTTGGTGGGAATGCAAGCTGGTGCAGCCACTCTGGAAAACTGTATGGAGGTTCCTCAAAAAGTTGAAAATAGAGCTACCATATGATCCAGCAATTGCACTACTAGGTATTTACCCCAAAGATACAAAAGTAGGGATCCGAAGGGCTACGTGCATCCCGATGTTTATAGCAGCAATGTCCACAATAGCCAAACTGTGGAAAGAGCCAAGATGTCCATCGAAAGATGAATGGATAAAGAAGAAGTGGTATATATATATACAATGGAATATTATGCAGCCATCAAAAGGAATGAAACAAGAGCTTTGAATGACACACTGGACCAGATGGACCTCATAGATATATACAGAACATTCCACCCTAAAACAACAGAATACTCATTCTTCTCAAGCGCACATGGAACTTTCTCTAGAATTGACCACATGCTGGGTTACAAATCAGGTCTCAACCAATACCAAAAGATTGAGATCATCCCCTGCATATTCTCAGACCATAATGCTTTAAAACTGGAACTCAATCACAAGAAAAAATTTGGAAGACATTCAAACACTTGGAAGCTAAAGATCACTCTGCTCAAGAATGTTTGGGTCAACCAGGAAATCAAAGAAGAACTTAAACAATTCATGGAAACCAATGAGACTGAAAACACATCGGTCCAAAATCTATGGGATACTGCAAAGGTGGCCCTAAGGGGGAAATACATAGCCATCCAAGCCTCACTCAAAAAATAGAAAAATCTTGAATTCACCAACTAACTTTACACCTTAAAGAATTGGAGAAAAAAACCACAAATGATACCTAAGCCATGCATCAGAAGAGAAATAATTAAGATTAGAGCTGAGATCAATGAATTAGAAACCAAAAATACAGTAGAGCAGATCAACAAAACTAGAAGCTGGTTCTTTGAAAGAATTAATAAGATCAATAAACCACTGGCCAGACTTATCCAAAAGAAAAGAGAAAAGACCCAAATTAATAAAATTATGAATGAAAGGGGAGAGATCACGACTAACACCAAGGAAATAGAAACAATTATTAGAAATTATTATCAACAACTATATGCAAATAAATTAAGCACCCTGGATGAAATGGATGCCTTCCTGGAAACCTATAAACTCCTGAGACTGAAACAGGAAGAAATTGACAACCTGAATAGGCCAATAACCAGTAACGAGATTGAAGCAGTGATCCAAAACCTCCCAAAAACCAAGAGTCCAGGGCCTGATGGATTCCCTGGGGAATTCTACCAAACATTCACAGAAGAAATAATATCTATTCTCCTGAAGCTGTTTCAAAAAGTAGAAACAGAAGGAAAGCTTCCAGACTCATTCTGTGAGGCCAGCATTACCTTAATCCCCAAACCAGGCAAAGACCCCATCAAAAAGGAGAATTTCAGACCAATATCCCTGATGAATATGGATTCCAAAATTCTCAACAAAATCCTAGCTAATAGGATCCAACAGTACATTAAAAGGATTATCCACCATGACCAAGTGAGATTTATCTCTGGGATGCAAGGGTGGTTCAACATTTGCAAATCAATGTGATAGAACATATTAGTAAGTAGAGAGAGAAGAAAAATATGGTCCTCTCAATTGATGCAGAAAAAGCATTTGACAAAATTCAGCATTCTTTCCTGATTAACACATTTTAGAGTATAGGGATAGAGGGAACATTGCTCAATTTCATAAAATCCATCTATGAAAAACCCACAGCAAATATCATTCTCAATGTGGAAAAGCTGAGAGCTTTCCCTTAAGATCAGGAACAAGACAAGGATGCCCACTCTTGCCACTATTGTTCAACATAGTACTAGAAGTCCTAGCAACAGCAATCAGACAATAAAAAGAAATAAAAGGTATTCAAATTGGCAAAGAAGAAATCAAACTCTCTTTCTTGGCAGATGACATGATACTTTATGTGGAAAACCCAAAAGACTCCACCCCCAAATTACTAGAACTCATACAGCAATTCAGTAATGTGGCAGGATACAAAATCAATGCACAGAAATCAGTTGCTTTATTATATACTAACAATGTAACTATAGAAAGAGAAATCAGAGCGTCAATTCCATTTACAATAGCACCAAAAACCGTAAGATACCTCGGAATAAACCTATCCAAAGACATAAAGGATCAATACTCCAGGAACTACAGAACACTCATGAAAAAAATTGAAGAAGACACAAAAAGATGGAAAAACATTCTCTACTCATGGATCAGAATAATAAACATTGTTAAAAGTTTAAAATACCAATGGCATTTTTCAAAGTGCTGGAACAAATAACCCTAAAATTTGTATGGAATCAGAAATGACCTCGAATCACCAAGGAAATGTTGAAAAAGAAAAACAAAGCTGGGGGCATCACGTTGCCCTATTTCAAGCTATATTACAAAGCAGTGATCACCAAGACAGCATGGTACTGACACAAAAACAGAAACATAGACCAATGGAACAGAATAGAGAGGCCAGATATGGACCCTCAACTCTATGGTCAAATAATCTTCAACAAAGCAGGAAAAAATATGCAATGGAAAAAAGACACTCTCTTCAATAAATGGTGCTGGGAAAATTGGACAGCTATTTACAGAAGAATGAAACTCGACCATTCTCTAACACCATGCACAAAGATAAACTCAAATGGATGAAAGACCTCAATGTGAGAGAGGAATCCATCAAAATCCTCGAGGAGAACATAGGCAGTAACCTCTTCAACATAGGCCACAACTTCTTTCAAGACACGTCTCCAAAGGCAAGAGAAACAAAAGTGAAAATGAACTTTTGAGACTTCATCAAAATAAAAAGCTTCTGCACAGCAAAGGAAACTTTCAACAACACAAAGAGGCAACGCACAGAATGGGAGAAGACATTTGCAAATGACACTAGAGACAAAAGGCTGACATCCAAGATCTATAAAGAACTTCTCAAACTCAACACCCAAAAAACAAAAAATCAAGTCTAAAAATGGGCAGAAGACATGAACAGACACTTCTCTGAAGAAGACATACAAATGGCTAACAGACACATGAAAAAATGTTCATCATCATTAGTCATCAGGGAAATTCAAATCAAAACCACATTGAGATACCGCCTTACATGAGTTGGAATGGCAAAAATTGAAAAGGCAAAAAACAACAAATGTTGGAGAGGTTGTGGAGAAAGGGGAACCCTCTTACACTGTTGGTGGGAATGCAAGTTGGTACAGCCACTTTGGAAAACAGTGTGGAGGTGCCTCAAATAATTAAAAATAGAGCTACCCTTTGACCCAGCAATTGCACTTCTGGGTATTTACCACAAAGACAGAGATGTAGTGAAAAGAAGGGCCATATGCACCCTGATGTTCATAGCAGCCATGTCCGCAATAGCCAAACTGTGGAAAGAGCCGAGATGCCCTTCAACAGATGAATGGATAAAGAAGATGTGGTCCATATATACAATGGACTATTACTCAGCCATCAGAAAGGATGAATACCCAACTTTTACATCAACATGGTTGGGACTGCAGGAGATTATGCTAAGTGAAATAAGTCAAGCAGAGAAAGTCAATTATCATATGGTTTCACTTATTTGTGGAACATACGGAATAGCATGGAGGACATTAGGAGAAGGAAGGGAAAATGGGGGGGGGGGGATTGGAGGGAGAGATGAACCATGAGAGACTATGGACTCTGAGAAACAAACAGGGTTTTAGAGGGGAGGGGGGAGGGGGAATTGGTTAGCCCGGTGATGGGTATTAAGGAGGGCACGTACTTCATGGAGCACTGGGTGTTATAAGAAAACAATGAATCGTGGATCACTACATCAAAAACAATGATGTATTGTATGGTGACTAACATAACATAATAAAATAAAATAAAATTTAAAAAATTAAAAAAAAAAGTATACAGATACAAGATGTTGATTCATAATAAATGTATTTCCATTGTAAATCAGGATTTTAGGAATCTTTAGGGATTTTTCAGATAGTAGGTAACTTTAAATTTGATGTAAGTGACTATTTTGTAATGGGCCATTCTTTACAGATTTCCTGAGGTAAGGAAATTCAAGAGCAATTATATGGACATCTACAATTTGTTTTAGGTGGCACTTACTCAAAAACATCTACTCCTAATGGTTATGATAATGGCATTATTTGGGCCACACAGCACTCCCGGTAATACTCCATGAAGAAAACAAGCATGAAGATAATCCCATTCAACAGATTAGCCATTGGAGAAGGACAGCAGCACCACCTTGGCGGAGCCAAACAGGTTGGACCAGAACACCACGTTGAAACAGAATACGACTAAGTCATTTTACCCTGAGAATTAAACTGTTAATTTCTGTTAGTCCACACAGTTTCAGCCATTTTTCTGAAAGTTTCATTTTCTCTTATTATATTTATGAATTTTAAGTCTTTTATTAAGAGTATTTAGCCTTACATGAAACTAAATTCACTTTGGATTATATTCCAAATTACTGAACTCAGGGTTGTTTAAAATTTGTTTATTTAAGAAGATAACATTTTAGCTTATTTCTTAAATTTATAATAATAAAACTGTTGCCATATTTTGCATTTTAGTGATAACATGTCATTTTGTCTTGGTGATTTATTTGTTTGTATTATTTCTTAAATGTTTTAGTTTATACTCATAAAATCATAGTAAATTCTAGCATTTCAAATGCCTAGGTATTTTTTCCATGTTTATTGACCCCGAGTCATTCAACTTTCATTCTTCTTTTTAAATGGAGAGAATTATATCTTTTTATTCTTGTTTTGGTCATAGGCTGGAGACATTTAAAAGACCATTTCAAAAGTGATCAGCTTTTTTTAAATCACTTTATCTGAACAGAGAAATATAGTATTTTTCCTTTGAGACAATGGACTTGCAAAGCCTCACTTCATTTTAAGAGTAAAAAGAAACCATGTTGGGAACTCCACTAACAGTTTTATGCTGGTGGTAATTTATCTACATGCCATTTCAATAAACATTTTGTTTCCTAAAACTAGATACATGGTACCTTCTATTGATCATTAAAAACCATCATTTTCCTTCAATTCAGTAATTCCAATTGGGCAATCGTTAGTAGTTGCTAAGTTCTTAGTTTATGCTGAATCTTATACTTGACTCTGAGGGAGTTATGAAGAAAATGGAAATCATAGCTTTTGTCCTCCAGGGGATATAAGACAAATACAGGAGAATACAGTTTAGGCCAAAAAGACAAAATTTGGTATAAGAACATAAACACAAGTCACAATCACGTAACCAAGGTTCATGGTACCCAAAGTACAACTGGACCTATAGGGTTGTCAGAAAAACCTTTTAGCTCCAGACCCCTATAGCCAGATGTGGGCACCCTGGGAGTACTGCATGCATTTCAGAACAGTGAGCCTTAGGCAACAGTCTGCTCTCTCTCTCTCACTGGTAACTGATGAGGTGAGTGGAATGGAACCATAATTTCATTCTGAATCCAGGGATATTGAGATTTTAGCAACCAGAGATAGGAATTGGCAACTTTCTGTAAGGAATAGCAAAGTCCATGTAAATTGGCATAAAGCTGACCTTCTCTCAATGAATACCTCCTTGCTGGCAGGAGATGGTGGAAGGTACATGAAGAGTTACATACTGGCTTTCATTTTTTATTTTCTTTAGAGAGAGAGAGGGAGAATGCGTGTGTGTGAGGGGGGAGGGGCAGAGGGAGAGGGAGAGAGAGAAGCCACTGAGTGTGGAGCCCCGTGCAGGGCTTGATTTCATGACCCTGAGATAATGACCTGAGCTGAAATTAAGAGGCAGAGGCTTAACCGACTGAGCCACCCAGGTGCCCCTACATAGCGACTTTTAAAACTTCCACCAGGACATGAGACCTTGTATCTGCTCACATTTCAGGCCACAGTAGGTTGCCTGTTAATGCTTAAATTCAAAATAGTGAGAAGTAAAATCCAACCTTGTGGCCAGAAGGAGGAGAACCAGTAATGGGCATGAGCAGCCCTGGTCATGAAATAGTTGGCAACATCTATGGCAGTGGTTACACTGGTTCCATTTTATAAGTATTTCTTTCCTTGCAAACCTTGCAAACTTGTGTAAATTTGTTACTACTTTGGAACGATTAACAAGATACTTGCCCTCTCTGCCATAGGACCAAAGAAGGAGCATAATGACATATATGTACCATAGCCAATAATAGTAGGTTATATGCCACTGTAGGTTTCAACATCTTCACATTGCACTTATTGGCCTTTTAATTTTTCATGTTACCATATATTGCTCACGTGAATATACCTTAGAATTTTATAAAGACAGAAGTAAAAACTCTCCCCTAGGAGGTAATGGTCTGTTAAGGAGAAAAGACGAGGACAGACATAACAATGATACAAGGTTGAATGTAGAATGTTATTTCGGACACAGGAAGATCAATAAAGTTGGTGGTGCTGGAAAGCAGTGTTCCTGAGAGCTTGAAGGATAAGTAGGATCTCAACAGACAATAATAATTGCTAAACTTATTTAGTATGTTTACTGTGCACCAGGATCTGCTTTGTGTCATTTACTTATCTCACTTATTCGCTGTAAACCTCACGCTATAAATTATGGACAAAGGTACTGATTCTGACACACCACACAGTTGGTAAGTAATAGAGCTGGGATTCAAACTCAGGGAGTCTCACTCTAGGACCATTATATTCCAGTGCCTCCTACCCTGTTGAAATGGAACCTAAAAGAGGGGCACCTGGGTGGCTCTGACTCTTGATTTTGGTTCAGGTCATGATCTCAGGATTGTGAGATCAAGCCCTGCATTGGCTTCCCATTCAGCACAGAGTTGGCTTGAGATTCTCCCTCTCCTCCTGCCCCTCCCACTGCTTGTGCACATGCTCTAAATTAATTATTAATTAATTAATTAATTAAATCTTTAAAATTAAAAAAAAAATGGAACCTGAAAGAGAAATTAAGGAGGAGTGTACAAATGGGAAATGTGTAGCTGTCTTCCAGGAGTAATGCTGAGGTCAGTTTGCTAGTGTGTAAGATATTTTTAAGGGGAAGTGAGCCAATGGGTTTAAAATAAAAATTTGGGTCATATAGATATAATAATATATATGATCAAAGTCACTGAAGCAAGAGAAAAATATAGAAAAGTAACATTTGAAGAATGTGAAAATTTAAAAAAATTGTATAAGGAGTTGTCTCATATGAGTTGTTTTGTAAATTCGAAATTTATAATATGGGTAATGACCAGGTTTTAGAGTGAAGTTCTTCTTTACTTTTTATTCTTGTCACTGTAAACCTTTTCAGAAAGATTTGCCTACAATCATGGAAATATAGGAATATAGTATATCTCTATGAGAAAAGGAGTTTTAGGTGGTTGTTTAAATTTCTAAAATAGTATATTAGCATGCATCATGGTAAATTTTCACAATGATGTATATGTCAACCTTTTACTTGAAATAGAATATCTTGTGCTTTTGCATAAATCTTTCTAATGACGTTGTTTCAAGGTATAATGAGACCTTTTGTTTGGCTTAATGTTCTTTTAATTTGAGAGAAAAACATTGAACCTTGCTCTATTTTCCGTCAGAGTAATATCTGACAGACGGTGTAGAAATCATGAATGTGGCACTTTTCATGTGTATGAAAAGGGCTTGGCTTTATCTCATATCTTTTGTGCCAACCAAACATGCCAGTATTCAAATTCCCAAATAGGCCATCAAGACCATATGCCTAATTAAATATGACTAGTCTCCTAGTGTCCTCATTATCATTATTTTAAGAGAATATTGGCGTGAGTATATTTATCAGTAAAACTGACTTAAGCTATTAGGGTTTGAACATTAATTTGAGTTAGTACCTCAAGATACTTTATTTGTCCTTCACTTTGGCACTAATAAAACAATGTCCTTAGCACTAATGACATAAACATATCTGTAAAATAGATATTAATTATTCAATTTACAAACTCATTTCTACCTTACAGAGCTATTTACTTCATTCTTAATGAAATAACTATTATCCTGCCTATTTGCTATGAATATCAAGGAAAATTATTTTTCTTAATGGCCTAGCCATAGGTTTAATTTATACATATACAAATCTACCATGCCATAAAAGAAGGGATATTTCCATATCAATATATGGAATAACCATAGACACAATTAGGAATAAGAAATTTAAATTAAATGAACTGTTGTGCTGCTTTGCTCTTGTTGTTGTCGTTTTTTCCTTTTTCTTTTGCCTCTGATTTCACAAATGTACAGTTTTAGTACTAGTCTTGGGACAGAGGTTTGACCTTAATGCATTCTTGGTTGAAATGAATTACCAAATAAATAAATAAATAAAATCTATGTATACATTTCTACATGATTTATATGATTAATGTTGAATAAAAGGGCTTATAATGAATTAACTCAAATAACCCAAGGGTGATTAGAAAGAATAAATGAGTCAATTCTAAGTAAACTTTATAAAGAAACATTTCAGATTTGTTCACTGCTAAACACAATGTTTACTAAATTACTTGACACCTAGTAGATGTCTAGAAACAAGGTTTGAGTAAACAAATGAAGTAAGTTCCAATGGAATGATGGATCCTGCATTTCTATTAAAATGCTTAAATTCTAGCAAGGTGTAGCACAAGACTTGGGTGCTCTAAATTTCTAACTCCTCCAAAGAAACATAACTACACATAAAGTTATAACTAAACATTTTATCAGTTGATAAGTATAAACATTGTTAAAAATGATTACAGAAGACAATTTAGGGGCTACAAACAAACTTTGACATTTCATGAAGCAAATAGTCTCCATCTGGAGAACTGCAAAATGGGTGAAAGGCAGAAAGCTTTTATAAGATGAAGAGAAAAGAATAAGGAAGAGGAAAATGGAAGACAACTGATGGGCTAGGGTCACATGGTCAAACTTGTTTGGGGTGAGAAGGAACAAGAAAAAAAGTCTAGAGCCCAGAGTTTGCCTGGTGTTTAGGGATGGTCAGTCAAGCAGAGCATTTATAAGGGACACAAAAGTTATGTAAGTTTTAGTTTGCTGAAGTGGCATCCCTGGGTAGGAAGAGCTCTATCTTGGGCTTAAAAAGTTGTTCATGAGTTGACTGATTTAGTCGGTGCTTATTTGGGGATACTAATATGACTGTATGTAAGAGTTGTTCAGATCTAGGGGAAAAGACTCTGAATATTGATGAACAATATAAAACACAAAATAAAAAGAAATAGAAGGATTTTAAACTGGTGTTTGTTTTTGTATCAGCTGAGACTGTTTATTAAGCTCTAAGGTGAGGGACCTTTAAAAAAAAAAAAAAACAACTAAAATATTTACCATAGGCTAAATGGAATTGTCACAGGTTCTCAACTAACTGCTATATAAAGCTGAACATTAGCATTTCAAAATGAGAACATTACTTGATTGAGTGAAAGGTGGAGAGAAATCAGATCAAATGGAAGTTTCCTGAGTAGAATACTAAAATACAGATCTAAAGTAAAGAAACAGTATGTATCACGGGTGAATAAAAAGAAAGGAGAGCATGGCATTGTACAAAAAACTCTCAAAAGAGTTGTTTTGAGAATAAGCAAAAAACAAATCAAATAATTTGAATACTTTAATGTTGCTTTCTCTCTTATTTAGAGAAATAGTTAAAATATTATCAATGAATTTAGATAAGATGATATATATTCCAAAAGAGATACACATCATTTTTTTTTAAGTTCTTTTCCTAAAACTTGATATAATCTCTGATGCATGAATTACCTTTATCCCTCATTCCTGAAGTCTTCAGAGCGGAACAAAGCTTTCCATTACAATGGCACTGAATTGGCTCTGCTCCAGGGCCAAAGGCTGCACCCTGTGGGCACACGGAGCCCTGCTCAGAAAGGAAATATGTAGGATTTAGGAATTTTGGAAGCAATAAAGTCGCATTTATTGCCAGTCTTTCTATAGCCAGCAAATTTCTTGAACCAAAGATAAAAATAAATTAGAAATCTATATTCCTGTATGTGTATTTATTTATTTTTAATTGCCCTCTCCAATCTCCCAGTAAAATGCATTTTATGGTGTAGATGCTAATTATCAGGTTTTAAATATAAAAATAATGATGATGATAAAAGTAACAACAATATGAGTAACTGAATAAATGGTTTACACATTACCTGACAATTCTCAAACAAATCTCATCATTAATTATTATGAGCATTTTATAGCCCATGAAACTGACGTCCAAGATTATACAGGATATAATCAAGTTTATGCAGGTTAAGAACATTGGTTTGTCTAACTCCTAAGCATGTGCTTCAACCTCCATGCTAGACTCTTTTTTTTTTTTTTTAAAGATTTTATTTATTTATTTGACAGAGAGACACAGCGAGAGAGGGAACACAAGCAGGGGGAGTGGGAGAGGGAAAAGCAGGCCTCCCGCTGAGCAGAGAGCCCGATGTGGGGCTTGATCCCAGGACCCTGGGATCGTGACCTGAGCCAAAGGCAGACGCTTAGCGACTGAGCCACCCAGGCGCCCCTCCATGCTAGACTCTTAACACTGTAATCTGGAATGGTTTCTGAAGAGAGGCTCTGCTGCTCTTAAAGGGCTGCCAATGTATGTGGCTGAACCCTGAATGGACTCCTGATTCAGACTCCTGTACGTTTTACACAGGCTTATTATTCATTATTTTGTGTGCAATCTGGGGTCACCCATATCATCTGAGGTCCTCTAGGTAATATGAATTCATTAACTTAATTTAGGTACCCTTAATACAATAGAGCAATAACTTACCTCTGTTTACTTTACCTCTGCTTACTATATAATAGGCTAACATTTGGTAAGCGTTGACTGAGAATGAAGAACTCTTCGAGATAATCTGCCTGTATTAACTCATGAAGTCCTTCCCATAATTCTTCAAGGCAGCGAGGGCCAGCTTCATGGACATATGACCTCTACTGTTCCACAGCGGTTCACGTTCAGAAGGGCCTGGACTTGGTGTAATGATATAGCATCATCATTTTGATATTCTAAATAATTTTATCAATGAACATGTGCTGTTTAGTAAAGGCTGATGGGACATTGAAGCATGCACAAGAACCGAAGAGGTACATGCAATATGCATGCCCCGTTTTTTGCTACCTTATTTGCATATAGCATTCATGATGTCCTAAGAGTATACAATTCCAGTGGACCCACACTGGCATGGGAAGTCAGGGAGATTCAAACCAAGTGCAAGGTTAGCAGGTTACATCTATCATGGAGTGAGCAGAGGTGCTGATAGCGATGAGAGGCCAAGCATTCTCTTCGAAACAAAACTTACTTTGAATCCAGAAAAAAAGTAATGGTACTTCAAGAAACATGATCATGTCACTTTCCTGTATTAATTAACCATTTATGTTAAAAGGGTGATACAGGAAGGAAGAAAAAGATAGGGCAAACCATTTTTCCTTTTGTCCTTCCTTACTCGTCAGTAAGCTGTAGCTAGAGAGTATTGGTAGAATGTGTGCCTCTCAAGAAATAAAATAAAAACAGGTGAGTTTGTTTTGTGCAGTATTTGGAGTCTTTGGGTAAGAGCAAAATACATATATATGTATAAGCTGTGGGATAAAAATTGTGTAATATCAATGATTCCATCCATACACAGGTTAAATGTTCTCAAATTTGTATATAAACCGGCTTTGCATACCATAAAGATGAGTGATATAATTTGTGCTAATAATTTAAATTTTTAATTTTTCTGTACTTAAAATGATAATAAACAGGTTATAAAAAACATCCAGACAAGTCAAGAGAGATAGATTATAAAAGAAAAAAAGCATTATACTTTAGTACCTTTAACAATAACTTTTTTTCCTGTTTGTGGAACATGGGGCCTCACATTTTCATTGTGCAATGGATCTTGCTTATCATTTAACTAGCCCTGTAGGAATATGTTACTATTATAATTTCTGTGTTACAGATGAGGAAACTAAGACCCAAGGAGATTAATTAACTTGCTCAGTGTTAAACAGGTCATAAATAATGGAAGAATTTGAAGCCAGATGGTAAAGTGTCAGACTCCATCATCTAATCATCTACATCACTATATCAAACAGCATAGTATAGTGGAAATAACACAGGATTTAAAATCATGACTGAAAAAAATAAAAAATAAAAAAACAAAATCATGACTGAAAATAAGGCTTGCCCCTCAGCTTAATCTATGCAAAAGTCCCTTAAAGTTACTGTGATACAACATTTTATCCCAGAAAGGATTATTAATACTTACAGGTTTGCTAAGATATGCAAATGAATAATGTAGGTGAAAACATTTTAAAACCAGGGAAGCATTATGCAGATACTAGTTACAAGAGTTGGACTATTTTTAATGTTTACATGCGGCCAACTTGCATGTAAATAAAATGAAACTTTTAGGAAATAATTAATGTTTGGAGGTTATTGCCAAAACCCCAGTGCAACAGGCATTTTTGAAAAACATGCATATTGAATAGAAAAATGAAATAAATTATCCCCATCATTCAGTTTGGATAATTAATACATGCATTATTTGCAAGAATAATTCTGGTAAATACCTCTCCCTTTCATTCAACACTTTATACTACCTGAAATAAGGATTCCGATAAAAGTCTAACTCTCACAACTTCGTAACTAAATCGAAATGCCTCTCAATAAATTTTCACCTTTCTTCAATAAAATAAATTCTTAATTAAGTTCTCTAGGCTCACTTATGTACTTAAATGCAATCTTTTGTGGATCATATGCCTATGCTTCCACATTTATATGATACTTGAATAGATATCATCAAAGAAAGTTTACTCATCTATTCAGTACATGACATTAGCTAAGAATTTTCTTTAATTTTTAGTTTAGTGATTTATATAGTTTCTCACCTAAAATTTGGAGATTATGTACTAGTGATCAATGTAAAAAAATATTAAACATTTCAAAAAAGATTAAACTTCAAACTTTTTAATGGAGGGAGGAGAACTTGTGAATGTTGAACTCAATTCGGCTCTCGGCTTAAGTTAGTCCAATTTGTAAGACAAAAATTAGAAAATGGGAAGAAGTCAATTTATAAATGTGCAGATGAAAAGCGAATTAAAGGCCTTTGGTGGAAATGGCTTGAAGACTTCTCTGTGAAAACAATATCATTTTCATTTTCTGGGGAAACAAATGATACATTCTAATCTGCAGAGCAGAGATTGTTAGTATTTTTCTATCGACAAGAAGAAAAATAAATTTTCTAACTATTCAGCTACTCCTGGTCTCAGGTGTGAGGACAGGAACTTTTACTGGCAAATCCCTGCAAACTGACTTTTCTTTTATTCTGAAGGAACTTACTTCCTTTAACTAAAGGGAATAAAATGAAAATGACTTTGGTCTTGGCCTGTCAGTACTTTAACAAACATTAAAACTGTGTATATCCAAAATCCTGTCAGGATAATTTGCACTTTCTGAGATGATGTCCATAAAATTAAATAATACTGATTTCTGTGATTTCCAGACTGAATTCCTGGAGTTAAAATTAACTTTGTGTCTTTTTCTCTTTACACTTACGTCTAATTCACAGATTTTTTTTTTCTTCATTTTTCATGTTTCTTTGCTGTCTCTGAGTCTTTGCTCCAGATACGGCTTTAGGTGTTATTTTTCCATTTCTATGAATCAGTAGCATGAAATAACTGCATAATGTATCTTTAAAATATTCTCTGTACTGGACACTTTCACTATTTATATGATTTAGTTCTCACAATAATCCTTTAAAATAATTGATACCAAGATTATTATTATTACATTTGAAAATGATGCTCAGATAAATACATCACAAAACAGCATGCATTTAGTGAGAGATGAACTTCTCAGACACAAGGGCATATGTGCTTTCAACCCTAGCATTTTATCCCTCCCTGTTTCCCCAGGGTTGATCTGTCTCTTGGAATGCCTCCATTTCTTTATTTCTACCCCGGTCTTGGTGGTTCTCTTGCTCTCCCTTTCTGTACATTGTTGGTTGTGCTTCTTCTGATTTTTTTGTTACTTTCTCATTTTTTCTTCCCTTCTTAACCCTGTTGGATCTTTATCTGAGTTACAAAGACACGGTTATAAAACTACTTTATCTGAGTAGTTTTATAACAAATCTGGTAGCATTTTTAGTAAGTACGGAATTAAGTTTTGTGGACCCTGTTGCCATTTTTCAACATGTAAGGAAACTCCCCGCCCCATGTTTGTTGCTACCAAATATATATACTTGATATATATATGCATATAATGTATATATGAATGAATTATAAGTGTTAGACTTATAAGACTTCATGCTATTTCTCCCCTTCTGCATTTTTCTTCCTTTCTCTTTTAACCTTTCTTTCCCCTTAAACTCTGCCTTAAGATTTTATTTTGCAACTACTCTGCATGTAAATATATCAAGAAAGAGATATAATTACAGTATAATTACAGACACACATATTTAAGGATAAAAAATAAATGGGTCAGTATAATTACAGACACACATATTTAAGGATAAAAAATAAATGATTCCTATCTCAGAAAACAAAACAAAAAATAATCAATATTTTCCCTTTTAAAATTCTACTTTTGGAAATGGTTCCTACTTAGAAAGACTTCCAAGCCTAAATATTTAAAGACCTTTCATTTTTAAAGTCTCTTGTTCTAAAAATAAGTGGTGATTCAAAGGATAAAAAGTATCAGCATGCTACAGTATGGTACATTCCTCTTTTCTTTTTCTGACAGCAATGTTTTACTTTATTGTGTTAGCACCTTTGTGTTTGTTTATAAATAAAAAATGATTTCTGGTCACAAATGAATACAGCAAAGGCTGTGTTCATTTACAAGGAATGGAATGATGACGCAGTTAAGCTATAGTCAGGAAAGTAGAAAATAATGCCTGCCATTTGCATGTGAGATGCATCTCTACCCTTTTCAAGCTTCTGCTCCCTTTTCATTTGCATCTCTATGTAAAAGATACTGGTTGCCGAAATAAATAGCCACATTAGACAAGCCTGCACAGCTGCTGGGCAAGTAAAGTTTATTAAAACCTTAGGGTAGAGAGCTAAAGTACATGCTCAACTTTTCTAATGTCATAGGAACCCACAAAGTGTATATATTCATTATTATCTTTTCTAAGTCACACATCACACAAACCTATATATTATCATCCAGTAGATGCACTGGATTTTACAGTTGTCAAGTGCAAAGCTGATGTATCTGTATGTGTATAAATATATTTCGCAATTAAAACTGTTAGTGAAGTGCAGACAAAAATCAAGCATAAAGATTCTTACACCAAAGACTTCTCCACATTTTTGGTACTCTGTAAAGACACTTCTGTGTGGGCAAATTCTCAAATTAGAAACATATAGGTCCCAGCAAAAAAATAAAAGATTGTGAAATAATATTTCAACTAGTCATACTGGAAAGAGTTCATCTGGTTTTTGGCAATTTTTGAAAATTGATAACTTATAGGCAATTAGTTTATCCACTACTGTAAGTAATGAGCATTGATAAGAATGTAGCTTTGGATTCTGTGTTGGGGCCAGTAACCTGTCACAGGAAATGAAACATGTAAGGAACTGTGTAGTGTCTTGAGCAGAGTTACATTCAATAGTTATTAGCTATTAATACATTTAATATTATTACCTTCATGTTGTTATTATTATCTTATTGTTAGAGGTCATCTCCATATATGATTCTTTGTGAAAATATGTATAAGTCTTATAATTATGTGGACACTCACCAAAAAAAAAAAAAAAAGGCACATCATGTTTCTCATTGATTTGCCTGTGTGTGTCCATCATTTCATGTATTTTTATATCTAACCTGTCCCCTGTGGTCAAGATTATGGGATCTGGAGCCACGTTGTCTGGGTTAGAATCTCAGCCATGCCCCTTATCAATTGTATGATCTTGGGCAAGTCACTTAATCTCTCTGTCTCCGATTTCCTCTGTAAAGTGGAGATAAAAATAGTACCTTCCACAAAGGATATTCATGAGGATTCTGTGAGTTAATATATGTAACTATGTTAGTGTAGTGCTTGGCACTGAGCACCAAATAGCTTTTAGCTATTTTCTGCCTATGTGCCTCATTTTGTTTTTTAAGCTTTTCTTTTATCAAGAAAGGTGATAAAGACAATATGTATAAAAAGAAAAAAATTAAATTACATATGTAATACCTTGGAATTGTCTGCATCTGTTATCCATTGCTTTCCTAGTAACTATGAGTAAAAAAAGCATATGATACATTGAATTGTATTGATGCATGGGCACAGCGTTTTTAAATTTTCCTGAGAGATATGTAAGTGGATTAATAGAGGGAAAATAATTATTTTATTCACAAAGTCACTGTGGAAAATATTTTTAGTTCTTTGAAGTGTTTTTCCCCCTCTCAACTAATTATCAAGTAGCTGCCTGATTGCTGATGATTGATGACTGATGGAGAGGAGGTTCAGCAGGTGCTAATAGTTTGGTTAGCATAAGTGGTTCTGAGGAAAGAGCTGCACATTTTTGAGGCAAACAGAGCTACAGAAGATTCTCTCAAGGGTGATGATTTGGAGGGTACATGTAGAATTTGTGTTACAAATGAAAAGAGTGGGAACTGAAGATTGTCTTAAATGTAATTGCTAATGATAATAATAGTTCTGCTTCTGACGATGATGCATTAAAAGGGTATTTTAAACTTTGAGGAGACAAAAGAAAGTCAAGAGAAACTTAGAGCCAAACCACGCTTCCCTAATCTGATGCTTTAAAAAAAAAAAAAAAGAAAGAAAAACCTGTAGCTACATACTTGAAAAATATATATAGTATGGTAAATAAATAATATTCAAATAAAAAATAAGTGAATTATAAATAATAAAAAACTGTGGTTTATTGAAAACTTTATTATTTTGCTGGAAATCTGTTCAATTAAAGTTCCAACACACACATAAATGTTCTTGAAAACTTTTCTCCCTCAGTGGTAATTTGCTTATTTAGTTGAGGCACTCTGAAAGAGAGAAAGATAACATTTGACAGGGTCGGCCAATGGTGGGGAGACACCTGTCACACGTACAGGATGTGAGCAGGAGCCTGTGAGGGGCAGTTAAGACCCTGCCTGTGTCTCACCATCTCCACGGAGCCTCTGAGTGTTCTGAACACACAGGCAGGAATATCAAAATGGGAGTCAAATTTCCACCACTAGCCACTATTGAAATAAGTGGCCCCAAGCTGACCACAAGGCATCCACCTCCGCTTGAGCCCAAATCTAGATCATATGATTTCAACACACTGTCTCAGTGACTATGGAAAAAAAGTGAACAAAACAGAGCTTAACAAGGTGGAGGTAGGGAGGGAGTGGTGAACAAAATGACCTGATCTAATAGCCATTCACCAGGCTGTACGCAAGAGGAATATAGAAAGAGAGACGAGATAAAGATAGCTATTCTACCCTAAAGGTCCAGGCCTGGCCTTGCCCTTCCTACAATGTGGAAGGGGGAAATGCAAGAGAAGGTGTTCATGTCTCAATCATCAGTAAACCTGACTACCACTAACTGGCCAATTAGACTCTCACAAAGTATCAGCAATCTCTCTTCCTGAACATGTGCCTGATAACAATCCAGGCAGAACCAGCTGTAATAGCCCCTCTCTCCTGGCGGTGCATGATTTGTTTCTTCCCATGGCATGGATTCTTTTCCTATGTGACTAGAAGACATAGGTTGGGTGGAGATTATAATTAATGGAAAAGATCATCAGCTAAATTCAACTGGACACTTATGACAGTCCAGACATTCTTCTCAGCAAATAAAATGAATTACCAATTTGATCTTCACGACAGCTTCCTTAGTAAGTGTTGTTATTGCCCCATTTCACAGATCATGAAACTCTGGTACAGAGAGATTAAGAAGCTTGATCAAATTTTTATACTCAGTGGTGGAACCAGAATTTAGTCTGAATCTAAAGCCAACTCCTTAAAAATTATGCTCTACTGTGTCCCATAACTACATAAACAAAGGTCAAATCCCAGAGCCTATGTTACCCGAGGAAAGTTATGTACAGACGGAAATTCTATTGCTTGTCTGATAGAGCTATTGTGAGAATTATATTAAGTCACCTACAAACCCCATCTCTCCGGTCATTTTTCTTAACCTATATAGCACTCTCTTTTTTTTAAGTTTCTATTTAAATTCCAGTTAGTTAACACACAGTGTAATATTATTTCAGGTGTACAGTGTACTGATTCAAAACTTCCATACATCACCCAGGGCTCATTAACCTCTATAGCACTCTTAATTGCCAAGTGTTCTCTGCTTGTTTGTCCCTCACCCAATAGTCCGTTGTTAACCTTACTTCGGATGTGTTCATTGTTCTTTATGGAACCTTTCTTGATAAGCAAGTTTCTCGATTCTATTTACCTTTTCACAAACACATTAATTCTATCTCCTAACTTCAACTGAAATTTGACTATTCCCCTTCCAGCGTTTTTCAGTTGAATTTCCTTTTTATTGCTAAAGGCCTTCACCATGGGGTCTCAAAGCAGGGTCTGTAGATAGAATATATAGTGTGTGTACATATATAATGTATATATAGTACCTACATATAGAAACTATATGTAAAACATTCTATACTGTATATATTATCTACATATTAATCTATATTTTCAATCTTCCCCAAATGTGAAGAAAGTCCATGAGTGTTCACCAGGGTATCCCTAAAGAATAGACTAGTGCCTGGAACTTAGTGATCCTTAAAATATATTTGTTGGATAAATGAATGAAAACTGAATTCTCAAGTTATATATATTTTCTTCTTGTAAATCCTGAGAAGGAAAAATCAAGGAGAATATGTACCACCTCCTAGCATTTATCTCCATAAATATGTAGAAATCCCAGTAGCATATAAAAGCTCAATTTGTTTCATCTAGCAAAGTGAAGAACACTGGCGTCTTTCCTATTGCCGTGCTTCAGATCTTTAATTTTATGAAAAGCACACCTAGGTCTAATTGCATCCAATTAAGATAAAATCAGAATACATTGTTGATGTTATTGACTTCATAAATCTAATGCTCAATTACAAAATGACTCCAAACCACTGCCAAGATGTAGACAACTGTTGCATCTCTTAGAATGTCTTTTGCAAAAACAGCCTATATTATAAATCACTTTGTATGCAATGAAGGTCAGCTGTCTATAGTTAATGGAATGTTTTCTTGTGGGATAATTTATGTATATTGCCTTTCATCAGAATACATTTCTGGCTACATATGGCTTGATATTGAAATGTCTCTATATTTGTCAAGACAAATGTTTTACTGGATAAAGGCTTGACTGGAAAAAAAAAAAAGGGAGGCAGATTGACTCTATAAAATTAAAATTTAGCTTTTAAAATTATTAATAATAATTATGAGAGTAATGGCATGCTTTTATTTCAAATAGAAAATTTTCAGAAAAATTTAAGACATTTTTGTATGACATAAAAATGGACAAGAGAATATTCAAGCTATGGATTAGGAGAGCTTTCAGTTTTTGAAATAGGAAAAAAGATGAAGTCTAATAGATTATAACAGATATATGTATATAATAGATTACAGATTAATTTAATACTAATATATAATGGATTGATATTAATATAGAATAGATTAATTTAAGAAAATTCACATTTACAAGTAAAAGCTACTGAAACTTTATGAAGACAAGCATATCTGAAACCTCATTTTCCTAAAATGTATGGCCAAACTGATTACAACAATGTAAGGTTGAGCCTGGTGGCCTCTCTAACCAAGGATCTGTTACTGAAGGCAATGATGTGAAATGATCAGGGTTCAAATCCCAAATCAACCACATCCTGCTTCTTGGATCTTAGTCAAGTTTTCTCAACCTCATTTACAACATGCAGGTATTCACGTTTTTGGGTTTTCCTGAGGCTTCAGTGAATGAATACCTATGGCATATTTAAAATAGTACCTGACTCATTGTATTCGCTTTTTAATATTAGCTCTTATTTTCTTTTCATTGCTGAGAAACTTGTCCTGGCAAGTATTTTTCCTTGGCATGAGCAGACATCAAAGCCCTTCTGGTCCGGTCTCAAATCATATCCTGACTTACATGAAAAACAGCAAAGGTTTTAGAGAAATAAAAGATAAGGATAAATATGCCATTACTCATTTCACTATTTGTTAATTATATTATTTTGGACAATCTACTTATCATGCCTAAGACTCATTTTTCTTTTTTTTTAACCATCTACTTATCTACCACGTACTATTGTTTAAGATTATAATTCTGTAATCTTCCTTCACATTTGTAGATTAATTCCAGGCAATATTATAAAGGAAACAAATCAGTAAGAGTGAATTAAACTGCGGTTACAGGAAAAATGTTTATTTTTACTACTTAGGAGAATTTGGGATGTTTATATTCCAGCAATATAATACAGGAAAAAAAAAACCCAAAGAACAAAAAACCAAAACCAAAACCTGATTTGTAGCATTTGCCAATTTCTGTGGTATAAATTAAAAATACCTCCACCAAATGTAACTTCAAGCAACCGTAAGGCTGTCAATGAACCTGGCACTGGAAAAAGATGCATACAATCGGCTCTCTTAAACCATTATAAGCTGGCTCCATCACATCGCTTTCCATGCAGTAGAAGATTCTTAGCTTGTGCTCCATGTGCAGAGTAGCTTTCCCTAGGGGTAACAAAAAACTTTCCCTACTACAACATCCATAGAAAAATCCATGATGCCACAACGTCTGCAAATTCTGGAGTAACCTGTTACACAAATGGCTCCGATTTAGTCCTATTATCTACAAAGCATTTTGCAGAGTATAGTGGAGAGGAGAGATAGTATTTTGTAGAATTTAAATGCTGAAAATCTGTTTTTAAATATTCTACTTAGAAAAAAATCAAGGAAAAGCTGTGGAGTAAATAATAAGAAACTGGAAGCAAGAATTGGGCACCAAAACAGCAAGATAAATATAAACTGGAGAAAAAGAAAAGCAGTCTGCATTGTATCAGCATTTCTAAGACTTTGATGTGCATACAAATGAACTAGGTCTCTTGTTAAATGCAAATTATGATTCACTAGCAGTGGGTAGGGGCCTGAGAGTCCACATTTCTAATAGAAATACTGATTCCTCTCGTCTCACAACCACATTTTGAATAGCAAGGTACTAGATTATTTTAGCTACCTTCAGTTCTTCAATGATAAGAAAAGAAAAACTTACTCCAGAAAAAAAAAAAAGTGCAGAGTAAGTAAACAGCACTGAATTGTTTTTAGAAATTGAAAACTCAGTCATCTTCATGGGGTATAAGATAGGGAAGCGGTTCTTTGTTTATCTGTCAGTTTGTTTGATGACTTATCTAGGAGGCAATGCCAAATAGGTTTTGGAAAGCTGGAACAATTTTGTTGAGGCTTGAGAGGGAGGGAGCCAGCTCAGTGCTCTGGACCTTTTTGAAGGAGGCCATCTTTAGCTCACATTGTAACACACCATAAGGGCTGTATGGGTGAAGAAAATCTGTATTTACAAAAGGTACATGAGTGGGCGCCTGGGTGGCTCAGTTGGTTAAGCGACTGCCTTCGGCTCAGGTCATGATCCTGGAGTCCCGGGATCGAGTCCCACGTCGGGCTCCCTGCTCAGCAGGGAGTCCGCCTCTCATGCTCTCTATCTCATTCTCTCTCTCAAATAAATAAATAAAATCTTTAAAAAACAAAAACAAAAAAAACAAAAGGTACATGAGGTGAATCACCTGTCACTACTGAGCAAAAAAGCCCATGGGTCAGCTTGTTTCCCCCCACTTTCTACCACAAACAGAGTTGGGAATGGTGGACATCTTTCTAGGTTCAAAGGTATACGGAGTCTACCTCTAAGGCACTGTGTCCCCAGTCCACTCGTGGCACTGTAAATGAAGACATCTAGGAATAGTCTCTTCCAAAGAATGTGAGGTCTCAAGCTTCTCACCAGGCTTCAACAGTTGGTATCAAATATTTTAGCATGTAATTCATCCTAACATGGAATTTCAAGAAAATTAAGTTCCAAATATGTGAGTTCAGGCTGCTGTTCTTGACAGATTATTCTCCAAAGAGTATCTCCTCCATATTTTGCTGTATAATATTTTGAGAGTTAACATATGCAGCTCCTGCTTTCCTTTCTCCTCTCTGTAAATAAATAGCATATTCAGTACTTAGGGACAGCAGCAAGACTACTCTGCTCCATATTGGAACCTGCGGCAAAAGGAAAAATCAGTAATACTCTTCCTGTCTGTATTTAAAATTTAGGAACTTTGTTTATCCTGAATTTTTGCTTTTTTTTTTTTTTAATTTTTAAAATGCCATTAAATATTCATCTTCATTCCTGAGATTTTTGGTGTCCCCTTAAATTTTATGCCCACGAGGGGTACCTCACTCATCTCTATTAGCAGAATGGACTCTAAGACTTCCTGGCTTGAGTTTTACAAAAGTCTAAGCTTACTGCATAAGATGTAGCTTGCAGAAAGGCATAGAGACGATGTGGAAGAATTTCTTACGTGAGCGGGAAGAAAATCCTTGAGCCATGGGAGGTAAACAGCTCTGTGTGCTCTTGAGTGGTTTGGATACAGGTTTTAAGCCCAGCAACACTGCCTATACAGGAAGCAAATCCTAAAAAAAAATGGATTTTTGCACATCTAAGGAGATGAGATTTTAGCCATTGGGATTCTCAACCTTGGAGAAGATACTTGTGCCTCAAGGATAGCATGGAAACAGCTGAAAACTGGGGAAAGATGATGGGAAGAGAACAAGAATATCTCCCTGGTGAGATGTTAACATGAGTATAGAATTGTTAGGGGATTACTAGAAATAATGAGACTAAACTTTTTTATGATTTCAGCAGACTGTTTGTGTCTTTGCTTTTGCTGAAGAGGGTGCTTAAAGAATAATGAAGAAAAATGTTCTTTCTTGTACATCTTGGACCAAAATTCATACCATGTATATATAGATGCTTAGACCCGATGACTCAGCCCTCCAGTGGCATCCAGATGCTAGTTGGGGAAAGCCTAAGTATTCTTTAAAAAGTATACCTTATGCAAAATTATTTTTATGGGCATATTAGATAGTCTAATTATTGCTTTTTGATCCAATCAGTTTCTAAGAATATCACTTCCTTAGTCTACTGAAAGAAAGAGATTTCATTTGCTGTGATCATATTATAGGGCTACAACAGCCAGGTTTTGGATGATTGGATCTGGGCAGATACTGCATCTCCAATGTTAATTCATAGGCCAAGTTGATTACATTGAATTTTCTTGAAAATCTGTAATTGGGACACCCTGACTGAGGCAGTTAGCCAGTTAGAATGTGAAGAGCACTGGAATTTAGTGGTTGTATAAAATCAAGGACATATTTATGGGGAGAAAGAGAAGTCTTAGGAAAATGAGAAGTCTGTTCAGCAGAGAGAAACAGGGTTCAGAGATATACAGAGCAAAGTAGAGATGAAAACTATACCTGACAGAGAAACATTTTTGTTCTTTGAGGGTATTATCCAATAATTCTTCCAGCTACTGGTTGAAAGCTCTCCTGGGAGGGTTGTCCTTTGCCCAGTACTTTGGTCCTGCTACACGCATATGCATAAGTGCAGTGGACTCTGGAACCAAAAAGAGCCAGATTCACAGGTAATAGCAACCAGGAATTAGGCCAGAAGGACAGAGAAATGTTAAATGTTAGAAAGGGTGTGAGAGGAGGAGAGAGAATTAGACTTATTAACCATTTCTTTAAAGTTAAAGACATAAAAAGAACTGAAGCTAAAAATCTATATTTTTAAAAATTATACTGATGGTGTCTTAGGAGGAAATAGTCAATGGAAGAGAGCAGCACTTTGAAATGAGACCAGTGAACGCTGTCCTTGCTCTGACCAGCATGTACTGGGGACTATGCAGCAGAATTAAGAAAGGGCTGATCCTTATCACATGGAAGGCTGAAGTGCTTGACATTACATACAGCACACACTTACATGATGCCCTAAAGCACAAGTCTGTCCCTCAAGTTCCTTCTGAGATAGAACCGATGTGTATACGCTGAATGGGACCATGGTGTGAAAGGAGGCATATTGCGTTCATTGGAAGCCACATCTACTTCAAAGGAAAAAATGCTTTAACCACAAAACTAAATTTCCAGAGATGAAAACCCGAGGGCCTGTAGGGAGAATGAAATTGGCAGCCTGGAAAAAAATTCAAGCTACCCTGAAAGCCATTATAGAACAACGTATTAGGGAACTGAATCATTCTGTTGAAAATTTTTAAACCATTTACTGTGCCACCTACTTTTCAGGTATGAAGAGATGCTATAAAGTGGCCTTTAGTGTCTCTTTCATGTATATGCATTCTGAAAACTAGGAGAAGTTATTGCCAAGGCACGGATGACCCTATGTTAGAGGGTAAGAGGGTCTATTCTAAGTTAAAAATGTTAGAAACTTTAAAGAGAGACTATTGTATTTAAAAATTCTATCAATTGTAACACTTTATTAATTAAAAAAACCCTCTAAGTGATTTTATAAAAAAATTCACCAGATTGTTAGATTAAACTAATGTCCAAGTAAAGCATTCTAAGTCATTTTCTGAAATATATGTTGTTTATAAAGTCATGTTTTGCATGATCACAAATTTCCATAACAAATTACATCATCTGTGAGGTACCTGAGTTAAGTAAAATATTTAAATGTAGTAGGCAAAATTTTATTAAAAATCTTTGCAATGTTATCAAGACCAAAATCCAACAGCAGTAGATTTAAAGAGAAATATACTTAATAAGTAAGATGTAAGTTTAACAAAATAATTCTTAGCTATTGATTCTGAAACTATTATATAACTTATTATGAATGTCTCAATGTGAGAACATTTTTTTCTATTTTAATCTGGTAGTATCATAAAATTATTTCTTTTTTTTAAATTTTTTTTTGAAGATTTTATTTATTTGACAGAGAGAGACACAGCGAGAGAGGGAACACAAGCAGGGGGAGAGGGAGAAGCAGACTTCCTGCTGAGCAGGAAGCCTGATGCAGGCCTCGATCCCAGGACCCTGGGATCATGACCTGAGCCGAAGGCAGACACTTAACGACTGAGCCACCCAGGTGCCCTTCTTTTTTTTAAATTAAGAGCAATTTTAAACCCCCTCCTCAATCACTAGTCCTCAAATTCTGACCATTTTCTTCATTATTGGTAACAGTTTAGGTCTTACATTTCTGAAATGTGAGTACATTTCCTCCCTATATTCTAGGAAACATTTCTTTAGTAGAACTTATCCTGCCCCTCCCTATTGATCTTCATCATCTCTGACTCTCTCTGTCCAGATAAGCATCTTAGATAAATCAGTGAAGCTAGATTCTGTTGAGTGTAATTGAAAGAGAGGAATCCTGTAATCAGGAAGATCAATTAGGAATATTGCAAGGGTTTAGTTTCCCCTGAACTTGGGGAAATAACAGGTAGGATAGTGAAAGAGAACATTTATGAGAGATGCTAAAAAAGTAGAGAGTAGAGTACTTAGTGACCACCTGAGTGTGGGAGTGAATCTACAGAGATGTCCACATTTTTGTTATTGGCAATTGAGTGATGCCATTCATTGAGATAGAAACAGGGAGGGAGAGAAGTGCTCTATGAGGTTCTGTGAGTGTGTTCATGCCATGGAGGTAACATGGGTGGCACTCTGGATATGCTCATTTCATTTCATTTATATATTTGTAGATTATTTACGTTTTGTCCAAAGTATTTCTCCTTTTCAGCATTATTCTTTCCCAATACGGTAGGGCTATCTATTCCATTAATCTAATTTCCCTCACAGTGAAGGTCAACTGGAATCACTACCATCCCTAGGGAATTTTGTTTCTAATATATGTAAAATATAACATGATTTTCCTGAGTTTGTCCTCACAGATAGTCTAGACATTTAGATATGTATTGAAAATTTGAATCAAAAGCTCACCAGATTCCAATATGGAAAACATCCAAACATTAATGGGAAATGTGAATCAGCTGTGTAATAAAAGTCATATTCCCAAATACAATCCAGAAGAAAACCAGAGGCTGACATTAATTTTAAAATCAAATTCAGTTATCAGTTTCAAAATCGAGCTAGTTATCTTGTCACTGGGAGTGTTGATTAATAACTCTGCCAAGGGGCGCCTGGGTGGCTCAGTTGGTTAAGTGACTGCCTTCGGCTCAGGTCATGATCCTGGAGTCCCTGGATTGAGTCCCGCATCAGGCTCCCTGCTCAGCAGGGAGCCTGCTTCTGCCTCTGACCCTCCCCCCTCTCATGTGCTCTCTCTCTCTCATTCTCTCTGTCTCAAATAAATAAATAAAATCTTTAAAAAAAAAAAATAACTCTGCCAAAATATGAAAGTTCAAAGGAACAAAATAATAGGAAAAGGAAATTTGATAGCCCACTTTTGTGAATCATACAAATTAAGAATAGTTAAAAGTGGACAAAACAGTATCATGACCTACCAACTCCTTGGGTTCTAGGGTTAGACCACTGCAAACCCAAAACCAAGCTCCAAGCTGTGTAATTTTGGTTAATTTATTAATGTTCTCTGAAACTCAGTTTTTCCATCTGTAAAAATGAAACAACAGTGACATCTACTTCAACTGAAACTTCATGAGGATTAAATGATATTGAAGTAATGCAAATTGTCTTGTACTAGTAAGTGAGCAGTAAAAGTTATTTTCTATCATACGATTATGTTGTTATAATTGGACTACAAAGCAATAAAGATATCTTTATATACTACTCTCTATATGTCCTTGACAGTAGTTCTTTACATCTGATGGATGAGTGCTTTGTCAGTTATATGTGTGGCCAAAATTTCCCACACTGTGCCTCATCTTTTTCTTATTAGTTCTTATTCTTTCTTATTAATGGACAGGCATTTGTAATTTTAATGAAATACAAGTTTTTCAGTGTTTTCCTTGCCTATTTAAAGGTCATGAAGTGGAAATGAAGGAAAAGGAATAATTCTGGGGTATATGTTGATGTACTAGATGGAGAAAGAAAAATCAACAATAACATCTGGGTTTTGGGTGCAGTTGTTTAATCAGTGATATCATCTGCTGTAATGGGAAAAACTGTAGAAACAGGAGACAAATCAAAATTCTACTTCAAATATGGTAGGTTTAAAATGATCCTTATCTGTCTATTTTGGATATATCTCATGTTCATGGGAATGTTAGTGCTAGTTCTAGAGATTTAAATTTGGCCACATGATATATAAAAATATGGTACTGGATGAGAGCCCCTAAGAAGTAAGTGCATATAGAGAAGAGGGTGCAGGAGCTATGCTGGGATATGCCTGCATTTAAAATGTTGGGGGGCGGGGGGCACCTGCGTGTCTCAGTTGTTAAGCATCTGCCTTCGGCTCAGGTCATGATCCCAGGGTCCTGGGATCGAGCCCCACATCAAGCTCCCTGCTCAGCCAGGAACCTGCTTCTCCCTCTCCTGCTCCCCCTGCTTGTGTTCCCTCTCTAGCTGTCTCTCTATCTGTCAAATAAATAAATAAAGTCTTAAAAAAATAAAAATAAAAAAAATGTTAGGGGAAGGAACTTGTGAAAAGAGATTAAGAAACAGTTAAGTGAGGCAAAAATCAGGACTGGTTGATCACAATAAAATCTAAGATTGGAAAGTGAGGCAAGAAAAATGCTGCTGAGATGTCAAATAGGACATAATCAGAAAAGTTTCATTGGACTGGGCAACACAAAAATAATTTTTGATCTTGACCCAAAGCAATTTCAATTGCTTGGTTAGAGAGAGAGAAATTGAGTGATGCGTGAAGAAGTGGAGACAATGAGGTCATATCCAAATTTCAAAAGAATGTTCTACAGTAGAGAAAACAATACAAATAGAGGAGCATTCAGAGAAGAATATGGAATCAAGAAAAAATATTCAGTTTTACAAAAGGGAGAGGGTAATATTCTGAAATGGCAAGAGATCCAGAGCTCAGTGGAAGAGAGGTTTGGATCAGATATGGAAGGTAACATTTGTTCCATTGCAAGAGTCAGGAAGCCATGGTATGTAGAAACAGAACTAGATTGGCTTGTAGGTTGAACAGTAACAACACTGGATTCATGTTTTATAAAAATCATTCTAGGCTGCCTGTGGAGAATGGATTGAAGCTATAATTATAATATTCAAAGTGAAATATAGTCTAGAGGAAGAACAGAGGTAATGGAGAAGAAGAAACAAGTTGACAGACATTAAAAAGAGAAGACACTAGACTTGATTATGGATTAGAGGCAGAGAAGTTACAAGTAAAAGAAAGAATTTGATGATTCCTACTTTCTATCCTGGGGACAAGTGATGACATCTTATTATCTAGCTAAAGCATACTAATGGGAAGAGGGGAACTTTAGAGGAAAAAACAATTCTCATTTGATCACATGGATTTTGAAGTGCCTGGAAGATGTGCAGGTGACTATAGATACATATTTTTCATTTAGTTCTGTTATTTTAGACCTAGACACAAGTCTATATGCAATATAAGCTGTGATGTTTTCAAATCAATTAAAAATAATGTCCAGTTGCCTTTTTAAGTATGATTTGTTTAGCCTCCAGGCATATAAAAAATTAAAATGCATTTAACAAATAAGTACAGAAATTGCTTCTATTAAATTAGACAAACATTAAAACACCTAACCTAATGTTCCATATCCAGATGAGGTAACAGTGCCCTGAGAAAAAGTGATAGATCCAGCCCCAGCCACACTGGGCTACAGTTGTTAAAAAACTGATTGTGATTTTGTAGGGTACTTACCTAAAACTCTTAAAAGATGTAAACTGCATTTATCTAATTGATAATATGACCAATGTATAAACAGGGATATATTTAGAATTTCCATTTCCCATCTTGACAGTCAAACATTTATTTTCTATACATATTACATATACATTGCAATTGTATGCAAATGATAGCCTAGAGAACATTTTTATAGAAATTGAAATTTTTTTGTTGTTGTTTCAAACATGCTTCAGATTGGAATGCAAGTAACACATTATAATTTCTAATGTGATTCTTTTCATTTTCAGAAAGATTGTATCTTGCCCAAGGAAGATATGTTTCTTTATATGGATATTTCTTTTTCATGAATTTATTTATTCAGTTTCACCAAAATTTAGGTAAGGAGATATCAGTGCATCAAAAACAAACATATTTTTGAGATTGCTGTGGAAACTTTCAAATAATTTAAACTTAATTATAACATCTTTCAATGTATCAGTGGTCTTGTCTTTCACTATTAATTAAGCAACAAAACACAGTCCATATGGAGATTTTTATGCACAACTTCCAAATTTTAAGTTATTCTCTCCCGTCTGAATAAAAATCATATCCTAACTTCCTCCCTTTTTGTCTCACAAAGATGATGATATGTGTTAAAAGAATTGTGACCAGTGGTTTCATCTGAACATGCCAGGCTTATCAGATTAGCCTGGCAGGCTCTGCACGTGGGCAAACAGGTGAGAACAAGAACAAAACTAGCTACTGTGTGCCAGTCACTTTCACAATTTCTGCATATGTATTATTGTATCTAATACTCACATTTCTGTGAAGTTGGTATTAGCATTAACTGTTCATCCCGTTTTAGAGATAATAAAGTGATATTTGCAGACATTGAAACATTTTTCCAAATTCACAGAACTTAAAGACTGAGCTGAACTACCAGCCAAGATCTATACAACATATAAATTCAAGCTCTACCTGCTAATTCAAACTGGAAGTGAAGCACGAAACTCCACAGAACCATGTGAAGAATGCAGGACTGGGATTGTTTCTGTGGTTTCCCTGGCATTCTGGAAACATTTTACCATTCTTTCTCCAACTCAAGTTTTTTTGAAAGTAATTCACATGAATTAATTCAAAATATAAGTGAGATTTACAAAGAAATAGAACAGATTTCTTACCAAACTAAATGATAGGGTGAAGAACTAGGTTCCATGCAAACTGGAATTAGAAATCAGAAATCAAGATTATAAACTCTGTCTCTCCAGAACATGATTTCTCTCTTCTCTAACATTTTTTTTTTTTCATATCAGTGGTATTCCCTTTTGACCGGCCCCCTTTACTTAATGTACACCTAGCCCATCAGAACTACACTGCTACCATGACCTTACAGATCTTTGCTGCCTAAAAAATGTAGCTAGCTACATTTAAATTCATATTAATTGAATTTAATAAAATACATGGGGCACCTATGCGGCTCAGTCAGTTAAGCGTCTGGCTCTTGATTTTAGCTCAGGTCATAATCTCAGTGTCCTGAGGTTGAGCCCTGTGTCAGGCTCGGCACTCAGCACAGAGTCTGCTTGGGATTTTTTCCCTCTTCCTCTCTCTCTTCCTCTGCTCTCCCCACCTCAAATAAATGAATAAAATCTTTAAAAATTTAATAAAACACAAAATTTAATGATCTTTCTCACATTAACCACATTTCAATTTTTAATAGCCACATTTACATCATCCCAGAAATTTCTACTGAACAGTATTCTTCCAATTCTTCTTTGCCCATCATGTGTTGTTTATAATCTCTATGCCTACTTTTTGAATTCTCAATTAATCTGAGACATTTCATGCAATTCCTGATCTCCTGCTAGAATCAAATGCCCATCCCTGGTCTAATCACCTTTGACTAGGAAGAGAAAGATCTCTCTAGAGCATGTGGGTAGGGCAACAAAGTCTAGTACTCTCTTCTCCATTTCACAGATACAATGTCCATATTGCACAGGATTATAACTTATCTACTATACTGTTCATTTTTTTTCTCCTACAAAGGAACATATAGGCCTTGATTCTTTAGTTCATCCTGTTGCTAACATTTTTATTAAGTTTGTATTAGGTTGGAAATCAGTAACTAACAGATATATATTTTTAGTTGGAAAAGGTTCCACAACATTTTCCTTGTATTGCTTTTACTCCAAAATTAAATAAAGAGGTCAACATTAACACATAGAGGACTTAAAACTATTTTTATAAGAAGGTAAATATTTTCCACCTATATTGGAAACCCATTCTTCTCTTGTTTTGCCTCCTTATGTGATGTTCTGAAATTGCTCTAATGAACAAACTGTTGTTTGGTAGTTTTCACTGGGATGTATGATTTCTCATGACACAAGTGAGGAATGTAAGTTTTTTTCAAACTAGGGCCACAGATGTAAACTCATTTAGTCAGGACATAATATCAAAGGAGTTTCATCCTTCACATGCATCTATGGACATTGGTATGATTTGCCTATGACCTTGTGGAAAACAGATTTCTAGGACAACTCCCAGGTCCATCGAAGTGGATGTGCAAGTGAGGGTCCCAAAAGCTTGCTCTTCAGCTCTTCACTGGCTACAGAGAAAATATGCCTCTGATCCTTGGTATGTGTTTTTTGAGAATTTCATTGTAATTTGGAGAATGTTTATGAAGACTGTGTGGACAATGAAAAAGTGTCAACATAAAATAAAATTCTCTATCAGCATCCTGTTTTATTAAGACTTATTAATCCTATGCTTCAAAAGGTCTGATTAGCAGGAATATTGTTATTTAACACCATTATCTGTAAGTGATTCTATCAGAGAAGCTTACATAAATGAATCTAACCCTCAGAGACTTGTAAATGTAATTAATGTTCATGATAACTTTGAGTTCTTTGGATGAAAGGAGCTTTTGATATAAACTGATTATAGATATTATTACATTGCTGATGATAGAAAAACACATCTTAGAATATTATTTATATGAAAATTTGTTCTATGATTCCAGTGTGTGAACAACAAAAAAGAATCCAGTGATATACACATTTTTATTACACTTTAATATAAAATTCTACCTAACATTATTTCATGTGACTGAGATAAATAACAGGTACGTTTAACAATTTTAAATGAGGTTAATATTAGAGTAAAAAATCTTGCACATTTCCCATCAGATCAAAACTAAATCATCAAATATCTCATCACCATTATTTTCCAATATTCTCCAAAACCAAATTTGACAGCAGATAAATGTTCATCTCTAGTAATTGCAGATATAAATACCCTTATGCTCATGCCTTAGGGTTTGCCTTAAAACTCTTGTCCCTTCTAACCTAGGCTGTCCCAGTATCTTCCCAGCTAGTCTCCCTGCTTCTCTTTAGCCTTTTCCCTCTCCAAACTATTCTGCATGCTGTTGTCTTGTTAAGGCAGAGACAAAAGACAACCTGAAATGGAGAAGGAATTTCTGGTCTACTTCACTGTGACTTGGGAACATTATTTTATTTCTATATGATGAAATCTATGGGCAAACAGCAAGCATATGATAGAACCACAATCAGAGATGCTGAACTTATTGAGTGAAATAAATTATTATATATGTGCAAATATTATGTGAGGGTTTTTTCTTTTTTTTAACCTGGAATTTAACCCTTATAAAATAGAGAACACCTAATTTTTATAGACTTGTTTACAGGGTGTCCTTTTTTTTTTTTTTTAAGGGACATATACATTAGGCAAAGCAGTCATCCTTAGATCAGGATACTTAGATAGGTAACTTGACAAATTAGTAAAACAAGAGCCAAGCTACAATAACAAAAACAATAGACAACACAAATTTTGCAGTCATTACTGGGTACATGCTCTCATAATTGGAAGTGTACATTATAATCATTAAAGAGAGAGAAGCAGAAAGAAGGCAAAAATCTTGTAAAAAATTATTTGAAAACTATACAATAAATTGTTATACTGTGAAGATCACAGTTATATCTGTAAGAAAAGAAATATTAAAGGAAAATCATTGATCTAATTTCAGTACTATGGGAACTTATGATTTTGATTTACAATGGTTTGCGTCACACACAGAATTCATCTTGACAATTTAATAAGAAAGAATAAGAAATAGGGGCTGTGTTAGGTGATGAAATTAATGTCAAAGAGGAGCATGAGTTTTTGAATAAAATGATTTCATGTATTATGAGAATAGAAAAGTTATAATTTAAAATTAATGCATTGTTACTCTATGTACACAAAATGAACAAATTAAATATCATATATATGCTATATTATCACAATGATGGAATTTACACATTCAAATTGGCCAAATACTATTTAATGGGTCATTTCAATGGGAAAATAGAAATTACCTTACATTTGGTATTGTCATATGGTCAAGATTGGCATATGCTTATAATGTCATGTAATGCAATGTAAAAACAGTATGTGTACCTGATGAAGAATTCATAAAATATCAGTTCCCTTTACTCCATTTTATTTGCCTTACCCAGTTTTGAAAATTATTTGTATATTCCATATATTTATTTATTCATTTATTTACTCAATAAATATTTATTGAGCACTTTTTACATGTTAGGCATTGTACTACACACTGCAAATATGGTAGCAAAAGAAATAGAAAAAAAAAAAAGGCCCTGCTCTCATGGAGCGTCCATTCTTTATATTCTTTATGGGGAGACATTAGATAGATAGATGATAGATGATTGATAGATGATAGATAGATAGATAGCTTCCATTCTTTATATTCTTTTTTTTAAATTTTATTTATTTATTTATTCATGAAAGTCAGAGAGAGAGGCAGAGGCAGAGGGAGAGAAGCAGGCTCCCCGCCTAGCAGGGAGCCGGATGCGGGACTCGATCCCAGGACCCTGGGATCACGACCTGAGCCGAAGGCAGACGCTAACCGTCTGAGCCACCCAGGCGCCCCATTCTTTATATTCTTTATGGGGAGACATTAGATAGATAGATAGATAGATAGATAGATAGATAGATAGATAGATAGATAGATGATAGATAATAGATGATAGATAGATAGATGATAGATAGCTTCCATTCTTTATATTCTTTATGGGGAGACATTAGATAGATGATAGATGATAGATGATTGATAGATGATAGATGATGATAGATAATAGATGATAGATGATAGATAGATGATAGATAGATGGTAGATAGATAGATATATAGATAGATAGATAGATACATGATAAAAAGATGATAGGTAGATATCACTGATGTTAATAAGTACAAAGGACAAAATACAAGTGGTTAAAGCAATTAGAAGGTAATGGAAATGGGCTGCATTATTTTGAAGATGAAGGTTATAGAAGTCTTATGAAGGTATCTTTTCAACAAAGACCTAAAGGAATGGAGGAAGAAAGCCTTAAGGGAAGGGCATTTCTCACAGGGAAAATAGCCCTGGGAAGGCTTTGATGCCAGATGACCTGTGCGGCTAGAGCAGAGTGATCAGCCTGAGTTTTTAGGAGCTGAGTTTGAGAAGAGAGTAGAGGTGAAGTTCATGCAAGGTCTTCAAGCCACTGTAAAGCTTTTACCCTGAAAAAGAATGGTGATCATTGGATTTTGAGCAAAGGATCACACTAGTTGCTGTGGAGAAGTGTGTGTGTGTGTGTATGTGTGTGTGTGTGAGGAAAACAGACTAGTTAGGAACTAGTGACAACACCTTGTTACAGGTGATGGTAGTTTCTACCTAGTTGTAGTGGTGGAGGTCCTGAGAAATGTTTTTTTCTAGATTTTTTTTTTTTTTACATGAAGCCAAAAGTATTTGTCAGTTCAGTGTATGCAGGATACAACAGAAAGAGAACTATCTATCTATCTATCATCTATCTATCATAACTTCAGTTAAATAAAAAACTATTATTATAATTATTTCAGGCATAGCTTTCTCCTTTTTGAGACTTGGAAATACTGATGGCCCAGATAATGTCTTTTTCATTTTTCTTTACCCACATTAACTAGGGAAGTATAATCTCACTAGAGTGAGTTTGCCAAAAATGTTATTTTAGGTAATAATAATGACTGAAGAACCATTGTCATGGAGTTAGAGGAGACACAAGAAGCAAGTTAAAGTGAGAGCACCAGGAAAGAACAACAGTCCTTCTTTGGATAAATTTGAGTTGGGGATATGTTTAGTATTGTCAATAAGTGGAAATACGGAAGAAAGATCAAAGCTAGAGTAACAGATCTTGGAATCCTCCCCATAGTTTAGCCTAAATACTGTAATTTAATGAAATTCCTAGGATGAGAGTGAATAACCAGGAGGCAAAGAGGACTAAAAAAAAAACACTTTGAAAATGGGCAACATGCGTGAGATTATTAATAGATATGACTCAGTAGGAAAAGAACTAGAGAAGAAGGTTGGTTATGCATATAAGTACAGCCGAACAATATCAGAGATATTGTGGTTTGGTTCCAGACCACTGCAATGAAGTGAATAGTACAATAAAGCAAGTCAAATGAATATTTTAGTTTCCCAGTGTATGTAAAAGTTTTGTTTATATTATACTGTAGTCTATTAAGTATGCAATAGTATGATATTTAAAAACACAATGTACTCACCTTGGTTAAAAAATATTTATTGCTAAAAAATGTTAACCGTCATCTGAGCTTTCAAAGAGTTATAATCACTGATCACAGATCACCAAAACAAATCCAATTATAATGAAAATTTTGAAATATTGTGAGAATTACCAAAGTGTGACACAAAGACTTGCAGGGAGCAAATGGTGTTGGAAAAAACAAGTCAACAGACTTGTTTGATGCAGGGTTTCTACAATCTTCCAATTTGTAAAAAACACAATAACTGTGAAGCTCAATAAAACAAGATATGCCTATAAAGAGTTTTATCAGTAAGTATTTAGGTATGAGCAATATGTCAACTCAAAAAGACTTCCAATATACATGACATATGACGCATGACACATATAACAACCTCGGTCATTTGTCAATATCAGATATAAGGTGAATCCCGTTTTCCCATTGAGAAGATCCTTTAAAATTTTTGCTGTATACATTTGAATGTATAAAGTCCAGGGTTTTGGATAATATTGGAAAATAAACAAATGAGTAGAATGTTATTTTTTTATTCATGAATAATTTTGTTCAGAGAGACTGGGATCTTCCTAGAGTCTCTGGTATAAAATGATCCTGATATCCCTGCACTAATTAAATTGGGGTGAGCTTATAGAATGCTTTTGGGCATGCAGGCATACCAAGAAGTCAATTGTGATGTTTTGAGAAAAAAATTTTCCCAGATAAAATGTGAAAAGAATATGATGAAAAGGCTCCTCTTCTCTTTCCTGCCTGTGGACATAATTGTTTGAAGACATGATGCCCGAAGCTGTGACAGCCATTTTAACTGTATGTAACTTCCTATCTTGTACCTCTGAAGGCTCAAGCCTGAAGATGAATATCATCATACTCATGATGAAATAACAAAAAATGATGGATGAACATGGGTTCTTGATAACATCACTGAGCCACTAATCTAACTCTAATACCTTAACATTCTGACATGAGGGTTACTAAATATCCTCATTGTTCAAGCTACATATAGTCAGAAAACCTCCAACTCAAAATGCTGTACATGATGCAATAAAGCAAGACAAAAAGTTAGCAAAAGGGCAGCAAATTTGATTTAGGCATGTTTTGAGATGAGAATGCGCATGTTTTCAAATGGAGGGATAACAGCAAGAAATAAAGATGGTAGGTGGTGCTCAATATCAAGCAACCACAAGCATCATAGTTCTAGAAAGCATCCTAGTTAGTGTCTTATCACTAACTTGTGTCTTTTCTAGGTAGCTTCCAAGATAGGCAAATCACAAGCACCTGAAGATACTTGTCAAAATGCAGATTTATCAGCTTTATCACTTTCAGACTCCCAATTTACAAGGGTCCATGGATTTTAAAAACCACCCCAAAGGAATTCTTCTGAAGATTAAAGTTAAGGCTGGCAAGAGTTAAATTTAGGATGCAAATCCCAACAGCTCTCAACCAGGGGCAGCTGGGCAGGGATCTGAGTCTCTCAGACAGGTAAAATATTTCCAAAAACTGGAACTTGGTAGGTGCATGACTGCTTAGGCCTCATATGAAACAAAACAAAACAAAACAAAATAAAACACGACAAAAGAAAATGAAAACAAAACAAAACAAAAAATAACAAGCCAAACAAACAAAAAAATAGATCTACAGAAGCAAGGCTGGAGCTCAAAGACTGGAGAGCTGAAGCTGATGATAAATACCCTGCACTGGAGGTAGTGGGCTGGCTCAGGGAAGATGAGGGGCTGACCCTGCAAATGGGGCTGCAACACTTTCCAATTGAAAAGACACAAAAAGCCAGGGATAAAGAGAAATACAGAAATTTCCAGCAGGATGAGGCCTGAAAAGAAACATTTGTTTTTGGCAATTAAATAAATTGAAGAACTAAGTAAGACAAGTTCAAACAGTGGATGAGACAAATCAAGATAGTTCAAAATAAAAAATGGCACTTGCAAAAGTGTAGATAATGAGTATAGATGACCCCTTCAAGAAAACACTGGGTAGGAAGAAAAGAGATAGAGGACAGTGAATAGGGAAGCAATCCCATCATCAACACTATGTCAGTACCTCACCTCCTAAAGACACTGTTCTTTTTTTTTTTTTTTAAGATTTTATTTATTTGACAGAGAGAGACACAGCGAGAAAGGGAACACAAGCAGAGGGAGTAGGAGAGGGAGAAGCAGGCTTCCCGCTGAGCAGGGAGCCTGATGCGGGGCTTGATCCCACCCAGTGTTCTTTTTAATTAAAGGTGACAAATAATCAACTATTTTATGTGATTGTATTAACAGAGAAAAATTTGTGATGTGTGTTCACGGCAAAGGAAGAGGTCAGTGCTTGACTCTACCACTCATTTCAGAAAAGAAAAAATGGCTGAATGAATAAATAAATAGCAGATTTAATAGCAATAATCCAACAATAGATAATTTAAGTATTATAAAAATTGTCTTAAAAACCATTAAAATCTTAAAAAAAAACCATTAAAATCTTAAGGCTGGTGATAAGAAAGGTTAAAAACATATAACAAGAATATTCTAGAGAAATAATGAGATGTCAGTATATTTCTAATAGTAGCAGGCAAATGTCAGCCTGATTTTCTTATCCAAACTGAGGGCTGTATCTCTTCTATGTGAATGGAGTAGAAGTCAGAATTTGGTATAGCCAAACACTCTTGCTAGTTTTTGTATGATAAATGAGTTATCAAATGGCGTGTCATTGAATAATCTTATTTATTCTCAGTTATTAAGGATATCATAATTTGTAGTTATCTCAATTTTGCCAATGTTAAAATTGATAAGCAATAATTAATGTTATACTTTCCTACTCTGCTTTTCTATTCTTTTATCAAAAAATTTATCCAAGATAGAAATTAAAGTATCTCATACTAAATAAATAAACAAACAAACAAACAAACAAACAAACACAGAGCCCCTTGCAAATTCATTCGCCTAAGCGGTGTTTAGTTCATCACTATCACTCAGCTGCTCAGGACAAAAATGTTATTGCTTGGTAGATTTCTAGGATGAGAGTCTACTTTTTGAAACAGCTATACATAAGTCTTTAAAGTGGGTTAAAAACAGACTTGATTGTAGTGGCTCCATTGCAAAACAATGGGCCATCTGTTTCATTAAGTCTTTAACAGTGCTGGGTCCTTTACTTCCTCTTGGTTTATCCCCCCCCACACACACACACACTGCCCCAGAATTGTTGAGTTTCAGCCAGCCTAATTCACAACTCTCTTCAAGAGTTGTTCTCTTGCTGAATAGCTGAGCATCAGCTGGCTCAGCCACTGAATCACCACCAGAATATTATTGCCTACCTCCTCCCCACATTCTCTTTATTTAGAAGTCTATTTTCTCTAGTAGTGAGAAACAGCTGGCATAAATTTGAACAAAAAGAACATTTTTATATGATATAATAACATTACCATATAGGAACACCCAATAGGTGTATATTATGTATCTTCTTATATGAATATACACATATACACACATATGTATATATATAATATATATTGATCCACTTTTCTCATAATTTCAATGTCAAAATATTCAATATTTGACATCTCTTAGAAATTGCCACCAAAACAATGCCATTGTGGCAGATACTGTTGATTGCCTTTTCACCATTCTCTTCCCCACATTTCCCCTTTCTAGAGAGAATCCTAATTTTATTTAGTTAACTACTTCTGTCAACTTAGCCTTTTGCATTAGTTTTGATTATATCTCAGATTGTTTTATGAGTTTATGTTATTAAGAAAAAATGATTCAGTAGAATTAATCATTCATTTATTTAAGAAACTATAAATGAGATCCTACTGTACACCAGACACAGCGCTAAGCTCTGGGATACAAATGCTGGGAAAACCTCTATTAACAGTAGGACATACTATATAAATAGTATGCAGTCTGTGCATTAGGGGAGCAATGAAAGAAGTGAAATCTGACTGAAAAGATAAGGGAGATGACTTCAGGGAACAGGCTCTCCCACGATGATTATGAGTGTGTCAGATTGGTAAGGAAGAAATGGTACTGTGTCACACAAAAGTTGAAGCTCAGTGCATTTTTTTTTAATTTAATTTTATTATGTTATGTTAGTCACCATACAATACATCATTAGTTTTAGATGTAGTGATCCACGATTCATTGTTTTCATATATTGCCCAGTGCTCCATGCAGTATGTGCCCTCCTTAATACCCATCACCGGGCTAGCCCATCCCCCCACTCCCCTCCCCTCTAAAACCCTCAGTTTGTTTCTCAGAGTCCATAGTCTCTCATGGTTCATCTCTGCTTGACTTATTTCACTTAGTATATTCTCCTCCAGTCCCAACCATGTTGATGTAAAAGTTGGGTATTCATCCTTTCTGATGGCTGAGTAATATTCCATTGCATATATGGACCACATCTTCTTTATCCATTCATCTGTTGAAGGGCATCTCGGCTCTTTCCACAGTTTAGCTATTGCGAACATTGCTTCTATGAACATTGGGGTGCATATGGCCTTTCTTTTCACTACATCACTGTCTTTGGGGTAAATACCCAGTAGTGCAATGCTGCGACAAAGGGTAGCTCTATTTTTAATTTTTTGAGTCACCTCCATACTGTTTTCCAAAGTGGCTATACCAACTTGCATTCCCAACAACAGTGTAAGAGGGTTCCCCTTTCTCCACAACCTCTCCAACATTTGTTGTTTCTTGCCTGGTCAATTTTTGCCATTCCAACTCATGTAAGGTGGTATCTCAATGTGGTTTTGATTTGAATTTCCCTGATGACTAATGATGATGAACATTTTTTCATGTGTTTGTTAGCCATTTGTATGTCTTCCTCAGAGAAGTGTCTGTTCATGTGTTCTGCCCATTTTTAGACTTGATTTTTTGTTTTTTGGGTGTTGAGTTTGAGAAGTTCTTTATAGATCTTGGATATCAGCCCCTTATCTGTAGTGTCATTTGCAAACATCTCTCATTCTGTGGGTTGCCTTTTTGTTTTGTTGACTGTTTCCTTTGTTGTGTAGAAGCTTTTTATCTTGATGAAGTCCCAAAAGTTCATTTTTGGTTTTGTTTCACTAGCCTTTGGAGATGTATCTTAAAAGAAGTTGCTGTGGGCGATGTCAAAGAGGTTACTGTCTATGTTCTCCTCTAGGATTTTGATGGATTCCTCTCTCACATTGAGGTGTTTCATCCACTTTGAGTTTATCTTTGTGAATGGTGTTAGAGAATGGTCGAGTTTCATTCTTCTGCATGTGGCTGTCCAATTTTCCCAGCACCATTTATTGAAGAGACTGTCTTTTTTCCATTGCATATTTTTTCCTGCTTTGTCGAAGATTATTTGATCATAGAGTTGAGGTTTCATATCTGGGCTCTCTATTCTGTTCCATTGGTCTATATGTCTGTTTTTGTGCCAATACCATGCTGTCTTGGTGATCACTGCTTTGTAATATAGCTTGAAATCAGACAACATGATGCCCCCAGCTTTGTTTTTCTTTTTCAACATTTCCTTGGAGATTCGGGTCTTTTCTGATTCCATACAAATTTTAGGATTGTTTGTCCCAGCGCTTTGAAAAATGTCATTGGAATTTTGATCAGGATGGCATTGAAGGTATAGATTGCTCTGGGTAGCTCAAAAAAATAGAAAAATCCCAAATTCACCAACTAACTTCACATCTTAAAGAACTAGAGAAAAAGCAATGAACAATGCCTAAGCCATGCATTAGGAAAGAAATAATTAAGATTAGAGCTGAGATCAATAAATTAGAAACCAGAAACACAGTAGATCAGATCAACGAAACTAGAAGCTGGTTCTTTGAAAGAATTAATAAGATCAATAAACCACTGTCCAGACTTATCCAAAAGAAAAGAGAAAGGACCCAAATTAATAAAATTATGAATGAAAGGGGAGAGATCACGACTAACACCAAGGAAATAGAAACAATTATTAGAAATTATTATCAACAACTATATGCAAATAAATTGAGTAACCTGGATGAAATGGATGCCTTCCTAGAAACCTATAAACTCCCAAGACTGAAACAGGAAGAAATTGACAACCTGAATAGGCCAATAACCAGTAATGAGATTGAAGCAGTGATCCAAAACCTCCCAAAACACAAGAGTCCAGGGCCTGATGGATTCCCTGGGGAATTCTACCAAACATTCAAAGAAGAAATAATACTTTTTCTCCTGAAGCTGTTTCAAAAAATAGAAACAGAAGGAAAGCTTCCAGACTCATTCTATGAGGCCAGCATTACCTTAATTCCCAAACCATGCAAAGACCCCATCAAAAAGGAGAATTTCAGACCAATATCCCTGATGAATATGGATTCCAAAATCCTCAACAAAATCCTAGCTAATAGGATCCAGCAATACATTAAAAGGATCATCCACCGGGGCGCCTGGGTGGCTCAGTTGGTTGAGCGACTGCCTTCGGCTCAGGTCATGATCCTGGAGTCCCGGGATCGAGTCCCGCGTTGGGCTCCCTGCTTGGCAGGGAGTCTGCTTCTCCCTCTGACCCTCCTCCCTCTCATGCTCTCTGTCTCTCATTCTCTCTCTCTCAAATAAATAAATAAAATCTTTAAAAAAAAAAAAAAAGGATCATCCACCATGACCAAATGGGATTTATCCCTGGGATGCAAGGGTGGTTCAACATTTGCAAATCAATTAATATGATAGAACACATTAATAAGAGAAGAGAGAAAAATCATATGATCCTCTCAATTGATGCAGAAAAAGCATTTGACAAAATACAACATCCTTTCCTGATTAACACTCTTCAGAGTATAGGGATGGAGGGAACACTCCTCAAGTTCATAAAATCCATCTATGAAAAATCCACAGCAAATATCATCCTCAATGGGGAAAAGCTGAGAGCCTTTCCCTTAAGATTAGGAACACAACAATGATGCCCACTTTCACCACTATTGTTCAACATTGCAACAGGAATCAGACAACAAAAAGAAATGAAAGGTATTCAAATTGGCAAAGAAGAACTCAAACGCTCTCACTTCACAGATGACGTGATACTTTATGTGGAAAACCCAAAAGACTCCACCCCCAAATTACTAGAACTCATACAGCAATTCAGTAATGTGGCAGGATACAAAATCAATGCACAGAAATCAGTTGCTTTCTTATACACTAACAACGTAACTATAGAAAGAGAAATTAGAGAATCGATTCCATTTACAATAGCAACAAAAATCCTAAGATACCTCAGAATAAACCTAAGCAAAGAGGGAAAGCTTCTACACCCTAGGAACTACAGAACACTCATGAAAGAAATTGAAGACTCAAAAAGTTGGAAAAACATCCCATGCTTATGGATCAGAAGAAGCTCAGTGCATCTTAGCAGTGCATCAAGGTACCCACTTGTAATTCAGTACAAATGTGACATAAAGTATAAAGAATGAGAAAGCATAAATTATGCCTGCATTCAGATTCTGGGAGACTCTGCATTCCAGGCAAAAAGAATTAGTCTTAATCCTGAAGGTTTTAGGCTAAGCATGAGTATGAGTGTGACATAGTAAGATTTGTAATCTCAGGAGATTATTTTGTTACCACCATGAAAGAAAGACTGAGATTGTTCACAGATTATAATAGAGGTGAGGCATAGAACTTGTTACTATCCAGAGGAAAAAGAATCACAATGCAAAGGTAGTGTCATTGGAGATAAAGAAGTTAGTACTGATTTAAAGAACAGGTAGGAGATGATTATCAACAAAACTGATGAGCAAGTAAATGTGGATAATCAGGAGATAATGTTTTGGATTAAATACTATTTTCTAGGTTAGGCTATTGATAATATTGTGGGGCCATTAGTAGAGAAATTCTGTGGGAGGAGTAGATTTGTAAAGTGTAAAAAGTGGCTTTCTTTCTGGACATATTGAGCTTGAGATTCCTGTGGTACATTTGAATAGACAATTGGATACACAGATTTGTAGTTCAAAAGCAAAGTCTATATTGGATATAAGATTTAAGAGTCATCAGCATCAGTAGTTATAAATACAAAAGTCAGTGCAAGTGTCCAAGAAGAGTTGAGAGCAAGAATAGGGTGTTGAGGTTGGGAAACTCAGTACTATTTGTATATTTAGAATATAAATAGACAGAAATTCCAGGACAATATAGCAATAAGGAATAGCAATATAAGAACAATAGCTATAAGCAAAGAGCAGTTAAGAAATGTTAAATGGGAGAGAAATAAAACTGTGAAAATAGAAATCAATATAGGAAAGAATTTGAAGAAGAAAATAATTAACATTTAAAATTTAAAAGACAAATCACACGAAAATTGAGTAGTAGTATTCACTGGGTTCACTATGGGGAGTTAATTGCTAATTTTGGAAATTTTAAAATGCATTACCAATGTATATAAAAGTGATCTAAATCACTAAAGTATAAATCAATAAATCATAAATAAATATGTTTCCAAAATAAATCATATTAAGTTTCTTTTACTATGAATAAGTTCCTAAAAGGTAAAAAAATCAAGATTCCATTTCATCAAAACAAATTTTTTACAATCTGTTTATTGATTGTAGTCACATATTTCTCAGTACTTTTTAAATACTAACTCCTAAAATGTAGGTATTTTATGTCAAAGCTTAAAAGTGATAAAAAGGCAATCATCAATTTGTTTTTAATCTTCTAGGTGAAAGTCAAAATGTAAAATAGGCTTTTTATTCTCATATATTAAATATTTCAAAAATTGACTCTTTTACATGTGAACTCCCATTATCATTCTACCTATACTTTTCTTATGGATTTTATTACTGTCTGCCTGTGGTAGTCTCTGTACTTATCTAATTTCAAATATACTTAAATCTTCTTAAGGGTGAGGACCATTATTATTCATCTGCATATTCCAAAGTACCGAACCAAGATTTTGCATCAAATATGTGTGCAATAAATCTAACAGTCACATGATATTATAAATGAGTACACTAAAAGACAGAAATAAAGGAATTTCCAAACACATTAAATCCACATATGTGAACATTGAATGGAAAGTAATTGAACAAATGAAGTAGCTAAAATACGCCAACTATATAGCCAGGATGGGGATAAAAACAGAAGGGCATGGTATTATGAGGAGTGAGTTACATGATGTTTGATTTGGACAAGATTACAGGTCACTGGTCTATTGGTGTAGATAATGACACCCTTGGCTGAACCATTTATGAATGACTAATGATAATGTCAATAACATGCAACTTTACTCTTCCCTGGAGTTATTAAAATTTGTCATAAGCATTAATTGATGTGTTTGTGCATTGACAGAGAATAATTTTCCCCAGCCATAGAGATTAGACCATTACTGAATAAACACATACCCCAAAGATTATAGACTAGGCAGAGTGAGGTTAAGGGAAAAAGCCAAAATATCCATTTTTGATATGATCATTTTGTTAAGCCTTAGTTCATCTTGGACTTCAGAATTGATGTCACTCTTCTTACAAGTCATCTAGGTTTGATTTTTGTAATACCATATATTTTATTTTTTTATTTATTTTTAGAGAGAGAGGGAGAGAGCTCTAGTGGTGGTGGGGGGCGGGGTGTCAGGGCACAGGGAGAGGGAGAGAATCCCAAGCAGACTTCACAGCCAGTGTGGAACCTTATTCAGGGCTAGATCTCACAACCCTGAGATCATGACCTGAGCTGAAATCAGGAGTTGGTCGCTTAACTGACTGAGCCACTTAGGTGCCCCTATACCATATATTTTAATTATGTGAGCTTATTAGGTAATTTATTGACAGAACCCCCTGATTCTCTAGGTATCTGTACTTTTTATTCCACAACAACAATATTTGAGTTTACATCAGAAAGTATTAGTTTTTTTGCAAGTTTCATATTATGGAAGTCTGCCTACCTTTTCTTAGAACTTATTAGAAGTCTAAGATAGAGTCTGATTATACCAGTATTTTTCTTATACTACTATTTTTGAAAACTATCACTTCTATTTTAGTAAGTAATTACTCTTCATATCCAAAGGTAGTTCACAGAAGTGGCCGTACTTCAGTTTTCCATCTTATTCAAAAATCTATCATGAGAAATGCCAAATGGCCCATTCAAGTCCAGATTCAGAGTTCAACATATTTGCCCCATCAATTAATCAAGCAACTCTATTTAAAAAATTAAGTGATATATAAAATGTCATTATTTATTTGTGTATAATCCATATCTCTCTTCTTCCCCCTTTAATTAATAATCTTCTATTCATTCTTTATCAATATCTTAGTTTTTGTCCATTCTTAATATTAATATCCTCATATCTATTCATCTCTCATACTTTGATTGCCTCTGATTCCACATCAAGTCTTTCCTTCTCCAGTATCTTCCTATCTAGTAAAAAGCCCACACAGTCCTCTGATATACATCTTTTAAAGCCACTTAACTATGTACTGCCCTGCGCAAAAGCTTTCATTACCTCCCTATGCCTTTTGAAAATATTTCAGTGCTTTATGCCTTAATATGACCATTCTCCCTACCAGATTTTAATGTTTGCAAAAGATTTACATGATTTGCCCTGTTCCTGTCTTCTTTACTGACACTAAATTCAATGGCAATGGCAGGTTAAGGGCAGGCAATGGGAACAGTCTACCTTGGATGTAGGCAATGGGAGATAAGGGATGGGGAGGACTGGTGGGTGTATTATCTATAGGGAATTATTAAGCAGTAATAAACTAAAAAAAAAAAAAAAAAAAAGCCTGTCTGCGATTTATTATCACTATACTCAATCAATTCTAAGTGATGCCTGAAGGAAAATACTCCTCCGTAAAAAATGTTAACCAAAACTTTTGTTGGTCTAAGTTCTAAACAGTTGCTGAAATTATTGTTGAGTTTTAATCATATATACATAAGTTCAAATTAGCACTTTTTACTTATCCTGTAATGAACAGCACATTCTATTAAGGAAGTTAATTTGAATAATTCCCAGTTATGTAGACAGCCAGAATACTCTGGACTCAGCTAAATGTGTTCATTTTCAAGAACACTCTTGTAACTCTTCAGTATGGTTAAGGTTGCTTTTGCACAGTGATGTTAATATTCCTGAATGTGAACACTAGATTCAGAATAAGTATTAGCATAGTAATTATAAATGCAAAGAATCAGAATTCAAGTTACTTTAATTCTGTCAATCTAGGTAACCACTTAGTGTTTTTCCTTGTGTTCAAATTTAAAACAGTGAACAGTGAGAACTATGAATATATATTAGCAATATATTTGTTTAGCAAGCACAGATTTTATTGGAATTTAAGCACAAATCACATACGGAATAAAGACTTTTACTTCTGAATGCCATTACACTTTATATATCACTCCTTTTGATACAAATTTTTGCCTTATATTCTCAATATTCATATACATACATTATTATTTGTCTATACCCATGAGCTTCTTAATGATAGGTAATATGCTTGATTATATCATAAATCCCTTTACCAGTATAATATTTCATATATGTTTTTTGAGTAAGTGCAAATAATTTTTTTCAATAAAAGTTTAGTGTTTGTAATTTTTTTCTGAGTAGAAGCATCTTTATTTATTTATTTTTTTCATTATAGCAGTTTTATGTCCACAGTAATTGCTTTTTTTAAAATTTAAATTCAATTAATTAACATATACTGTATTATTAGTTTCGGAGGTATTCAGTGATTCATCAGTCTTATATAACACCCAGTGCTCACTACATCCCATGCCCTCCTTAATGTCCATCACCGAGTTATCCCATCCCCCAACCCACTCCCCTCCAGCAACCCTCAGTTTGTTTCCTATGATTAAGAGTCTCTTATGGTTTGTCTCCCTCTCTGATTTCATCTTGTTTTATTTTTCCCTCCCTTCCCCTATGCTCCTCGGTTTTATTTCTTAAATTTCACATATGAGTGAAATTATATGATAATTGTCTTTCTCTGATTGACTTATTTCTCTTAGCATAATACCCTCTAGTTCCATCCATGTTATTGCAAATGGCAAGATTTCATTTTGTGATGGCTGAGTGATATTCCATTATATATATATATATACCACATCTTCTTTATCCATTCATCTGTCGATGGACATCTGGGCTCTTTCCATAGTTTGGCTATCGTGGACATTGCTGCTATAGATATTGTGGTGCAGGTACCCCTTCAGATCACTACATTTATATCTTTGGGTTAAATAGCCAGTAGTGCAATTGCTGGGTCCTAGGGTAGCTCTACTTTCAACTTTTTGAGGAATCACCATACTGTTTTCCCGAATGGCTGTACCAGCTTCATTCCCACCAACAGTGTGAGAGGGTTCCCCTTTCTCTCCTTCCTCGCCAACATCTGTCATTTCCTGACTTGTTAATGTTAGCCATTCTGACTGGTGTGTGGTGGTATCTCATCGTGATTTTGGTTTGTATTTCCCTGATGCCAAGTGATGTTGAGGATTTTTTCATGTGTCTGTTGGCCATTTGTATGTCTGCTTTGGAGAAGTGTCTGTTCATGTCTTCTACCCACTTTTGATTGGATTATTTGTTCTTTGGATGTTGAGTTTGATAAGTTCTTTACAGATTTTGGATACTAGCCCTTTATCTGATAAGACATTTGCAAATAGCTTCTCCCATTCTGTCAGTTGTTTTGGTTTTGTCAACTGTTTCCTTTGCTGTGCAGATGCTTTTTATCTTGATGAGGTCCCAATAGTTCATTTTTGCCCTTGCTTCCCTTGCCTTGGGCGATGTTTCTAGGAAGAAGTTGCTGCAGCCGAGGTCAAAGAGGTTGCTGTCTCTGTTCTTCTCTAGGATTTTGATGGATTCCTGTCTCACATTTAGGCCTTTCATCCATTTTGAGTCTATTTTTGTGTATGGTTTAAGAAAATGGTCCAGTTTCATTCTTCTGCATGTGGCTGTCCAATTTAGTGATAAAATCGGTACCCAATTTCATTTTAATAATTGGTAGTATTTACCTTATATTTATATTAGATTATGAAATGGCACATCACAATTTCAGAGAACAAACAAATAAAGTGAAAAAGTAAAATTACATACAATATGTGAATTTGGAAAATTCTGTCTCTACATTTGCTAATCCAACAAATATATATTGAGTGAAAAAATGTGGCAGGAACTCTTAAATGTGCAAAGAAGCAAAGTTCTGGCTTTCATGGGGTTGATAATAGTGAAAAGACAAAGTGAGTCAGTCAGTGATAAAGGTTATAAGGAAAATAGGGCAAAGAGTATGATATTGTGAGAAATGATGAGAAGAAGGTGAAAAATTTTAGATTGGATTATCAGGATTAATGATTAAATAAGGTAATATAGGGGCACCTGGCTGGCTCAGTGGGTAGTGCATGTGACTCTTGATCTTGAGGTTGTGAGTTTGAGTCCCACATTGGTTGTGGAGCCTACTTAAAGAAAAAAATAAATAAAATATTTTAATAAAAAATAAAACAAAATAAATAAATTAGGTAGCATAAATAAAATTATATATATACACACATAATTATACACACCTATACATAAATATGCAATGAATACTACATATCTATAGTTATACAGATATATATCATAGTATCAAAGAAAATGGAGGAGGTCAATACAGTTTGATGATGAAAAGTGGATATGGCTACTCTGGAAAAGAAACTATCAAGAGAATGAGAAGACAAGCCATAGATTGAGAAAAAATATTTGCAAAAGACATATCTGATAAAGGGCTGCTATCCAAAATCTACAAAAATCTCTTAAAACTCAATGATAAGAAAAAAAAAAAAATAACTGGACTAAAAGTGTGCAAAAGATTTGAACAGACAACTTACCAGAGAAGATATACAGTTGGCGACTGAGCATGTGAAAAGATATTTACTATCAGGTATCATTAGGGAATTCAAACTTAAAAAGCAGTGATATAAAACTATTAGAATGACTAAAATACTGAATACTGACAGCACCAGATGCTGGTGAGGGTGAGAAGCAACAGAAACTCTCATTCATTGCTGACAGGAATGAAAAATGGTATTGCAACTTTGGAAGATAGTTTGACAGTTTTTTAGAAAACTGAACAGACTCTTACTAAACAGTCCAGCAGTCATATTCCTTGTTATTTACTAAAATGAGTTGAAAATTTATGACCACACAAAAACCTGCATACAAATGTTTACAGAAGCTTTATTAATAATTGCCAAAACTTAGAAGCAACCAAGATGTCCTTCCATAGGTGAATGGATAAATAAACTGTGGTAACATATAATGGGATATTATTCAGCCCCCAAAATAAATGATTAAGCCACAAAAAAACACAGAGCAAACGTACATGCATATTTCTAAGCAAAAGGAGCTAATCTTAAAGGGCTATATACCATATGATTCCACTTAAATGATACTCTGGAAAGGGCAAGACTATTGAGCAATTAAAAGATCAGTGGTTGCCAGGGGTTTTAGGGGGAAAAAGAGATGAATAGATGGACCACAGGGGATTTTTAGGACAGTGAAACTACTCTGTATGATACTAAAAAGATGGATACTTGCTGTAATACTATCTAAACTATGGGTTTTGCTTGGTAGTGATGTGTCAATATTGGTTCATTATTTATAGCAAATGTACCATACTAATGTAAGGTGTTAATAATACAAAAACATGTGTGAGGTGGAGGAAGTATGTGAAAACTCTCTGTACTTTCTACTCTGCTCTTCTGTGAACTGAAAATTGCTCTTAAGAAGAAAGTCTGTTAATTTTTTAATTTTTTTTAAATTTTAATTTTTTAATATTTTTTATTTTTTTGAGAGAGAGCAAGAGCAAGTGGGGGGAGAGGGGCAGAGGCAGAGAGAGAAAAAGAATCTTAAGCAGGCTCCACACCCTAGCATGGAGCCAGACACGGACTTAATCTCACGACCCTGAGATCATGACCTGAGCCAAAATCAAGAGTCAACTGTGTAACCAACTGAGCCACCCAGGTGCCCCTGCTAATTTTTTTTTTTTTAAGTGGATGGTGAATAATTGAAGAATGTCTGAAGTAGAGGCTCTAATAAGAAGTTAACTTGTTTATTACCACTGCAAGGTAGACGTTACATCCTCTAAAATAAAAAAGGATGCCATTAAAAATGTGGGGCCAAGGAAGAAGAATTTGCAGGAATAAAATAGACACTGTAGCAAAATAAAAATAAATAGAAGAAAGATAAAAACATTAGAAGGTGAAGGTGAGGAAACCTCCCAGAAAATGGAATCAAAAGAAAAAGAGATGTCTAATAAAAATGAAATGTTAAGAGGATTAATCTAAGAAGTTCAATATACAATGAATAACAATCCAGATAAAAGAATAAATGAAAAAAAGGAAATTACCAAAGAAATCAGTCAAAAACATTTTTAGAAATTGAATGAGGTAACTCACCAATACCTAGAAAAAATGAATTCGAATAGGCCCACAAAGTGCACATTTTAATAACATTTTAGAATACCAAGGATAGTGAAAAATTCTAAAGCTGTTAAAAAAGAATAAAACAAGTCACATAAAAAGAAATTTGTATGTAAATGACATTAGTATTTTCTAACACTGGAAATTTGAAGACAAAAAAACAAAGCCAGCAAAAATCTGAGAGAAATAATTTCAACCAAAAAGTTCTGAAACTTGACAAAATGTGAGGCAAGAGGACAGAAGAGAGGAATTGTCAAAATGACAGAAAAGGTTTGAAGAATTTACTTACCTTACAGCTCATCTCAAGAGGCAACTAGAATGTATGTTTCCCATGTACAATAAAGAAAATTACAAAAAAAGTAAAAGACATGAGATCCAGTAGATAGTGTGTTCACCATATGTTATGGCAAAGAGAAGCCCAGTACAGAGTGAAGAGAATTCTCAGCATGACAGCTCTGCAGAAGCTTTAAGTTTAGGAAATTCTGTGATAGATGCATGTAAAAATATGTGATTTTTTCAAGCAATTATTGTCTATGGGAAAAGCAGAAAGGAAATACAATCATGGTAAACACAATTTCTACATAGCTTATCATGATGCCAGAATATTGATTTAATAAAAATTCTCAACATTAATTTAGAAGGATGGAGGAAGGGAGCAAGAATAACAATTAAAAAGGATAATTCTATACATTTTATAAAACGACTTAATGTCTGAAGGTAGAACTTTAAAAAATAGCAGGAAATTATATAATTTTCAAATATGGAAATAAACAAAACTTCTTTAAAGAGGTGAAAGCATTTGAAAGTCAGACTGAGAATGGATATCTGAGGAATGAGTTCTAATATTTTATTATAGCCTTGTAGTACTAGTTGACTTTTTAAATTATGTGCATTTATTACTCTCATAAGAATGAAAAATAGTTAAAACAAAAGATTAAACAGAATAATAGGATGAGTAGGAGTGAAATTTTTCCAGGGTTGATGGTTTTGACAGTTCCCCACGTATGGGTGCACATGAGGCAGTTACCAGCTGTATAGCTATTGTTGGAACTGAGACAGGCACCCAACTTTTCTCTTGGTAGAATATTTAAAGAACAAAGAGATTTTCAAGTTTCCATAATTGTATTTAATAATATGTATTGTTTTTTAGTATGAAATGACATCCCTCAATTACTCAAACTTTTCCAAGGTATTTGAAATACTCATTTGAACACACACACACACACACACAGGTCTATTTCTATGGCTTATATTTGTTTTATTGGCCTTTCTACTCCTTATGGTACCAAATGTCTGACTTTAAAAGTTAAAGATAATGATCCTATTTATACTACGTTAATCATTAAATTTCAGAACTGTTCAGAACTGTAACTGTTGACCTGTTTGATTCCAGCAGTTTAAAATTCTTGAACAATTCTCTACTCTGTTTGGTATAATCACACTGATCGAGCTGGCATATGCACACCAGTGCACATATATATGCAGCTAGGATCCTATACTAAATAGATTATTATTTTTTTAATAATTAAAATATCTTTTCAAAAGACTAAAATTATTTATATTAATATTTGAAAAAAAGAATGAAGCAGGGTGATTATATTTCAAACCAATGAAACAGGAACCTGTTGGGGAGTTGGGGCTAGAGCGGGGTCCACACATGCAGGTTAGGGCTATGGACCTGAACCTTCTGACCAGCTCAGAGTGATTAAGAGGTGCACAGGAGTTTCCTTATCTAAAATACCAGCTGTGTGGCTATAGAGAAGGAAAGAGTGAAAGCTTAAATCCTGTCAGTGATCAAACACCAAAATCTTGGCAGAATTATTACATCTTTACTTACAAAAGTCAAACATTCATTGATATTTTTGGCCATAACCTGAACCCTATCTTTCACTTAATTGTTATTCTTGCTAAATCACAGGATAATACATCAGTATGTCCCACTTAGATAAGTGCAGCTATAAATTTAAATAGTTTAAATAACTAAAAATGCGCTCAGAATATGGGGACAACCTTCCTGTCAATATGCATTTTACTTACCTTAATTTTTGCTATTTTCATTTCATTTGTCTTAAATTTTTCATCTGGAATCACATTCCTTCTGCCTGAGAAATATACTTCAAATTTGCCTTAGGTGGATTTGCTAGTACAAATTTTCTTAGTTTTTGTTGTAAAAAATATTTGTATTTTGCTTTTATTCATAAAAGAATACTTTTTATTAGATGTAAAATTCTACATTTGCAGTTAATTTTTTTTTAAATAGAAGATATCAATACATTATCCATGGTTTCTGTTACTTCTGTTGAGAGGTCTGCTTTTGGTTTTCTTTTCTAATCTATCACTCCTTTCCAAGTAGTATGCCTAATCTCTGTCTTTCTGAGTACTACTAATATTTTCATTTTCTTTTTGCTTTTTGGCAATTTTAGTGTGATTTTCTGTGGGCAATTTCTTTTAAATATTTAAACTGCTTTGGGTTAACAGTAATTTTTTTTTAATCTGTGTTTTGATATTGTATATCAGGCTTAAAAAGTTCTTAACCATTTTTTAAAGATTTATTTATTTATTTTAGAGAGAGAGAGAGTGTGTGAGCAGGAGGAGGGGCAGAGGGAAAGAATGTCAAGCAGACTCCCTCCACCCCCACACCCCTAGCCTTCCTGAGCACAGAGCCCACCAGTCTAGATCTCACAACCCTGAGATCATGACCTGAGCCAAAATCAAGAGTCAGATGCTCAACCAACTGAGCCACCCAGGAGCCCCATTAACCATTTCTCATCATTCACTGTTTTTATTCCCTTTCCCTTTCTTTGCTTTTCTCCTGGGTTATCTAATTCCATTTATGTTCAGACATCTCTTTGTGTTCTCCTCTGTATTTTCAATCTTTTGTCTCTATGTTTTAGTCTGGTGTTTTCTTCAATTCTGCCTTTTAGTTCATTTATTCTCTTTTCAAACACATTAAATTTGTTATTACCTTGGGGCGCCTGGGTGGCTCAGTCGTTAAGCGTCTGCCTTCGGCTCAGGCCATGGTCCCAGGGTCCTGGGATCGAACCCCGCATCGGGCTCCCTGCTCCGCGGGGGGCCTGCTTCTCCCTCTCCCACTCCCCCTGCTTGTGTTTCCTCTCTCACTGTGTCTCTCTCTGTCAAATAAATAAATAAAATCTTTAAAAAAAAAATTTGTTATTACCTCTATTCAATGAGTTTTAGAAAAAAAATAATAGACTTTATTTGTTAGAATAGTTTTATATTTACAGAGCTCCCCTCTTTTAATAATATTTTATATTAACATGGTACACTTGTTATAATAAAAAACCAATATTGATACATTAATAATAACTAAAGTCTTCTGTTTACTCAGATTTCCTGAGGGTTTTTTTTTTTTTTTAAGATTTTATTTATTTAGTTGAGAGAGAGAGAGTGAGCATGAGCAGGGGGAAGAGGGGGAGGAGGCTCCCCACTGAGCCAGGAGCCCGACATGGGGCTCGGTCCCAGGACCGGTACTGAGCCACCCAGACGCTCCACAGATTTCCTTAGTTGTATCTAATGGCCTTTTCTGTTCCAGGGTACTATGCAGGAAACCACGTTACATTTAATCATCTTATATCCTTAGGTTACTCTTGACTATGATAGTTTTATCAGATTTTCCTTGTTTTGGTGATCTTGACAGTTTTTAGGACTATTGTTCAGGTTAGCAAGCTCCTACACAATTTATCTGATGATTGGGATTCGTCATGATTAGACTGGTGGTGTGGGTCTTAGTGAGGAATATCACATGGGTAAAGCACCATTTTCATCACATTATGTCAAGGGTACATACCGTTAATATGATTTATGGCAGTGACTATTGATATTGGACATCTCACTGAAGTAGTTCGTGTTTGTCAGGTTTCTCCACGTTTTACCCCTTTCCCATACTATTCTCTTTGAAATAAGTATGTGTAACCCATCCTGAAGGACTGAGAAATGATTCTCCTCTTCCTTTAGGGCACAATATCTCCATGAATTATTTAGAATTCTGCGTGGGGAAACTTACCTCTTCTTCCCTATTTATTTATTAAATCATATATTTATATTAATATGGGGTCACAGATATTTACTTACACATTGGGTTTTAATAAAATACTTTTTTATTTTTTGTTGTTCAAATTGTTCCAGCAATGGTCATTGGTATCTCTTTCAGTTGGCTCCCATGTCCCCTTTACATACCCACCATTGGGTTTGCTTATTTTTTATCTCCTTATTTCCTGGCACTACAAGATGCTGTAGGATCATCTTGTATATTGCCTGCTCCAGTTCTAGAACAGTCACATCTCCCTGGTGCCTTCACGTCTTTTACTGGAGAAACCAAAATCTTGGTGCTGGGTGTGCTAATTGCTACTGGTATATTCCATTAAGTTTTAATTTGGGTTATTTATTTATTCTATATTTTTGGGAATTATTATATTTCTTATTTTTAAAATGAGTTTTGTCTTTCCCCTTTTTATTCTGGTTTCCTTTTCCAACCATCTGTCAGAATTATATTTTATTTCTGTAAACAGAGCAAATATAGTTTAAGTCTGTCTGGTAATTCAAGTGTTTAGAGTCCCTCTTGGGATGTCTATTGGATATTGTTTCTTCTTTTGGTTATTCATGTGATCTTGCTTTTCACTTGATGATTATTTTATTGCTAGGGAGATTGCATTTGAAAAACTATAGAAGTAATTCAAGATCTAGGATCATGCTATATTTCTCTATTAACAGTTAACATTTGTGAATGGCAGGGGGCTAGGGGCACTAGCATTGTAGCAACTTTTAACAGGAACCATTGAAAACTCCAAATTAGGCATTAAAGCTATTGATCTCCATCTATACTATCTTACACTAGATGTCTGGTCTTCAAAACAATTTAAAAGGCATAAAAAATCAAGATAAACAGAACACTGCCAAGAGATAGACCAGATTCAAATATGACACAGACATTAGAAGAAATAGAAATTTTTAAATAATCATGATTAAAATGATAAAGGCATTAATGGGGAATTTTTATAATGGTGTATCTAAAGAACTATTGAAAATATCCATGACTGATAAATGAGCTATAAATATTTTTGAACATCTGGCCAGTACTAGACCACTACCACAATACCATTGAACAAGAACTTTTCTTCTTTGCTTGTCCCCCTCAACCTGTTCAAACCCTAAGGCACAACCTATGAAAGAAAAATTAAGATAGACTTCAATAAAATGAAAAATTTCTGCTCTGTGAAAGTACCTCTCAAAACAATAAAAAGATAAACCACAGTCTGGGAGGATATATTTTCAAAAGACTTATCAGATAAAGGATTGTTATCTAAAATACAAAAGAACTCTTCAAACCCAACAACAAGAACATCAATAACCCAATTAAGAAATGGAGCAAAAACCTTGACAAACATATCACCACAGAAAACATACAAAAAGCAAATAAGCACACAAAATGATGCTCCACATCATGTATCGTCAGGGAAATGAAAATTAAAACATTAAGATACCACTGCACACCTATTAGAATGGCCAAAATCAGAAACAGTGACAACAACAAATGCTGGTGAGGACATGGAACAATGTGAATTCAAAGTCATTGCTGATGGTGATGCAAAATTCTATAGCCACTGCCGAAGACAGTTTGGCAGTTTCTTACATAAATACACATATTCTTACCATATGATCCAGCAGTCGTGCTCCTTGGTATTTTCTAACATATTTGAAAACATATTACCACACCAAAATCTGTACATGGCTGTTTATAGCAGTTTTAGTTATTATTGCCAAAACTTCAGAGCAACCAAGAAGTCCCTCAGTTAAGTGAAAGATAAATTGTGGTACCTTTATATAATGGAATACCATTCAGCATGAAAAAGAAATGAGCTATTAAGCCATGAAAAGACATGGAGGAAACTTACATGCATATGACCAAGTGAAAGAAACCCTCTAGAAAGGCTATATACTGTATGATTTCAACTATATGGCATCCCAGAAAAGACAAAACTATGGAGACAATAAAAAGATCAGTGGTTGCCAGGGGAAGAAGGAAGGTATGAATAGACAGTGCACAAAAGATTTTAGGGTAGTAAAATAACTGTATAATACTAAAATGATGGATATATATCATCATATATTTGTCCAAACCCATACAATATACAACACCAAGAGTGAACACTAATTTAAACTATGAACTCTCGGTGATAATAATTTGTTGATGTAGGTTCATATTGTAACAAATGTACCAATATGGTAGGGGCTATTGATAAGGGGGAGGCTATGCATGTGTGTGGGCAAGGGTCCCATGGGAAATCTCTGTAAATTCTGCTTAATTTTCCTGTGAACTTAAGAATGTTCTAATAAATAAATTCTATTAAAATGAAGTGAAAGGCAAACATTAAGCTTATTGTTACATTCATGATTATAGTTTTTGTCATTTGTATAATAGCTATAATATGAAGGTTTCCAGATAGACATCAGGCAAATCAGTGAACAATACGTTCTATAAAATGAGATTGTTCCTGGAATGGCAGATAACTAGTTTGCTCACTACATGCAAGAATAAAACTTGCAACTTTGAAAAGCTGGATTACCTAACAAATAGTTGAATGAGACTCATATTTCTTATAATTATTATTATTTAAATTCTAATTATGGGATTTTATAGTCTTAATTTTTAATCTGGTTTTACTTGATTACTAAGGCTGTTTCATTTTATTTTTATTTTATTTATTTTTTTTTTTTTGAGAGAGAGTGAGAGAGCATGAACAGTGGGAAGAGCAAAGGGAGAGAGAGATAATCTTAAGCAAGCTCCACGCCCAGCACAAGTTGGATATGGGGCTCAGTCTCACGACCCTGAGATCATGACCTGAACCAAAATCAAGAGTCAGACTCTTAACTGACTGAGCCACCAGACACCCCAGAAGCGATTTTAAAAGACGAGTTATTAAAAAGCTTGTTTCGGGGCACCTGAGTGGCTCAGCCGTTAAGCGTCTGCCTTCAGCTCAGGTCATGATCCCAGGGTCCTGGGATCGAGCCCCGCATTGGGCTCCCAGCTCAGCGCGAAGCCTGCCTCTCCCTCTCCCACTCCCCCTGCTTGTGTTCCCTCTCTCACTGTGTCTCTCTGTCACATAAATAAATAAAATCTTTAAAAAAGAAAAAAAAAAGCTTGTTTCAAAGCACATATAAACATCAAATTTGTGCACTAAAATGAGTCAGTCTTGAAAGAGCTTTTCAAACCTGGTAGAAACCACTTTACCTAAGTGATCAAAATTATCATATCCAGTACTAGGACAAACTAATTCCATATGCTTGCTAATACGATATGCTAAGAAAGATTTGACATTATTTTGTGGTATTGCTCTTCCAAACAAAATAACCTGAACATAATCATGAGAAATATTAGAAATAGCCAAATTTCAAGACATTCTGTTAATAACTGACCTGTTTCAAAATAAAGGATACTACAGAAACATGACAAATAGATGTAGTCCATGTTCCTGGACTAGAATAATAATAATTATTATTATTTGCTATGAAAATCTGATATAATTGGTGAAATCTAAATATGGTTTATACACTAGATAACAATGTTATATGAATGTTGATTTCCTAATATTGATAATTACACCATAATTATATAAGAAAATATCCTTATTCTTAACTAAACACACACTAAAGTATTTGCAATGTTTTTATTCTTCTTCCTAAATCTCACAATCTCTCTCTGTCTTGCTCTTTTCTCAATACCCTAAGTAGCTGAGAGAGAGTTTTAGAGATATCAAAAAAAAAAAAAAAAAAAGGAGGAGAGACATGGAGACAAAGAGGGAAAAACAAGAGAGAGACAGGGAGAGAGAATGCTAAAGTAAATGTGGCAAACAATAATTGGGAAGTATGGTTGAAAGATACACAGGAGTTGTATAACTAATCTTAAAATTTTTTCTGTTAGTTTGAAATTAAGTGAAAATAAAATTCATTCCCTAAAGAGCATTTTTTTTCTATAGATGGAGTAAATTTGCCTAAATAAATCAGGTTTTAAACTGTGTGATTTTGATTTAAATCAATATGTTGAATATGAAATGCACAAATATAACCACAACTTCCAAAATCAACACAACCCAAAAATACCAAGATATCTCTTTTTCTTTATAGTTGTATTTCACATGATTACCAATGACCTTAACATACGGAATCCATCATATTTACTTGTATTATCAATTTAACTCTCCACATTGAAAGAAATATGACTGTTTACTTTCTGCTAAATGAAATTGAGCTCCTTGACTTTGTCATGTAGACTTCTTACATTACATATTATTTGCAATTTTAAAGTCTGTGGATTATTACCCAGAGATAAAAGACATAAAGATTATTATTTAAAGTGTTAGGATAAATCATTTCTTTTGTGAAGGTAAGGCACCTAAATTACACCAGTATTTGAATACATTCTAGTAGCTCTAATGACATTTTCCAATATTGACTTCTCCTGATTGGTCTGATATTGTGAAGGAATAAATCTCAGGGTCAAAACTTTAATAAAAGCATCTGTCTACCTTATTTCTTCAAAAAGTATAAGTTGCCTTTGATTTTTAAGGATATCTTTGCAAAATGAATATTTTTAGATATCCTTAAACAGCATGTTATCACAAAACAAAACAAAAAAACCCAAAAACCCAAACCAAAAATCTACATCACATTTTTCATTGAAAATTACCAGCTCCTGGGAATTCTACTCACTGGAAATTCCCAGTGAGGGGGAGTTTAGGTTCTTTGAGGTGGCAAAATCCAAAAGTAGTTCTCATCCAGTGCTCTTGGAACTGACTTTGGACCCCAGAGAAGGTTTTCTAAAAAGGATTTAAAAATTTATTGCTAAACATTGAAGACCTTCAGTCTGTAGGGTGAAAGGGCATGGCTGAATGAATCCCCAAAAAACTGAGTTTGGTACTAAGAAAGAACTCTAGGAAAGGCTCTGGTAACAGTGTTAACATGTGAGCAGAGGACTTTTAAGTGCTTTATAGCTAAGAAGTATTTAAGAAGTTAGAGATGGATGAATGGGAGTGAACCATAGTAATACGGGTATTTAAAGGAAATATACCTGATGGTCTTTACACAGACTGGTATAACAAGTCATACTTTTTATTCATACGAATAATTGTTTTGAAAATACACTTCAGAAAGTCACTGACCTCTTTTGAAGAAATATTTTTCTAAGTAGACCTGAAAATATGGACTAAGAGTGAGTGAATATTGTATTTTTTAAAGTAATTGGATTTGTCGGAAAAATAAAGTAGACAAGAACAAGTTTGTATAGTATTCTAAATAAAAGAACCTCCTAGTTAGAAGTTGTCAATGTAAGTGCTCCTTAATTCAATAGACATTTTGAATTACTTTTGTAAGTAAAATTATATACAGCTACTGATGTGATGTTGTTAATGGATAATAGGATATTTTAGGAGCTAAACTACACCTCTAAATAGAACAGGTGCTAAAATGTTCAAAAGCATTCACATGTATAGTGCACGAGAATTGCCAGCAAAATGTTAAAAAAAATAGAGCTACATTTTCTAACATACTTCCATAGTGAGTACAATTTATAGTTAAGTAGACTAAAGACCCCCTCCTTGATGCATTCTCTATTATCCAGAAAGTTCTGGTCCTCTGGCATTTTCTGATTGAACTGAACAGAAATTTGAGTTGGTATAAAGACATGTTCTTTAATTTTGATCATGCTACCAGAATATTTTCTTATTTTTGTGAGGTGCATACGTATGAACTGAAGTCTTTTATCCATTTTGTTGAAAATGTTTTTTTATTAAACTGTCAAATAAAGAAGTAATTTATATTACTGAATACAAACCAACAAATCATTTAAACAAACAAAGCAAAACAAAATTAAAACCTTAGGTCCTATATATTTGATACTATAGCTCTAATTTCAATACAAATATTGAAATATTCTCTTATCCAGTATGCATATGTAAATGCATTCTATACATCTTTAAACTACTTAAACATATGTAAATATGAGTATATTATAATTTATTATAATATTTGTATATTACCTTATAATATATAAATTCATATGTATATATAGATTTATATATATGAGATGTATATATATTCTCAGAAGGATCCTGTAACGTTTAAAAATTAAAACATATAAAAATGGCCTCTAGTGTTCTCTGATCCTCACCATGTATTCTCATGACTGATTCTTATTTCCTTTTTAGGCATTGATTTAGGAGGAAATCCAGTCTCAAACTAATGCAAACATTCCTACAAAGTGTATGGGAATTCCAAGCAGTTTTACTGCTAAAAAACGTCAAAGAGAAACATCCCATCAAAGCCCCAAGTGGAAAAGAATGCCAACAACAATTAAGCTGAAGCAGCTTTACCGGCCCCACTGCTCTCACTTAGACTGAGTCGTGGAGCAGTATTTAATCAGAAGGGGTTGGGAAAGGATTATAAAGGATTTTGCTTACCTTAACCAGGGTGCTGAATGTTCAGCAATATGTAAACTTCAAGATGTAACTAAATACAAGATTTTAAAGAGGGAAGCTAGAATGCAGCAATGAAGCAGGAATCCCAATCTCTCGCCTCTGAACTTTAGAATTTGGGTAGCTCAGTTGAACACAGGGGACCTAGCCTATTGTTAGCAGCGCAGTAGACAGTGGGAGATTGTAACTTCCAGGTTTAAAGGTTAGTCTGTGCTCCAAAAAGACATATAAAGGTAACATGGAGCCTGGCATTGTTTATCATCTGTAGACACAGTCCCTACAAAATGTCACTGACTTCTGTGTCAGTGGAGAACTCTAAGAAACCTTGTTCAATAGGCCCTCCACCTGATAAAGCACAGTCACCCTGAGACTGAACAAAAAAAGATGAATCAAATTTGTGTTTCCTCTTGTAAATCATCCACTCTCCTAAAGAGTCTCTTCAGTAACTGAAGTGCTTGAATTATGCAAAGATAGACATTTACTCATATTTTTAAAGAAAATAAATAAATAAATAAATAAATAAATAAATAAATAAATGTATGTATCTAAATGAATAAATTTAACCTAAGTGGTCAGAGAAGCATTACAAACTGTAATATATACTTATATTCCTTACTTTTTTCCCCAAAGAAGTGGTTTTAAATATAAATGAAATTTCTGGTTGAATAAGATGCATCCAATTGAGTGCTTTTTTTTGGAATAAGCAAACAAAAAAAAATGAGCATTTACTATATGCTAAGGACTTTGCAATGTGTTTTGGGAGAGATAAACAGAAAGAAAATATCAACTTTGCATATTTCACAATCTCATGGGAATAATAATAAACATGGAGAAATCATCTTAATACATATCAGATAATGAAGCATCTTGAAAGACAGTTTTTAAAATGCAGTAATAGCTCAAAGCAGGAAAGAGAAACTGACCAAGAGTAATGAGGATCAGGAAGTGTTCATGGAGGGGTTGACATGTTGGCTGGACCGTCAAGGTTGAGTACAATTTCCATAAGTAGAAAAAGCTCTGAAGGATATTCTAGGCAAAGAGACAGAATTAGTGAGGACATGGTCTGGAATAAAATTTATAGAGATTCGGGAGATGTTAAGCAATCTGTTTTTGCTTGGTCACGGACTTCATAACTTGGAGTTCAAGTAACTTACAAATCAGAGGGGCGCCTGTAGTAGACACTGTACTTTAGCTCAGGCAGACCCAACGTTTTTCTCTGTCACCGGGCTCCAGCACAGAAGATGAAAGGCTACTAATTCTCTTACCATCTCACTGCCTCTTAAGTTTGGCCATGAAACACTGTTCTACTAATTAGGGAAAGAAAGTGTGCTGGTGCTGTCTGTTACTCTGTTATTTCCTGCTGAACATTCCTAACTGATATATCACACCTTGAATAAATTGGGCATAAATGAAATGAGTGCACTCTGGAGAGAAACTCTAAATGTTCCTAAACCATCCTTTATTTTTACTACCGATAAATAGCCTTCCAATGCTCAGATGAGAACTACTGAAAGTCAACCCTTGCCCAGTTTGTCTCGGCAGAAGATAAGAACAGGGAACAATCTCCAGAGTGTAATGGTGTTCAATGATGTGGCAGCAGCAAACAAACACAAAATAAAAATTAGTAAACAGTTAAAAAGAGAACAACTTGAAACCCAAATCTCTCCATGAGGAATTCACACTGTAATGACTGTTTGAAATGTGCATTATAGGAAGAGCTGAGCAAGATTAGATATTCATCAAAGTAGGTAGGGTACTGCCCAGTGCAGACTGAAGACAAGAATGACAACTACACGCATCCGGCTCCTAATCCCTCAACTCAAGAGCAGGGTTTAAAAACCAGACAGCAAAGCGAGGTAAAAGATAACTAATTTCTATTATTTTAAGGAGCCACAGCAGACCTAGCTTACCCCACCCCCAGTCAAAGATAAATATGCAACAAGGAAGAAATGAACCCGATTTAATGCAAGAGTATAGAATAATAAGTAAACAAACAAACAAATAAATAAGGAGAGGGGCTTATTAGGCAAAATGCAGAAGAAGCACCCATTTTGGGAATAGGTTTGCCCCCAAAATACAAAAACAAATGCAGTTGCTACTTAGCAATGTCAAGAAATAATGAAACATTAATTTAATGAACTGAAGTTTCAAAGCTGACATGCTAAGACAACAAAAGAAAATTTAAAAGAAGTTGTCAGGAAAGAAATGAAGAAACTACCTTTTCTCAACCAAGAGACATATTTGAAATAGCAAAGAGTGAAACCCTGATAATACACAAAACTAAATCAGTTATGTGTAGATTAAGGTTAAGGAAATCACAGTAAAAGCAAATAAAAATGATAAAGAGATGAATGATTAGAAGCAAAATGGCAGATATGAATGAGTATAACATAAAGATGATTATTAAGTCTCTCAAGAAGAGACTAAAGTAAATAAAAAAATTAAATATAAAATAGAAGGTAAAAAAATATATTTCCTAAAATGAAAGGAGTGTTCTAGGAAATTTAATAGAAAGTGATAAAGGAACAATTCATTCAAATGATGTTCCTGAAATTTAAGGAAAATTAATAGTAAAAATAAAATCAGCACTTATTGCCTAAACCATGAATTATCTCCTTTAAATAATCACTGAAAGAAAAACATTCTATGCGGTATTAATGCTTCCTTATTTTACAGAAGAATAACTTGGCCAAGCTCATTCAGCAATTGAGCAATGGATTTATATGTAGGATCCAGGATCATGCCACTACAAAGGCTGAGTTTGTAATCATCATTCTATATAGACCTTCCTGGATTTATGATGAGTTACATCCCAATAAACCTATCATAAGTTGAAAATACCATTAGTTGAAAATGCATTTAAAGCCCCTAACCTGTCAAACATCATACTTACCTTAGCCTACCTTAAATGTGCTCAGAACGCTTACATTAGTCTACAGTTGGACAGTATCATCTAACACAAAGCCTGTTTTATAATAAAGTGTTAAATACCTAATGGAATTTATTGACTATTGTACTAAAAATGAGAAATAGAATGATTATATGGGTATAGGATGATTGCCAGTGTATCAGTTGTTTACCCTTATGGTTGCTTGGCTGATTGGGAGCTGTGGCTAGATACCTCTGCTCAGCATCTCAAGAGAGTATCCTACTGGATATTGCTAGCTCGGGAAAAGATCAAAATTTAAAATTTGAAGCAGTTTCTATTGATTATGTATTGCTTTTGCACCATGGTAAAGTTGAAAAATCCTACATCCAATCGTTGCTCAGTTGGAAATCATCTGTATTCTATAAGATATTTAAAAATAAACACATTTACTTCTCAGATGGTTGGTCTCAGAAGTCTCTCCAAATGAGACACACACTTTCTTTTGAGGACACTTTGTCTATTGTCTTCACAGTGACCAATCTCCCCTAAAATCCCAATTTTATTCAGGAGCCACCCACTCTCAGGAGAAGCTGATCCCACATCCAACTCTGAATGTAGCTTAAGCTGATCATGGGCATCTCAGCTTTTTTGCCAGGCATTGGTTAAAGAATCTTGGCTTATACTAATCAATGCATATTATTTTCTGATGATTATTACTGAGTGAGCACTTCACCTAAGTTGGACCAGTTATATTGAACAGAAAAAAATTTATATTCTATGGCTCTGGGACAGAGTCTTCTCTCTCTTGTCTTAGAAGTGAACAAGGAAGTGCGTTGCCTTGTTTTCTGCTAATAGTCATCTTATGATGATGAGAATAGACCATCTGAAGAAAGGAAGAAAAATCTGCATACCAATGAAGGAAGAGTTGAGAGAATAGCAAATAAATGGAGCTAGAGCCTAGAACTATCTTACTTTCAGACTTTGGGTTATGTGAGATACAAATAGCCTTGTTTTAGCCATTTGAGTCAAGTTTTTTGATACTTAATTGCCGCAACTATTTTCATTAATGACACACATGCACACCCACACATACACACAAACACACACATGCACACCATATGACATTCATGTTATTGAATATCAAAGACACCATATCTACCTGGGCCTTTGCTTTAGTTATGTGCCTTTGTATTCAGAAAAATAGTGTTTATTTCTACATTTAAAGTTAAAATGGGATGCTTAAGGTAGTCTACGTCTACTGATTAAAGAAAATAGAAAAAATTAACTTCTTTCCTGGTCTATGGTAAACACAAAACTAGATTTTTGTCAATTACTATAGAAAAATAAGTAAAGGAATATTTGTAAATTAATAAATATGCTTTAAAATAGAAAGACATGAATATAATTTTAGCAGAAGTTAAGAAGAAAGACTATATTTCCATGTCTCTAGCCTCTCTCTACTTGGATGATACATGTCATCTCAAATTCCTGCTCTTCTGCTAGTTCCCATGACAAGGGTGACATTAACTAATGCTGAAACATTAGCAGCCAACCCCAGGCTTCCTGAAGCTGCCTGAAGTCCGGTCTCTAGATGGCTTCACTGTTTTTTGCTTTCTTGCCAGTTACTGAAGTAATTTCAACAGTATCCCAGAGTGCGCAATAGGTAAGAGAGAAGAACCATTTTGAGTGTCAGCCTCTGGTTTTACAGAAAGTATAAAATGAATGCATGAAAGAGGTCGGTTGGAACCACTGAGGTTAGGGTTTGATTCACATGTCATCTCAAAAACAGGAACAACAAGCTTTGATTCCCTTTCTCTCTTGAACGCTGGCAGTCATACCCAGACTAAGGTTGAAAGAGTGGCAATGAGAGATGAGGCATTATTAGTTCAGGGAATTTCAACCTTATTGAACTTCTAAGGCCGTAGATTTGGCCTGATGAAAATAGTATCTCTATTAGAGAAGTCTTTTGGCTAAAAGTAATATATCTCCTCTTGTTTAAGCAACTGGGGACGGAAATGTTTATGCTTGCTCTTGGCAAATTTGAGTAGAAGAGGCAGTTTGGGATCAGATGATGGGTAGGCCATCTTAAAGATTTTTGTCTTTATTCTAAGAGCAATTATAAATAATTGATAACTCATATTACATGGAAAGGAAGTTTGGGGTCAAATATGAATCATGGGAATTTACTCTATAGCAACTGTCAGGCATTAGAAATGGAAGCTTAGGATTTTAAATAAAGACCTGTATATTAGCCCTAAAGATATAAAGCGTTTTAATAATGACAGATTTTTAAAAATTAAAAAAAAAAACAACAGGATAAATGTGTAGAGAATTTGAGTGAAAAAGAATATGCTTCCATTCTATTCCACACCAATGATGTTAAAGGTTACTTACAATATCAACATAAAGACATTCTCATAAATATGAGGACTCAGGAGTTCTATCCTATATATAACCTTCTCACAAAACCCTATTTATTAATGAAACCCAGCACTAACCCAGAGATATCCCAAAATAAAGATGGGGACAGGGTTATAAAGGATAAACAACAAGTTTTAATTTTCTCTAAACAATAAACTAAACCTGAAACTCTTTAGAAATTACATATATAAGACAGAATGCAGATTTCAAAGTTCCTGAATAAAATACTATGGAATAAAAATAAACTGGATTGAGGGCGCCTGGGTGGCTCAGTTGGTTAAGCGACTGCCTTCGGCTCAGGTCATGATCCCAGGGTCCTGGGATCGAGCCCCGCGTCGGGCTCCCTGCTCAGTGGAGAGCCTGCTTCTCCCTCTCCCACTCCCCCTGCTTGTGTTCCAGCTCTCTCTGTGTCTCTCTCTGTCAAATAAATAAGTAAAAATCTTTTAAAAAAATAAATAAAAGCATGTAACTGGAGCATGTGACATGGTCTTGGGATAGGGAAGTTCTCTGAGAAAAGAGCAGTGATTTGATGGTGAAGAGGAGGAAAAAGAAATTTGGTCAGTGGAACCAGCTTGAGCAGAAGTTCTGAAGGAAGGAAACTTGGGCTGTGAAGAAAATGAAATAATATTTGTATAATAACTGAGATACAGAGAACAAAGACAATAGTGACATTAACTCTGGGGGAAAAATCAGAAAGGAGACCCGTGCCTGCGGCAGATTGTTTTCTTTTCCCTATGAATCCACCCCCTTCTTCTAAGGGTGTTACAGCCCTGCTCTTGCTCTGTGCCTTCAACACTTGTCCACAGGGCAGAGTCCTTCCTGGCTGCACTGCCCGCCATGGCCTTGGGACTTGCTTTGGTCAATGCAGTGGGATTGAATGGGACATCTACAACTTCTGAGCAAAAGCTTTTTGTGGGTTGTAGGATTCAGTGTATGTCTCTGCTCCTGACCATAAAAATAGAACATTGGGGATAGGGTCTGATCCTTCAGCCTGGGTCCCGGTATAAGAAGGTTCATGTGGCTCAAGCCAGCTACAAAGACCCAGTAGCATTCGTATAAATCAAGAAAAAATATAGGAGTATTCATGATTATATGCTGCAGAGATTTTGAGATTTCTTTAGCTTACACATAGCCTAGCAAAAGTTCACTGAAAGAATTTCTAATTCATATTTTGGCAAAAAAAATTAATAAAAGCTTCTCCCCAAAAACACGGTGGATTATGATTATACATGAATAAGTTTATAAACACATAGAGATGCATCTAGAACATTTCTTTAATAAAATGCTGTTTGTGGGTTATCTCTGAGTGTCAGTTTTTCTGCTATTTTTAAAAACATTTTTTCTCTTATGAATACGTGAGAATTTTGTAAATTAAAAAAATTCCACTAATAGAAAAATAAAAAAGAATTTTATAATTTTATAAAATAAGGATTTTAAAAATGTTTAAATAACAAGATTATTTTTTAAGTTATCTGAAGTAACAAGATTATTATATTTATAATAGTTACCAGGATATTGGGGTAAAGAAACTTTTATTGGAGAGATTCACGACAGATCAAAGCAGTGCTTCCGACTTCACTGTGCATCCAAACTGCCAGGATAGCTTCTTAGAATACAGATTACTAAAGCCTAACCCTAGAGTTTCTGATTCCTTAGATATGAAGAGGGGCCTATTAATTTGCATTTCAACTATTCCCACATGTTACTGATGTTACTGATCCAAGAACACACTTTGAGAAACAATACATCAAGTGGTCAGACAAATACATGTCTAGATAAGAATTTTACTTTGTGAATCCACAATTTCAAAAAATCAATTCAGTTGATTGTTCTTTTGACCAACCAAGTGCTTGAAAAACACTGAATTGTTTGCCTCTATGCCTCTGTTTCTTTTCTTATATATTGTTGGTAGGTAAAGAATGAAGCCAGGTGAGTTCCAATTAACTAACTATTCTTTTTTTTTTTTTTTTAAGATTTTATTTATTTATTTGAGACAGAGAGAATGAGAGACAGAGAGCATGAGAGGGAGGACGGTCAGAGGGAGAAGCAGACTCCCTGCCGAGCAGGGAGCCCGATGCGGGACTCCATCCTGTGACTCCAGGATCATGACCTGAGCCGAAGACAGTCGCTTAACCAACTGAGCCACCCAGGCGCCCTTAACTAACTATTCTTATAACTGTATATCCTATTGAAACATACTCATAGAGTTAGGAATTAGAACACACACAAACATACACACACACACAAAGACACAAACACACATACCTATTTCCTTCCTATCTATGGAAAAGTTTTATTTTCAGAGGTAATTTATCAACTTTATGATTTTAAATAACTATCTCTGCTACTGTAATGGTTTTTTCCCCTTTCCTTTTGACTTAAGATTTTTCTCCAGGCATTTAACATCCTTGACCCTGTTCATAATCAGTTCACCAGTATCCTAAAGAACTAATTTTTTAACTTCAGATCTTCTTATAAAATGGAAGGGCCTCATTCTTTGTAGTAGAAAAAGAAGAAATAAGCAGATTATTGGTTTTCTTTGCAGAAACTAGAATATTATTGAATTCCTCTCTTCAATTAGAAAAAAATAAAAGAGGAGCAAAAGAAGGATTTTGGAGGTTTTAATTTTTTTTTTCCAGTGTATCTTTGTTAAAGCTTGAGACAACATTTAAGCTTTACCACACAAGGTTTTTGTTTTTGTTTTTGTTTTTTTTGGCAAGGTCGAGATCCAGTATCCCATTAAAGCATTTGCCAGAAGAAAAAGTTGTTAGAAAGTACATAAAATGCTAGGTGATTTGCTTTTACTGGAACTTGACTTTCTGAAACATCTGAAACACAACTGTCTTTTATTAAACTGAAATGAAGAGGTCTGTGCAGGAGTCTTGTGGGGACAGAATACTCAGCCTCAGAGTCAAAGCCCTAGAACATTTCTTATTATCACTGAACAGTTGCCCTTCTAGCCAGCTAACGAGAGGAGTATTAACAGCCTTTGAGAGGTATCCAACACTGTTTGCCTTGAAGACAGTTATGTTGGTAAAATCATGGGTCTTCTAAGGAATAGTACAATTAAAACTAGGATATTGGGGGACAGGCATCTGGGATTCATAGAATTTTAGAGTTAGAAAAACCTCATTCAGTTTCACTTTCAAAGCCAGACAATAAGTTTCTGTGCAACGAGAAAGAGAGAAGAACATTTAAATTGCAGTCTCTTCCTGAAACCCCATAGAACCTAACTGCAAAGGAGAAAGTTTTCTCCAATACTTTTATTTTTAAATAAGTTTCCTTTGGCCCAGTATGACTGGGGAACAGTCTCCAAAGTGCCTATTCAAGGTTAGAATTTCAAGATCTTCATTAATATTTTGCTATTGCACTAGGATCATTCATGCTATGCTGCCTTTGCTAATTAAATTAATAGCTACAAATGCTTACCAAAGAGATTAACTTATGCACTGCCCTCCTAGAAGAGCCTGTTGCTAGGCAGCCCTGGGCGAAGGCTCGGCACAAAGCGTCTTCTCTCTCAGGACAGAGACTGTTTTGCATCCTTGATGGGGAGAATGAATTCTGCACTGCTTTCATTAAGAGCATTCACCTTCGTCTTTACATCTCCATTGCTCCCCTTTAATTATCTTAACCACTCGGTGCATTCTAGTGTTTCAAGTCATTTTAATGTGAAGTATATGTGTCTCATGCTTTGTGGACTTACTTCAACATCTTATCTTTCTCTTGTCTTTTCACAAGCATCAATCCTACATTACACGTGGCTCCGCCACATTTAAGCAGGTGCGCTTTATGACTTCTGCAGCTTTTGCCACAATTTGTAATAACCTAGACTTTTTGAATATTACTTCAACTCATCTATGTGACCAAATATTTGTTTGATGTAAACCCCAGTTTCCTGCACTACCTTGCTCTTTATTTTTAAGATTGTATCTTTCATTTTTTGTTTCCTTACTACTTTATGTAGAGACAGCACAGCCACTGGGTGTTCATACTAAAGATAGATGTGGCGGCTCTCTCCTGCTCTAGGAAGTACTCTCTGCTGCTAAATTTGCTGCCAGCAAGCTTGTCACTTGGGAAACTTGGCCTTAGCCCAAACTTGAATTGACATTCTTTCTTCCTTGAAAATAGGTGGCTCTTTGAAACTTTAAACCAAATACAAATGAACAATGAAGATGTGCATAACCAAGGTTATAAAAACTAAGTAATAAATGCATGTTTATTGAAAGTACACTATTTAAAAAAAAATACTTTGATCATAATACTAGCTTAACTCCAGCACGATCAAGGAAGCCCTGTGCAGAATGAGCTTTCCTGGAGAAACTTAACAGTTCTTGGTCAAAATAGCTTTTTCATTAGGAAACACTAGCCAAAGCCTTAGGGTTAAATGTCTGGTTCATGCCTACCTAGTTCTAATATAACCTCTGCCTTGGTCTGTGACCTTACGCCTGTCTCTCTATAGTTGGCATACGTGTAAGTTTGTCTGTATCTGTGCATGTGTCCCCACATGCCTGTGCACTCATAGGGGAAGGGCTAGTAGAGGAAAAGTAACAGCACGGGAATATTTGAACAGCTCCACAGAAAAGCCATAAAAAATCGCTAGGGTTTTGTGGTATTGCCTGTAATATTTAGTGTATGGCTGTGTTTCTTTTGCCAAGGGAATCCCTAATATGCTTAAATAGGATACAATTTTATTAATGGTCACATAACACACCAGAGATGAGAGATCCAGGGGGCAGGATAAGTTGGTCCCACGGATCATTCAGTGATCTGGGTGCATTTTTTTTGTTGCTCTGCCATGGTGTAAGAATGGCTCTCATTTACATGGTAAAAGTTGGGTCACCATACATCATAATCCATTTCACTGGACAGAAGAAAGAGGATGTGGAGACCAAGTCAATTTTTTAAGTAAATAAAAGAGAAATTGCATACATCTTTGCCCATAGCAAAATTTAGTTACAGGGTCTAGTTGTAAGCGAGGCTATGAAGAAATATAGTCTTTAGCAGGCAATTACATGCCCAGCTAAAATTTAATAATTTAAAAGAATTAAAAACTGAAGTTGGGTGAAGGTAGTATTTCAGTGTAATATCAGAGAAGAAAACCATTTTGATTCGTACAAAATAAAGATTTACAATAGAAACAAGGCACTATACAATTGTGAGAAAAAGTGGGTAAGGAAAGGTCTAGAGGGGGAGTTAGATGACAAAAGTTAAAATCAGCCCTCTCAAAGTCTATGTAGACAGGTGAGAACTGGAAGGGAAATCTAGGAAGCAAAGCATGGACCAATAAGGACAGTTGGCAGAGAAGTCTGTAGAAAACCGTCTCCTCTGTGTGGCTACCTGCCTCTGTGGACCCGTAGCCAAGGGCGTGATGGCATCACGGAGGTGGCTGTCGGTCAGGGAGGCTAGCAGACAGGAGGAAGACCAGGAGGCAAAACAGAGGAAAGCAAAACAAGCTTTGCCATGCTGGGCACTTCTCTGTCTGTCTTTTATAAACCTACCTAAAAGACCATTAGAGATTTATGGCTGTTGTAGCTCTTCTGCCTCTCAAATGTAGGTAAACTCTAAACCCACGACTTTAAGGAAAGTGAGTTCTGGGAAATGTAACCAACTTGTCAAAACCAGAGTCCAACTCAGGGAACAACTAGAAGTTGCAGAACAGGGGCTGAAGTTTTGGGTACCATTTTTCATAATAAATTCTGTCAAGTCAAAACTTCCCTACATACACAAATGTATTTTATCTCTCTTTTACCTCTTTATGATTCCACCTGTTCATAATGTTTTAGAAAGAAAAGCCACAAAGAAGACAAAGAAGTGAAGGGGAGAGAGAAGTGACATGGAGGAAGAGGGAGAGGGAGTGAGCTGTGGGGGATGTGGCTGATAGAGCTCTGGTCTCTAGTCAAGTCAACTGGGACATTAACAGGAATTTAACATCTCTTCAAGATCTCTTCAAAACTCTCTAAGTAAGCAAACTGACATCACTTAATGGACATCTCTCAATTTTTGCACTCTTAAATAGTTAATCCTTAAGAATTTTATTTTGGCAGATAAAGATTTGTTTTATTGAATAACTGATCTGTGTTATTGCTGAGGTCACTATGTACAAACCAAAGAGAAGGAGTTTTATTTCTTGGTTTCTTCCTCCTTGGACAGAGTCTTGATTTCCTCCTTCTTGACCTGGAGCTGCTCTTCACAGCGCTTGTGTGTTTCCTTGGTCTTAGATCAAAAATATGGAACACTTCGGGAATTTGCGTGTCATCCTTGTGCAGGGCCAGGCTAATCTTCTCTGCGTTGTTCCAATTTTAGTATATGTTGAGCACAAGAAGTTTTTTTAATTTAAGAAAAAGGAGAAGAATTGAGACTGAGGTATACATAAACTTTTCTAGAATCCCTTATATTATAGGGATCTTATTAACAAATGAATTGACAGTCATGCCAATTGTCCTATATTTTCACAAACTATATAAATGCAATTATGTTTGGGTACTGTAGAATTATCTTCTTAATTAATAAGGAAAGGTAGAAGAGAGATAAAGTAGAAACTTCAAAAAGCCATTATCAGTTTCTCATCAAGGATTGACACCCTTCATTCTACTGAAGAGTTAGGATTAGCTTAAACTCCGTCCTGTCAACTATAATGGAACAACTTCTAAATCAATTCTTTATCACTATTGCCATCACAGGTTCTCATCACTTTCTTCCTGTGCAAGTAAAATAATTTTCCCAGGTCTAAACTTTCGCTAATTTATCTGTCTTTATGGTGTCCCAAAGCTAATTTTCTAAAATAATCATAATTATAGATTTCATTTAAAATGGAGGCTTGAGGGGAACCTGGCTCAGATGGTTACGTGTCTGCCTTCAGCTCAGGTCATGATCTTCAGGTCCTGAGATCAAGCCCCATGTCCAGCTCCTGGCTCAGCAGGGAGTCTAATTCTCCCTCTCCTTTTGCCTCTCCTCCTGCTTATGCTCTCTCTATCTCTCTCAAATGAATAAATAAAATCTTTAATTTTTTTTTTTTTAAAATGGTGGCTTGAGCACAATTGTTAAGCTCTATTACTCACTCAAAACCTCCTATAACAACATCAAGTGAGATTAAAAAATGTATAACCACCTCTATGGAGAGGTGGTAATAGCACAAAGTTGAAAACAAGATGTTGATATATGGCAACAAATCAAAGTATTGGTAGATCAAAAGCTAACAGGATGTGGTAATTTGCATGGCTGGAAAAAAAACAGAATTATACAAAGGGTGCAGTAAGTGGTACAGTATTTGTTACTGTAAGATCCCACCTCACATAATTAATTTAGAAAGAAAAACCCACAACAAACCTTACCATAATGATATACATGAATACCATGTATAAGTAGAAAAAACCCTTAAAGTTTCCTGAAAGAAGAAATATAGTTTACATGCAATAATATTTGACAATATCAGAGGCAAAAGATACATAAATTTTCCTGAAAGAGAGAAATAGATTACTCCAAAGACTAGGGTATCCTTATGGCTCAGACGTCTCCCCAACAACACTGAAATGTAGGAAGCATAAAGAAATGTCTTCAGAATTCTGATAGAAAATGATTTTCTACTTCTAATATTTTATATGAAAGCAAACCATAATATGAAGTATGAAGTACTTTCTCATGCACTATTCTCAGAGGACCCTGGAGTACAACCAAATAAAACAAATGAAAATACCAGCAAAAAGGAAGAGATGTAACACAGGAAACAGGAGAATAAAAAGGCAAGACACAGAGGGAATCTAGCTAGTTCCAGACAGTTTGGGTTTGCACTTGTTCTGATGTAACTTTAATAAAACATTGTCACTCTCAAAGATGTCCTAGTTTATATGATAAAATATAAAGTCACAAAGGTATTACAATGAAAAGCTCAGCCGGTCCAGATTGGAGCAGAAAGTTAGAGGCCTTCAGGTAGGATATCTCCCAGGAGAAAAGAGAGAGAGAGAGAGAAACTGATGTGTTGTCCTTACAAGAGAAGTTTTATAGTTTTTTGGTTCAATTGGGATGAAGCTGAATGTTAGGTAGAGAGCCTATGGAGACAGGAAAAAAAAAAAAGAAAGGATATGCAATTGAAGTGCAGTGATTCATCTATGAAGGGAGATGTACAGTCATACAATGTAAACACCAAGTGACTGTTAATTTTAAGAAATTATAACTTAATTATAGTGAAAGTATTACAGGAGGAGGGGTATATGAGAGCTTCCTCTTCAAATTCCTTTTTCTGAAGGTATGAAAATTGATACTGAAAAATATAAGTCAGCAGCATAAATATGTTATTCAGAATGATTAAGGAAAATATTGGAAGAAAAACGTAAGGGTAGAAGTGAGTGACCTCAAGAAGCAGGACTCAGTGATGGGAAAGAGTAAGGCAATGGAACATTAATTTTCATTATTATCATTTCAAACTGTGGCCAGAGGATAGTTTGTTAAAAATAAATGTAAATTAAGAAACCTGATTTTTTTTTCTTATTGTCTGAGCAATAATGTTCAATCTCCTTACATATAATTTGAAGTCCTTAGAAATCTCTGATTTCAATTCAACCACTCCCACCCTTTTGCTTTCTATCACACACACACACACGCACACACACACTTTTAAAAAATATTTCTTGTAACTTTTACTTTTTTTCATGTCTTCTGGATGCTTTTATGAGCCCATCCTTTAATTAATCTATCTCATTTGCCCAGAATGCTTTACCACATATTTATGAGACACTCTTTAGGAATAATTTCAATGTCATTGACTCTTTGGGCTTTTTCTTAATCTTGCAGGAAATTAGTTTCATACTACTCCACACTGCCACAAGCATTGTTCGTAGTTTATTTTATTTTGTTTTCACAACATCTTGTAATTGCACTAAATGTGCATATATATATATATATATATATATATATATATATATATATATACCCTGTCCCCACCACCCCTCCCCCCCACCACGCTGCCCCTGGTCACACTGTGACAAGCTGAGGGAGTGTGTTAGAGGCCTATTGCTGCTGTAACAAATTACCACACACTTGGTAGTCGAAACACCACAAATATTTCCTCTTACAATCTGGAGTCCAAAATCATTCTCACTGGGCTAATGTCAAGGTGTTGGCAGGGATGGTACCTTCCGGAGGCTTTGAGGGAAGAATCCATTCCCCTTCTTTTTTTGGCTTCTAGAAACTACTTATATTCTTTGCTTAGCAGGTTAGTGGCTCCTTCCTCCTTCTATCTTTCAAAGCCAATAGTGTAGCATCTTCCAATCTCTCTGTCTCTCTCTCTCTCATCACACACACAGGACCTCTGCTTCCATCCTCACATCTTCTCTTACTTTCATTCCTCTGCCTCCTTCTTTTTTTTTTTTTTAAAGATTTTATTTATTTATTTGACAGAGACAGAGATAGCGAGAACAGGAACACAAGCAGCGGGAGTGGGAGAGGGAGAAGCAGGCTTCCCCCCGAGGAGGGAGCCCGATGTGGGACTCGATCCCAGGACCCCGGGATCATGACCTGAGCCGAAGGCAGACGCTTAACGACTGAGCCACCCAGGCGCCCGCTCTGCCTCCTTCTTGTTGGGCCCTCCCAAATAAACTCAGGATAATCTCCCCACCTCAATCAAGATCCTTAAGTCAGTCACATAGGCAAGGCCCGTTTGCCATGTTTTACCACAGTCCTTGGATATTCAATTCTGTTTTTCTTCTCAGTCTTTATTCTCTTTGCTTTTCATTTTTGGGGGTTTGTACTAATGTATCTTCTAGGTCAGATGTGTTTTCCTCAGCCATGGCAAGGGTTCTAAGAAGCTTATCAAAGACCTTCTTCATTTCAACTACACTGTTTTTGATCTCTAGTGTATCTTTTTGGTTCTTTTTTAGATTTCCCTCTCTTTTCTTACATTGTTCACCTGTTCTTTACTTTCTCCGTTAGAGCTTTAGCATATTAATCATAGTTTATTTTAAATTCCTGGTCTTATAATTCTAACACCCTTGCCACGTCTGATTCTGATGCCAGCTTTGTCTCTTCAAATGGTGTTTTTGCCTTTCGACAGGTCTTGTAATTTTCTCTTGATAGCTGGATATGATGGACTGGATGAAATAGGCCTTTTTAAATGTGGTATGAGGTGTGGGGGGAGGAAAAACATATATAGGTCAATGACTGGGTTTCAGTGGTTCAGTGATCCCATGTCTCTGGAATATGAACTTCACAAGTTTTTCTCAGGTTTTTTCTCCCTGCTTAAGTGGGAGAGGATGTCTAGAGCTGGATTTGGGTATTTCTTTTCCCCTAGGATAGTTAGGCTCTGGTAATACTCCAGAATGTTAGACTCTGATTAACGGGTTTCTCCTGAGGGCAGGCTTTGTTAAGAGGAACAGAATGCTCTGCTATACTTCAGAATTCTTCCTTTTTTTCTTCCCCAGTTAGAAGCATGAAGGAATTTTTTCCTGTTATTTACTGTGAAGACCAGATCAAGGTTCTGGAGGTAAATCTCACAAATTATGGAGACCACCCTATAATTAGGACTTCCCAGAGTCTTAAACTCTCAGACTTGTCCACATTGACTGTGTGGAAGATTTTCACTTATGTCATCTTCAAAACACAGTTCTATTTCAGAAGATTCTATGACATGATAGGAGCTAAAACATCAAGATTGGATATAGAGCAATTCCAAATCCCACTTTGATAAACACATCAACAATGTGACTGTAAAAAAGACTGTTCTAGATGAGATATTTGAAAACTGATTAAGAAAAGAGAAATAAGCTCCTGAGGGAGGATTCCAATCCACAAAGGAAAATCTGTAATTTAAAAAAATTCTTGATCTGGGCGCCTGGGTGGCTCAGTTGGTTAAGCAACTGCCTTCGGCTCAGGTCATGACCCTGGAGTCCCTGGATCGAGTCCCTCATTGGGCTCCCTGCTCGGCAGGGAGTCTGCTTCTCCCTCTGACCCTCCTCCCTCTCATGCTCTCTGTCTCTCATTCTCTCTCTCTCAAATAAATAAATCTTTTTAAAAAATTTAAAAAATTCTTGATCTGAGCTCTCTAGATAGGATTCAGGAGATCGTATAATCTCTTTAAATCTTAAGCAAAATATAGCAAATATTAACATTTTCCAAAGGGGAAGTATCCTTAATGTCCATCAGATATACAAATGGGCCTGAACTGCAGATAAACAATAAGCAAACAAAATTCCTATTACTATAAGAAAAAAAATAAGAGAAATGCTATAGCAAGACAAAATCTAAGATGAAGTTTCTTCCCTTTTATGATTGTACATTTTATTAATCATATATACGGATCTGTGGATTTGTGTGAGATAAGAAGGATAATGGTATCATTTTTACAGATACTTAGCACTTTGACTACAATGGGACTCCCTGAATCTCAAAAGTATATCTCCTAGACATCACAAGCTCATTGTAGTAAGTTTATTGCTAGATCTCAAATTTTGTTTTTTTGTTGTCCCAGATATGATTATTACTATTCTGGTATAACGCAAAAACTTGAGTTGTTATTCATGGCAATTTTAAGATCTAAGTTTATTATGCTATTTTTCATACAAATATGCAAAAATAAAATATAATTGCTACTGATTCAAAGTTATTCCTATGCAAAAATTCATGTTTATTGAAAATTATAATGCAAATTTAAGTTATGCAGCTCTGCATTGTGCTTCTTTAGTAAGTAAGTGCTTTTTTTGTTGTTGTTTTTAGCTATAAATGTCTACATAAATTAGAATAATTTCTCTATATTTTATCCATAAATGCCTCCATAAAGTGTGACTAATGTTTTTAATGTGAGATTATAATGTTAGTAAAAAAGGGAATCCCAGCAAATCCTTGTGAAAGTAAGGAAAATAACTGCCAGAGCTTTTTCGTACTGTCTGAATAACACTTCTGATTCCCTGGCAATGCATTTCCAAGTTATATGAAGTTACTTCTGTCTGTTCAGAGTACTTAACATTTTTTTTACCAGACTTTGTCTTCTAATCCTTTTATTGAATCTTTTGTGTCCTTTCCTCATCCTGTCCTTGAATTCTCACAATGGTTTCAAACTCTTGGCAGAAGAACTCTAAAGTTGTTTATAGGCTTGTATCTTCACTGAAATTACAAAGCAGCTCTCAGCCCAGAGATGCAACACAGAGAGGAACTGTCCAGAATGAAAAAGTAAATGCCCAAATCAGAAATTAGTGCAAGACATTAATTAATTTTACCTAATCTAGCATCTTTGGAAAGTGGCTGTTTGATTAATTTTATTTATAAGAGTTCAGAGCCTACATTTCTTGACCCGATGAGGTGCATGTGCCGATTTTGGGAAAACCCAGCTTATCTCTGCAAAAAGACAGCCAGTCCAATAGAAATGAAACTGCTAAGTTAAATCACAAATGGTAAGCAGGACTCAAAGTGGCCATGTTGCCACGTGCATATTGGTGCATTCAAACACAGGTTGGGCTTTTCTGGCACTAACAGAATAAATTGCCATTTCTGATTTCTATTCAGACGGATGAAATAAATACTTGATTTTGAGTTCAGATATAGCATATGTATGACTCATATCAACACATGAACTAAACTGAACTTTCCTTTTGTTTACTATGTCACATACCCACGCTCTTTGGGTCCCTTCATTGGTGTTACCTTAATCCACATCTTACATCTCACAAGGACTCTTTTTTAAAGCTTTTTTATCTGTTTTCCAGATTCCCAGGTTTAAAACTTCCTACTATATACTATACTTTACAGTCAAATAGATTGAATTAAGATACATACCTAGTAATAGTATCACTCCAGTAAAAGCACTTGATCTAACCGCCTGTCCATTCCTTCAGTTTCTGAGGACAAATAACACAAATGAATAAATAAAAATCTGTAGCTCATCTATGTACCACACACTGTTTGGATTCTAGTAGTTAAAAAAGTGAAAACAGCCTGGCCAGCCCTCAAGAAGTCTACTTTGTAATCGCTTTCTGTTGTGAATGGCCTCCGTCCTTATCACAGCCTAAAAGATTCTAAAGATTCTCCATGATCTGCTTCTTTCTCCCTCCTTGAGGATAATCTTTAGACTCATTGCAGTAATGATTTAATTATACTTCCAGGAATTTACATTGGCATTTTGCTCATTCATTTTTGAATAAATTATTCTTTCCATCCCAAATGCTCTTCCCCTATTCTTGATCGTTAGTTCTTCATAATGCACACTTTGTAAAGAGTTTTTGGACCTCATCTGTCCCTAACACAGAATTCCTCTATACAACTTTTTTTCTTAGACGTATTTTTTATTGTATTTGGCAAATTGTTGTTATTCGTCCTTTCTTATAGCTACCTCCCCTAATATATAGTGAGAAACTAATTTTATTAGGGGAAATCCTGTCTTATATTTGGCTTATATTTTGGCATTTACCAAAGTGCCTAGGATATTGTGCATAGTTGAAATATATGAATGAACTTATTTTTAAACTGAGATATTGTTCCAGCTTCCTATTCCATTCCATTTAATTGTGCTCAGTTTACCAAATACTTATGGGGAGTGTCTGATATGCTCAAAAGTGTATTAATTTGTTCATTGTAGCAAAGGCAGATAGCAGTGCAGATGGTTCTTCCTTTCTAGTACTTTCTCTTATGGCCAGAGAGGGCATGCTGAAAATTCTGGTAAATTAGGATTTCACAGAATTTTAAACTTCTTGGAGACATTCTACTGTATGGGAAAGTTTTCATTGGAAAAAACAAAAGATATCATATAACATTTAAATATATTTTATTTATTATTCTTAAAATCTGGCATCATGGCAAGAAATTACAAAAACTTAATAAGATCAATATTTAAATATCAATATCACATCTACTAAAATTGAAGGAGGTAGTCACAGAATTCTTGGGAAATAAACCTATGCACGCATAAGAACCATGGCAGCAAAATTACTTTTCTCAACCTTGTATATAAAACTTTGGGGTTATGTGCCTTGATTTTCAGTATCCAGGTTTCCCAGGCCAACATGGTATGTGCTGAATGTTCAGAGTATCTATATCCACTCTCAGCTCTTCCTACATAGAGCCACTGTTTCTTCTTTGTATCATTTCTGGGCCTGCCCTCTGGTGGTTCTGGTTTTTTTTGCTTCCAGTATCCAGGAACCACATACCATGCAGAAGATTATGTCAACATAGTTTCCTCTCCACAAAGGACATACTTGAGGCTTTTCAGGCTCTCTGACATCCCCAGAAGAATGGAGACTATTCTTACGAGGGTTCACGTTCTTGTTGTTATGCTCCATTGGCCCTCCAAAGACATATATACCCACTCTGTTATCCAACTTCATAGCACTCTATATTTCTTTCCTCTATTATTGGACTAGTAACATTTATTTCTTTCAAATATTACATGGATTTCTTCCAGGACCCTATTGCATATGCCTGAGAAAGGATGATTGCTATTTGGAGACAATATTATTGCTAACCAGGGAGTTAAAGATCTCTCCTTTTTTAACCTCCAAATTTATTCCACATTTTGTGACAGACAAATTAGATTTTAGCCCCAATGGCAGAACTCCTCTTGGGAATAGTGTAGTGTCTAGCAGATTTTAAATGTCAATGGAAAGTTCACCAGAATACTCTCAGACATGTTTCTTTAAGCACTGAATTTGGACAAAAGGTAAAGTCAATGTCAAAAGTCTTTTTCACAGACTTCATTCAAAACTGGGGCAGGAATGTAGAATATGGAAAGAAATAGAGGAGACTGGCGGGCAAGGGATGCTTAAAGCATTTTTGCATGAGCACTTGGTAGTATGAGTCCTTGGCTCTTCACCTGAAGGACCCCTCACTTGCACATCAATAATAGATTGAGCAGTGCTGGATTTTAGGACAAATTTTTATTCAGCTCACTGAAAATGGGGCTGCAAGCCAACTGAAACTAAAAGATGCTTTTTCTAAATCCAAGAATTTTCTGTATTTCCAAGGAAGTAAAATAGCCTGAACATAGAGATACTACAAACTAATATTCTAAATGTCTTCGAAATAAACAAAAGTCTCCCTAAGAAACACTATTAAAATATATGTCATTAGCAGACTGGGCCTGAAGGAAAGGTGGTGGGAAGGAGGGTTGCCTCCTGGCTTTCAGATAATTTATATAGATGTTAGCCTAAAAAAACAAAACAAAATAAAACAAAATTACAATTATTATTTGCCTGTTAAATATCTATTTCATAATCAGACTGAAGATGTTGGGCAAAAAAATACTGCTCCAGGGCATACATAACCATCAAAACAGTGATCATAGCAATTTTTACCTTGCTGGATCTCTCACTATCTAGTCAGTTAATTGTAACTAATATGACCATGTATTCTAATTTAGCCATAACAGTGCCAGTTTATAACAGTTGTCCTGGAACAATAGGTCTTCTTTCTCTTTCAAAAGTGTTACAGTTTGGGGGTGCCTGGGTAACTCAGTCAGTTAAGCATCTGCTTAACTCTTGATTTCAGCTCAGGTCATGATCTCAGTGTTGTGAGATCGAGCCCCATGTCAGGCTTGGGCTCAACATGGAGTCTGCTTGAGATTCTCTCCCTCTCCCTCTGCCTGTCCCTGGCTTGTGCGCACGCTCAAAAAAAAAAAAAAAAAGTGTCAGGATGCCAGCGTGGCTCAATCGGTTAAGTGTCTACCCTCTGCTCAGGTCATGATCTCAGGGGTCCTGGGATCAAGCCCCACATCAGGCTCTCTGCTCAGTGGGGAATCTGCTTCTCCCTCTCCCTCTTCCTCTGCCCCTCTACCAGCTTGTGTTCTCTCGCTCTCTCTTTCTCTCTCAAATAAATAAATAAATAAATAAATAAATAAATAAATAAAATCTTTTTAAAAAATGTCACGGATTAGACAATAACGCTACGATCCCTCTAGTAATGATAGATATCCAGGCTTATTTACTATTTTCAAACACAGGGCATTGGCCAACGTCCGATGATTTTCATTGGCATGTCAATGTTAAACTTTTATGGGCATGTGAAGGACAACTCCAAGATTAGAGGAAATGCATATCTGAGCTTTCTAATATATAATAATTATAGTATCTAGTACTTTCTGTGTTTTTTTAATAAGCCAGAGATCAACTATTCAACAAACATTTTCTTATGTTTTGCATAAGGAGATTATATGGTGGGTCCTGAAGGCACAATGATTTAGGCAGAGAACCTCCCCTGGAGCAACTATTTCTGATGGAGGAGACTGATGAAGAAGTAAGCAATTACCCACAGTATCATTGTTATGATTAAAGTCTGCACAAGTTGCTGGAATTGGAATGTACAGAAGAGGAACCTATTGTAATATGAGAAGTTAAGAACTATAAGAACGGCTTCCCAAGGGAAACAACTGAGAGGAAAAGATAAGAATAAGTAGGCTCATAAAGAAGAAAGGAGCCAGGAAAGACATTCCAGGCAAATGGATTTGCCAATAAAAAGGCACAGAAATGGGGCACCTGGGTGGCTCAGTCGTTAAGCGTCTGCCTTCGGCTCAGGTCATGATCCCAGGGTCCTGGGATCGAGCCCCACATCAGGCTCCCTGCTCCGTGGGAAGCCTGCTTCTCCCTCTCCCACTCCCCCTGCTTATATTCCCTCTCTTGCTGTCTCTCTGTGGCAAATAAAATCTTTAAAAAAAAAAAAAAAGGCACAGAGATGAGTAAGAACTACAAGAAGAGCTTATCTTGAGTGGTTAGAAAGAGAGCAGAAGAGGTAGGCAAAGTGCTCATCATGAACCCTGGATTAATGAGGTCCTTTGATTATAAACAATAGCAAGGACTCTCTTATTTATGCAAAAGCAACAACAACAAAGCTAATTGGAACCATCTGCTACATCTCTTAGAATCAACATAAAAGACCTAATCCTCAGGAAAATTTTAAGATAGATGAGAGAATTTAACCAGAAGTGAGCAGTGACCAGATCTGGATTCAATCACTCCAACCTTGTTCCACTCATTTCTCTCTCAAAATGTAAATGCCCAGAAAGTAAAGAGCAGTTTGACAAGTGTGAGTCTTATGTCCAACGTAGTGTCTGCCCCCCCAGGATGTTGCACTCATCATGGGAGAAACAATTACAAAAGAAAAATCGAAGTACTGGTTACTAGGTAAGTGGGGATTGATATTAGTCTGGTGAAAACACCAGATTCCCTCCTTGGGGATACAACATAAAATTTGATTTGATATCTCATAGGATTTGCATCCCAACAAGACAGACTGCTTTACAAAAGGGGCAAATCATAGAGAAAAATCAAAGCACTGTTACCCAGTAGGGGAGAACTAATGTTGATCCTATGAAAACAGCAGATTCCCTCCTTTGTGGATTCACTACAAAGTTTGGATTTCTATCGCATAGGATTTAAGACATAAAGGGGACACATGGAAACTTTGTGCTTTAGAAAAGTATCTGTGATAGCATAGTAGAAATGGTTTGTGAACTGTCAAGACTCAAGCAAGGACAAATGAAGAAAGAAAGAAATGAGGTTTCCTTAAAACAGAAGTACAGTATATGAAAATGTATTCTCATAGATGACATCCATTTCCTAATACATAGAAGTTATCGTTAAGGAATGAATTTCTTGAGATAAAATATATAAATATGAATGGGTGAATGGATGGATAGATATAAACATACAGGTTGTATACACATATAACCCCTATATTATACACCCACCCACACTCCATTTCATTATTATGAGCCCTAGTAATCTGACATCATGAACAACTTTTCAAGTTTCACATTTTGATTGATAAAAATAGAAGACAGAGCTGACACAGTAGGCAATGCGATAAAATAGTACCAAAAAGTGGTTTTAAAGAAAATAATTTAGATATCTATTGATCACACTAGAACTGCATTCAAAAAAAATGTGAACTGAGAAGCAAAAAGATATGAAATGCAATCAAGATAAAATTTAAAGTTATTGGGGTTATAATAGTGAATCACATATACTATACTGCCTCATTATTAATAGAAAAACTAAAACTGCCAACTGTCCATATTTTTAAAAAAGAAAAATCCCATTTTGATAAGTCGTTTTATAAAAAGAAACAATTTTTCACTGCCTCCTAAAAAGGCAAATAACTTCAAGTTCTTACAAAATACAGACTGATAGTCTTACAGAGTTGAGCAAAACATTCTTCCTGGTTGTTCAATCTAATTGTATATGCATTTAAAATGAATTTTAACACCTATTCCCTATATTTCTCCTTTGCTCATGACACCGCTTTAAACATACACCCATTACTTTTATCTCTTAATGCCATTTTGAGGTAAGGGTAATTAGGATTACAGTGAGTAATAAAAAAAAAAGCAAAGATCTCTGAAATTTAGTATTAATTAATGTTTGAAACCTATTTCAGTAGCCAAATGACTTATAATTGAATAATATTATTTAGTAAACTTTCTGAAGTTACTACTAATTTTCGTGGCTGTTTCATCATTTCTTTCTCTCTCTCTCTCTCTCTCTTTATATATATATAGTGGTCTTTTTCTTTTTTTTTTTTTTTAGATTTTATTTATTTGCGAGAGAGAGAATGAGAGACAGAGAGCATGAGAGGGAGGAGGGTCAGAGGGAGAAGCAGACTCCCTGCGGAGCAGGGAGCCCGATGCGGGACTCGATCCCGGGACTCCAGGATCATGACCTGAGCCGAAGGCAGTCGCTTAACCAACTGAGCCACCCAGACGCCCTATAGTGGTCTTTTTCTTAAACGTTCCTGCTTATAAACCTGATGTGCTCATAGAGATCAGTTAACAAGTTACACTTGAATAATTCGTAAAGTTATTTTGAATAAGCAAATAGGATGGGAGGAGGAAAGGAGGGCTGAGGGGGAAAAGTCCTAAGCATGAAAAGCATTTCCTTTGTTTGTATAACACATAGTATACTCATGCATATAAATATGCCATGTTCAGGAATTACTCCATATATATATATATATGTTGTTTTTTTTCACTTTAGACTCCAAATCTTGACTACAATAGTCATGTGGTATCCATTTAGTTTATATTCTAATCTAAAAAAAAAAAAAAAAAAATCCATGGATCTATAAAACTGCAATAAAAGTTGAGAATCCTCATTTATAAATGAGAACTAGGTCTATATTGCTCTGCAGTTATTAAAAAGCATAATTGAATGGAATAAACTGCAAAAATGTTTATCTGGATGTTGTGATGGGAGTGGTCTCTATTTTGAATTGCTCCTGCTGCTTCTCCTCCTGTCGTCTCTTTTTAGTCACATATGATGACTGGTCCAGATTTCCCTAATTTTAGTCCTTCAGTTCTTCCTACATATAGATATTAAAGGTTTTTCATCTTCAATCTGCAATTTCTTAAAGTTTGTTCTTAAAAACTGCTCTTTATTGCTAAAGGATATTTTCTCTCTTTACAACAAAGAATGTCTGTTCGTACAATGTCTGTTGCTGTTTACTTTTGATATAATGTTATAAACACAATTTTATTTTTCCTTGTTACCAGTAGGATAATTCCTATCCTACCTCCTGGAATTATACCTACTCGTGTTGGGTGAAGATTTCATAAGCTTCCTTTAGTAATAGGTAAATCAATAGGTATTTAATAATACTCTAATACTTTAATAAGCTTCCTTGGGGGCTGTATAGCCAGAGCTGCAGAAAATGGTAAGTAGGACATAGTATGGTCAATTTGAGATTAAGTTAAATTGTTCTATATAAGAAAGGAGAGATTTTAGTGGTGGACAATTTGATGGAAAGTAGAGAAAGTCTCTGCTTTTAGAGACCCTTTATATTATTTTTAGAAAGAAGCCGGATTTCCAGTGTGTGTGTGCATGTGTGTGTTTAGGAATTAAATCTTATGTGCTGCTCAATGCAAACTACCTAAGTTTTCTCTATGATACACTTTGGTAGAAACCGCGTAGCTCACAAACTGGCTTGGAAAGAAGTTTGCATTTGGGGATAATCCAAGAGCATCGTGGTTGCGCTTCAGAGTTAGAATAGGGCAAAAATAGCAGCTGCCTTTTGGTGACTACTTAAGGTCACAACTAAAATCCACAAGTGAAGATGCAGCACTTAACAGCCTCACTACAGCTGATGAGGATACATTTAAATCTCAGCTGCGAGTGTGGTTTGAACAGTGGTCCATTATATTTGATTTCAATGTCATAAGAAAGTTAAGGAAGAAACTGAATTGGCATATTCCTGCTTTGGGGGCTGAAGGGAGTGCACCGTTTAAGACATGATGTTTGCGGAACATTCTGTGAGCTAACTTGGTCATAGCCACAAAGCTCTGACAGTCACAGGCTGGAAACTGCTCTTCAACTCTGCTTTGAAAGACTCAAATTTTCTGAAGATTTTGAGTATTCTTCTCAAAAGGCAGTTATGCATTGGTGGATTCTAAGACCTATGCTTTCTTTATCTGCTAAAACAGACTTTTGTGGTTAGCCTTTAAGATGGTGGAGCCAAAGATTGAAACTATGTGCTATATCAAAAAAGTAAAAAAAAGGAAATGTGCCAGAGATTAGAGAGAAGGACCAAGTTGTGCTGAGAACTTGCCACTGCGTGAGAAAGGTGTCAAGTGTCAGAGGGGGATGCAATGACATTTGACACATTTTTTCAAGGATCACCATTAGGATTATCTATGTTCTCAAATCCACAAATGTGTCTGTCACTGTGGCTGACAGCACTTGAATGTGTTTTCGGTAATGAGGACCGTTGTAGGAAGTTGTATGTCAGGTTTCCTACCAGACGTCAGCATCAAGGAGAAAAGACCTGCACATATATGTTAAGTCCTGGGAGATTTTTTACAGGGAGAACTATGATAGGCAAAATGAGGGCAGGATGTGGAAAATGAGGGCAGGCTGCACAAGCCTCTCCAACACTGATGCATAACAAAGTCTTTCTGGAGAAACCTAGATTTTCCCACGTCAGGACTACTGAGCCCTCACATTCTTAGTGTTAGAAGAGCTATTTTGGAGGCTCAAAAGTAGAAGGCGACATTGGCTACTCTCAGCAAAACCGAGTGGAAAAGTTTGGACTGGATATATCATTTCATATTAGAGAGCTAGTGAGGTTGTTTTCTACCCAAGTAAGAGCCTATCAACTCAGGGCAGTCAGCTTCCCCACCTCTAATTCGAAGGCTAGCAACCTTGGGGTCATGCAAAGCCTAAGATCACAGATTCACTTTTGGAGTGAATAACTTTGTCCCAAATATGTCTGGAAGTTACACCTACTGGTAAATAAACCTATAAAAGGCTTCAGGGGCATCTGAGAGATTCCAAAAAAATATATATGTCAAAGAAATATCCAGCACTCTGTTTTTTCTAACATGGAGATGAGCATCTTATGATAGATTTCACTGTGAGGGGATCTTTGTCCTGATTTCCCAGTGAGGGAATAACTAAGAGTAGAAGTGCTGGATGCTGAATTACCCTGGCTTCATGAGTTGTGGAAAAGGGAGCACAGAGGAGGGCAGTAGATGGGCTCCTTTTCTCCCTTTCAGAAGTCAGAGGTGCAATGCACTCTGGAGACAATGTTGTATCTCTCTTTTTGAGTCAGGCACATAGGGGCAAACCCTATTTCTTATTTGAGGAACCTGTGGAAGAAAACAAGCCTGCAAATTTCTCCAGCTTACCGAGGCAACTTTGCATTTTAATGTTGTTGAGTCTAGCCATCAAGAGTTATTCTTTAAGTTCCAAGGAAAACCTTGAAGCCTTCACTGACACAGAAGAGCTGCACCCTGCTATGAAGGGATTGAGAAAGCACTCCAGAAGGAGGAACAAGGAATTTATCTGTATTTAAATAAGGGAAGTGAGGTAAGTAATGTGGCCTCCAAAGGGTTAGCTCAATGATGAGTTGTGCCCCAGTTTATAAAATAAGGAGTGAAGAAAGAGGGCCGGGAGGCAGAAAGTCTGGACAGGGGCAAAAGGAATTGTTGTTTTGAGTCTTCTCATTAGCATCATCTTAGAGACACTGAGGTAGATTTTGCAAGAGGTAAAAATATTTGCTCAATGAAAGTCCGAACAGTATGGTTAAAACTCCCATTAAAAAAAAAAAAAAATCAGCATATAGGAGAATCTACCATCCCTCTAGCCATGGACACTGGTGCAAGCCCAGAACTCTCCCCAGACCCCGATAGTGTTAATGGCTGGCAGCTCATAGCTTAGTAACTCCTCAGGGTGGTTGCCCTTGGCTGAAGAAATCTTCATCCAAAGCCACAACCCCCATTATGGGGCAGCCACATCCAAGACTGGTCTATGTGAGAGGTATAAAGGCTCAGCAGCTTTATACCAATTCAGGAAGGACTGTGCTGGGTCCAGAGTTCCTTTTGAAACAGGCTGAAGCCTTTGTTGTTAATGCATCTGAGCTCACCTTCTACCTCTTGCTACTCCTGCTTTTTTCACTGCTTGCAAATGTTGATCCCAAACGCATTCTTCAGTAAACTTCCTACACAAAAATCTACTTCTTAAACTCTTCTTCCTAGGAAACCTGAAGTCTAACATATACCTCTGGAAGAAGCTGGCCTGTGTGTCTGCTAGTGAATATACTCTGAAGACTTGAAGTAAGATCTAAATTACCCCAAAGAGATAGGAAAGAGATATTAGAGGCTGTATCAAAAAGAGGCAGACCTTTTCTTAAACAGTAAGAAGAAAAACTTAAGATTTATTTATTTATTTTTAAAGACAGAGAGAGAGAGAGAGGGAGAGAGAGAATTGGGGGGGGGGGGGCAGAGGGAGAGGAGAGAGAGAATCTCAAGCAGACTTCCCGCTGAGCACAGAGATCCATCTCATGTATGGCCCACGAGATCAAGAGTTGGTTGCTTAACCGACTGAGCCACTCAGGCTTCCCAGTAAGAAGAAAAGCTTAAAAGAGATATCTAATTTAAATTTTGAAGGAGACCTTTCCTTAGTCTTTCTTATTTTTGCTTAAAACACTATTGTTAAATTGATCCCTTGTTGAGAAGATTCTATTTGGTAGAAATCTAAAGATCTGAGACTTGTTTCAAGGTTAGTATACAGACAGAAGAGAAGCTCTACATGGGGGCACAGCCAAATCTTGATAACACAGAAAAAACTCTCCATTTCTCTCGATGCTGAGCATCTGTCCACAGTTTATGTAAGGGATGAGCTCTGGTGGCATTCATAAGTAAAAGGAATATTGAAGTGTGCTTCATTTGGCTGTAAATATAATTTCTCTATTTGGATATGAACTGAAAATTAACCTGTCTCCTTTTCTCCTTCGTAACTTGACCACTGAGAAAAATCATTAAAATGTTGATATTTCTTTGGAAATACTGTAGGACAGAGAACACAGAACATGTATTAATTTTACAGGAATCAGAAGTACCTGTTTCCAACTATGTCATTCCTGTTGACTATCCACTCCAAAATCAATTTTATAATTCCTTTTATACCTCTTGGGCTGAAGCCTGCAAACCACATTTCTGAGACTCTCTTGCTTTCTGTCTTCTTCAATTTTCCCTAATGCACAATTAATGGGAGTTTGGAAGCACAGAAGGAAAGGAGAAGCCAGTTATTTTCTGTGTTCAGCAGTATCTTCCATCATCATGGCCCTTCCAGCACTTTCTAACGTCTTTGTAATCAATACCCTGAGATAAACCCCTTTCTGTTTGAAATATCTTGAAATATCTAGAGGGGTTTCTACATTTTTTTAAAACTGGATACTAAGTATGTAGAGAGAACAGAACGATTATTTATAATGTTAACTGTCTTTCAAGAAGACATTTTGCTCTACTAATAGACCTTGACTTTTCATGACATTATTTGAAGTTTCCAATTTACTGACCTCAAAGAAGTCACTTAACTTTTCTGAGCTCTTGTTTCCTTAGATGGAAAATACAGGGCTTGAAGTTCATAGACTTTAAGGTAATTTTTAACTTTGAATTTTATGAACCTAAACAAAGAACTATTAGATCTTCATTAATCCTTAAAGTTTTCTATTTTTAAAGATGAGACTCAAGAACCAATGGTGGAAAGGTTAGAGTGATGAACTTACAGTATTATTATTTGGGAGGTGCTTGATACTATTTGCATGTGCACCAGCAAACAATGCATCACACCACGAGCAGCAGGGAGTCCAGCAATGTACTATGTTTTAAGGATAACGTAAAGTACTTTACAAATTCTATCATAAGAGATCGTCCACTTGTTTGTCACACAAAGTAAAATGTAAGCTTTGCATTCTTTCCTGAAAATCTAAAGCTGACAGAGTATACTACTATTATTCTAAGGCATTCTGAAGAGGCAGCTAATCTTCTAATGATTCATTTGTCATAGTCAGTAACTGATGTAACTGATAATCAAGATGTGGATATATGTCTTTTCATAGAAAAGAACCTGCTATGTGAATGCTAAGAGCTTGGATATTAATATCTCAAAAAATGTAGTTTAAAGACGTAACAAAATGTGGCTTCAATCTGCAATTTGTTCCACATAGGTGTGTTTTAGGGTCATAGAAATTGTAAGGGATGAGCTCTGGTGGCATTCCTAAGTAAAAGGAATATTGAAGTGATCATGCTCAAGTCATATATCTGGTAAGAAATATGTTTCAGGGGGCGCCTGGGTGGCTCAGTTGGTCAAGCGACTGCCTTCGGCTCAGGTCATGATCCTGGAGTCCCTGGATCGAGTTCCGCTTCGGGCTCCCTGCTCGGCAGGGAGTCTGCTTCTCCCTCTGATCCTCCTCCTTCTCATGTTCTCTGTCTCTCATTCTCTCTGTCTCAAATAAATAAATAAAATCTTAAAAAAAAAAAAGAAATATGTTTCAGCATCATAAATAATAAGGCTTCACCCTCATCAGCTATCTTTTGTCCAAACTGTAATCATGCAAAATTACTGGCAGTGAGAGCTTTTGTTACTGGCATTCACAGAGTGATTTATAATGCTGAAAGGCCTTTGCCATTTTCCTAATTGACGCTCTAAGTCAGGATTGCATTTGGATCTATCATTGTCACTTGCTTGTCACCCGGAGTCAAACATAAGCTGCGCATTTTAAATATTATTGCTGTATATGCTCTTTCTTGTGTTTCAGCAAAGCAATAAGCACATGTTAGGATTCACCACATGTCATGACAATGGTTTAACGCCTTCAAATTTGTTTCAGAATATGAGTGAATTATTTTGGAACTAAGCAAAACATTCTTAAAGAGAGGAAGTTTTTTTACCTTAAAATAAATTGATCTTTGGTTTATTTTGGAAGCTAGCCATTAATCCATGCTAATTTCTTTTTAAACCACATGATATGAAATGTGAAATTAAGAATGTTTATAAAATATGAGATTTATAATAGTTGTTTCTTCAAATATTATGCACTCTTAAACAACCTCTACTACCTACAGATAAGATTATTCCAAAATAATATGCACACTTCAATTGTCATATATAATGATGCATCTAAAATAATGCAAATTATATTAGAATGTGAGCACATGCATAAAACACATGCTAAGCATGGAATTGTAGTACTTAAGCATCACAAACTCCCATGTTTATCTTCCCACTAATTATAGATTCTTTTTTTTTTTTAAGATTTTATTCATTTATTTGAGACAGAGAGAATGAGAGACAGAGAGCATGAGAGGGAGAAGCAGACTCCCTGCCGAGCAGGGAGCCCGACGTGGGACTCGATCCCGGGACTCCAGGATCATGACCTGAGCCGAAGGCAGTCGCTTAACCAACTGAGCCACCCAGGCACCCCTAATTATAGATTCTAAAAAATGATTTTAACTAAGCCATAATGAAATATTCTGTTATCTCAGATACCTTGCAGGCAAAATAAGGAAACATATTTATATCTCAGTGTATTATCTATTATTGCCTAGCAAATTACCCCAAAACTTCATAGCTTAAGACAACAGTTTTTGTGAATCAGGAATCCAGGCTTGGTTTACTTGAATCTTTTATTCTGGGGCTGCAAAGTGTTCCTGAACTATAGTCATCTTAAGTTTTGACTAGGGAAATATCGCCTTCCAAGTTCACATAGTTGTTGGCAGGACACAGTTCCTCACAAATTATTGGACTGAGGGCCTCAGTTTTTTTGTCACCTGAGGTTCTCCAAAACACAGCTCATTACTTCAAAGCATTCAAACCAAGACGGCAATAAAGAAATTCAACTAGCAAGACAGAAATCACAATGTTTTGTAGCCTAGTTATGGAAATGACATCCTTTTAGTGTTGCTGTATTCTATTGGTTAGAAGCAGTTCCTCAAAGGGAAGAGATTACCCAAGGCCATAAATACCAGAAGGTGGAGATTAGTAGGGGCATCTTAGAGGCTACCTATCACAGTCCTCTATGAATCAGAATCCATATAACCATATAAAACATACAATTTTTAAACAATACCTTCTTCTCCTTTCTTAAAAATATACTTTCCCTAAGTAACACCTCTTTATCCGCATGTCTCAGAGCTAAATCCAGAAAGGCAGTGCAAAAATGATTCCTCTTCCATTAGAAATTGAAGTATATTTTAAGGAAAAACTATTTTATCACACCAAAGATAAAATAAGCCTCTGAACAAGTAACCAAAACTGTTAAATAGTGATAAACAATACACATTTTTATTGCACATATTCTGAAGTTTTTTCTCACTCAAGATAGTAGATAAGGGAAAACTGAACCTTAATCCCCAATATCCATGATTCAATTTCTGATAATGAAATTACATAACTTTAAAAGTATACATACATTTTCGAGTAAATAAAACATTAATTAGTACACTTCACTAAGAAAACAAATTGTATATTTCAATCTTTTAGTTTATATAAGCAATAGATCACAAATTGATCAATTACAATTATTAACAGTGAATAAAATACTGAAGATGATGTGTGCAAACTATATGTAGACAAAATATTTTGAAATATGAAGCTTCCCATTGTACAAAATAGCTGATAAAACCCACTCAATGTTAAAAAAAAAAAGTAAGACCAAAAAATATTAAGTAACAGGTAATGAGTCATTTGTTTTTGTTAATTTGTGTTAGCATATACAGGTTAAAGCCACAGTTATTTGGAGAAATTTCATTAACACGTGTTGTCTGTGAATCTCCTCTATAGAGCGTCACAATCTATGTTCAGATCTTGTCATTCCTAGAGCAACAACAACAACAACAAAAAAGCCAGTGCAAAAAGAAGAAACAGGTGAAAGAGCATGAAAGAAAAAGCTAGTCAAAGAGAATGGTCCTCCAGTGCTCATTTTCCTCCTGCTACATTTTTAAAGCCCTAACTTTTCTCTGCACTTAGCCAAACTCATTCTGGAAGTTTGTAGATTAGCAGACTCATGAAGTAATGAAATTGTTTTCTTCAACATCAGCTAAAACATATACACTGTTAATGTGAAAAGATACACTATTTCCTATCATAAAATTTATTTCTGTAACATGAAAAAGATACAGAATATCTTTATGTTTGTTTACAATGTAAATGGAATTTTTGTTGCCTAAAAACTGAACAAAGGATTTTGCCACTTAATTTTCATTCTCTATTTGTTCCCTTTGAGGCTTTTCCCTTTGGAGATTTAAGATCAACTTTTTCCCTGTATTTTATCTCATAAGTTGGAATTCTATTATATATTCATATTTTTTCAGTTTGTATCGTCAATTACAGGGTCCAGTGAAACAAGCCTTCTTCGTCATCCTCTTCTGCTTGTTCCTTTATTTTACTTTCCAGGAGAAGAACAGCCCCTTACTGATCAAGTTCAAGGACATAGATTAGGGTCCAAAACTTACAGGATGGTGGTTCCTGTTTGACCTTCCTCTTCTCTGAGACATAAACAGGACCGGGGGCTATTGCTAATTAATGAAAGCGTAATCATCTGTCTGTCTTTGTGGCACATATTCACTCCCTCTGCTCATTCTTCCTCCCATGTCCGGGACAGCTGGCCTGCACTTCTGCTCAGGAGATGCCCAGGCAAGAATGCTTGGGCAAGAGCTCTGGGCATGAAGGGGCTCTCTCTGCCTTCCTGGGTCTCTTGTGCTTTGTTTTACAGTCTTTCTTTCCTACTGAAGCCAGACAACCCATGTTATTTTAGGTCGTGAGCTTAGAGAAATAGCTAACCTAAATCAAACCATTCAGTTCTGGGCTCTGGCTTATTTCTAACATCGATAAAAAGAGTTCTCCATGTAGTCCAATTTACCCAATTTACCTACGTAGCTGTGTCATGTTTGTTGGCCTTGCACACTGTTCTTCATGAGAATAGCTCTTCGACCCCCAGAAGTAGGTGCTTTTTAAAGGACAAGATTGTAGACTCCTGATTTCTCTCTCTCTCCCTCTCCATTTCTCTTTCTCTCTCCCTTTTATAAATATATATGACATATTTATATAAATCTGTGATATATCTTATAAATAGATAATATATTTTCATAAACAGTATATACTTTAATAAATGTAAATATACATATGTAATATGTAAATATAAGTGTATACATGTATATATAAATAAATATAGTATATAGACGCATAAATTAGAAATAGATATAGTCCTTTAAGAAAAATCTTACAAAAATGTTCAAGAAATCTGGAAGTGTGAATAGTAAGAGAGAAGAGTCACATTGGTAAGCATCACAATATTAAAACATCCAATGAAGTACAGGTAAAATGTCATGTCTATTTTAATAAAAAGTGAACCGAAAGGAAGTTGTAAAATGATAATTGTTCTTGTATGCTGGCCATACAAAAATAGACTGGGAAGATCATTACCCTTAAGAAGAGGCCCCAGGACTCTGAGGATTACTAAACCTCGCACAGAAACTGGTGATGAAGAAAGCTCTAGAGGAAACATCTGACAATTGTGCCTTCACCTCAGGGCTGTACTTGGGTTCCTTACCATAAAACTTTTCCTGACACTTCTGTCAGAAAGAATTGAAACTCTCTAGACTTTCTTCTTGAACCATATTATAATTATTTATGTTTTTTCATTTAGTATTTATCTTAATAAACTTCTAGAATAAGGGCATCTTTAATTGTTGTTTCTTCCTCAGAAATAGTGTACAGATATTGATATAGTTGTTGCTTAATAAATGATGTTCTTTAGAAGAATCCATGATTATTCACACTTGCATGAATGAACAGATTCATCTGTTCAACACTCCTTACTGAGTGCTTTCTATTGTCCTAAGCATTTGATATATATGACTGAATTAAATGTACAAGGATTCCTGCTTTCAAGGTGCTTACACTTCAATGGGAAAACTAGACAGTAAATAATAATCATAAAGAGTAAGTAAAATTAGGTTAAAATGTAGTAAGTTAAATAAAAAATAAAAGACAAACCAGGGCAATTCAAGGGCCATTAATGTCAATCAACAATGGGCAATGAAGAAGTTTTGCCATGTTTTAATAGCTGTCTAAATGTGACATATATAAAACTTCCCAGATTTTGGTTAAAATATATAAAACTTCCCAGATTTTGGTTACCTTAGAATCCACAGAAATGATAGCTAAAACAATGGTTTCAAACTAATGTGAATAATTTTAAATAAAAAAACTGAGGCAGGCTTCCAGAATATAAAGTTGTGTTTTTTTTTTTCATAAGAAAATTGTAGCAAGTGACTATTCTAAACTGTCGCCAAAATAGGAACCCAAGAACAGACTGCTGTGTTATTTCTCTACGAAAACTGACTACTATTATATCCACCAAACTCACATGCCAGCTGAGAAAATTTGTTAGTAGAAAAAAAAAAAATTAGTGAATTTAATGCTTAGCAAGCACCATGGCAAAACATTTTTTTTTGTTTTCTTTAAAAATGTTTTAACTAAATGAGAAGGCAAAATGCAATAAATAGAGGAAACCTTAGAATTAAATTTAAGGTTATTACTCAAGACCTCGTTTGAAAATGTCATTTAGTACAAGCTTAACCAACTGCTTTTTACTGAAAGCCCTTTGATACAATTGAATGACTTTCCCTCTCCAATGCAACCATCAAATGCTTAAATCAATACTGGCGAAATCATTCTGTACAATACCACCTGGGTTACAGAGGATAGTTTTCCAATTGTAGAGCCATACATATTAGACACCATACAGAAAATATACACCAAGTGCCAAACATATGTCAAGAAAATCTGTCCCTGATAGGAAGACTAAACAGAGCAAACAATGAACTTCAATTCCATATCACATTCTGAAAAGACTCACAAGAACACAGCAAATGGCAAACCGCTAAAGGGAATTTGGGGTGGGGAAGGAATCTTTGTCGCCTTACTGAATAATAGAAAACCAATAAAGGTTGAGTTACTGATGAGGTTGTAATTGTTGCATGATTTTGTATGTAAATATGCCGAAATATCGCTCAGCTTCCATAAAGCTGAATGTACAATGATGAAAGTATGTTAAAAGTTCATCTTATAATTTCATAGGAGAGTTCTAGACCAAAACTAAAATATCTGGGATGACTCTATCAAGACTTTTATCAACAAATAGCACAGTCTTAGATTGTACCTATCTTTGATAAGGAAATTCTTAGCTCTTTTTAGATGATCTCTAGGATCTCTGTGTCTTGTGAAATCTATGAGTGTACAATATAACTTTTATTTATGCGTCTGCTGAACAAAGTACATACAGCAGTCATTCTAGGTGATAAGCATAAAAGACTTGTTAAGATGTCAAAAGATTATGCTTTTCAAAGAACTCAAAGTCAGGTAAAGAAATTCATATCTATTTTCTATTGTCATAATGAGGTGCGTTTTAAACATTGATTCTAAGATAAAAGATGGATGATAGCACTTCTGTCTGAAGTGTGCTCTGAGGAGACTTCGATAACTATGGGATCCGGAAGAAGGAAAAAGACACATGGCTGCATTGTAGAATTTTGAATTTTCTATTTGCTTAAAATTTCAAATAAATAAACAGTTCTTAAACTGATGAATAAATAAATACCAATTAATTAAGCCAGATCAATTTTTAAGCTTGTTCTTGTATTTTTTATAACCTACAGATGATACACTATTATCTAACACTGTAGAAGTGTCCAAGCATTTGAATGCTTGCTAATAATGTTTATGCCTCTCTAATCGTACCACTGATCACAATATATAATGGTGATTTTTTTTAAAGTGGGGAAAATTGATTACTATATTTGCAGTGAATGAAAGAAAATGATTATGTGACAAAACAAAACCTTTTTTTCAAAATTATTATAAATAGGTTAAGAAAGAAAAGTAGAACAGATACAAAAACCTACTTTTATTGCATGCCACAAAAGCATTATGTAAATCTCCTGGGATCCAGAGGAATAGAAAATTAGAGTGTCTTTGCACTAGTTTCTTCATAACTTTGGTTTTAGTTTTGTGGGTGTAAGGTCAAATAGGTAAAAGTGATTTTATATGTAGATATAATTACACCTCAAGAAAGAATAAGAATAAAATGCAGTTTATGAATTTTTATTGAAATTGGTATAAGCCAAATAATTTTTGGAAAGTTTGTGACATCTCTAAAACCATTCACTGATACAATGAAAGGAAATGAGAATCAGAAATTAAGTTGGGAGTGCATTACACTTAATTATTTTCTTTATTACTCAATGTTCTTCACATTTATATGTATACTTAAAATGTTTGTATTAATATTTATTTTTAACATAATGTAAGAATTTCAAATATGTTGATGCAAAAAATTCAAAAGAATTATATTTAAATATGTTTATATGGATTCTCAGAATCTCAATCCAACATAAGCTATAATAATATATATGATATTCAAAATATGAATTATTTTCTTTTAAAAAGAGAAAAATAGATTAACAACAAAAAAAATTATCTCGCTACTACAATCACTCATGTTCACGGACCTGGGAATGATATCATCATTGAACTTTTCAGAGCCATTACAAAGATTTAATTTATGTTCTGCAAAATACTGCCATTCTGAAAGTTCAGTGCAAGTGTTATTTACTGTATCAGAGCATAGAAAATCAACCAAGTACTGAAATTCCCTAATAATTGACATTTCATTTTACCCTTTTAGCTAAAATAACATATAGAGTTTATTTCTTTGAATTGATCATGCCAGGTGAGGCTAATCTTTACTTGATTCAACAACCCAGAGATAATAATGTGACATATCAGATCTTTTATTAATGAAAATATTGGTTTACTCTTTGGGGAATATGAGGCCATTGTACTCTTTCAAATAGTGTTCAATGTTAACTAAATGTTACTAAAAAATAAACAAAAAAAATAACAGGGTCATTTATTTAGCAAAAATGTTCTTACCAACTATTCTTACTTCTGAGCAAAAATAAAGTTTTGAAAAATACTCAGCTTAATCATTAGCATCTCATTGTGATGATCTATAAAAAAAGAGAATTCAATTACTAAGACTGTATCCAGAACATTCGCCTGAAATTAATGTTTTATATATTAATCATGAGATTTGAGATTAAATATATTTTCTTTCAGATGATTTTACTTTTTTGTCAGAGGAATAAAAGATTCAAGATTCCAATATCTTTTCTTATGTACTTAATCTCTGCATTTGGGGGCTCTTGCTAAACCCAAATATCGACCTGCAAGAGTATCTTGAGTGAAAACAAAAAATGGAAGGTGGTTGATCCTGGATAGCAGGATCAACCCGGGCACTTTTTGGCTGCAGCAGAAACTCTGCTTGCATTTGGTTCCCAGCCCTTGCTGTAGTACTGATGCCCATGGCAGACTTAAGACAGTGTTGGGCAGGTGCTGGCTATGGCAGATAGGATAGACGAACAGGTACCCTCACACCTTCTGGTTTTGAGGAACAGCCGGGGCGTAGCAACAGGCAACCCCAGAGGGCCAACACAGAGGAGAAATGGCAACTGCCATACAGTATCCAAGTGCCAGTCCATGGGCCAAATGCCAGATTGCCTCAGAATGTCCAGAATGATTTGGAGGAATTTGTGGAGTGGTAGAATCCCAATGAAGTAAATATGGGTGAATGTAGGCGAATTTTCCTGTGACTGATTTTGAAAGGGAGTTCTGTCATTTGCTAGTTGTATAATCTTGGAAAAATATTGCTCTCTTGGCTTCAGTTTATTCATCTCTAAAATGTGAGTGATAATAATAACTATCTGGCAGGATTGTTCAGGGGATTAAATCAGTATATACACATATATGGATGTGTGCATATATATATGTAAATCATAAACACTATATAAATGTTAATGGGTTTTTTTTTTTTTTTAGTATTATGTTATCTAATTTTACCCCCAGAATGCTGTGTCTTGGGAAGTATGAGTTATGTTATCAATAAAAAAAAATTTTATATCATGGCTGGTGAGGATCCCAGAGCAGAGAAAGCTAAAATAACAGAAAGTGAACAAAAAGTTGACAAGGCTAGTAATTGCTGTTCATATTTGAATTCCAAGCAAATAATACACATGGACAAGTAAGTGCACTGACTGACTGCTTATTTAAGACATACTTTAAAGTGAGTTCAGGTAAGCCGGTTTTGGAATGTGATAAATGAATTAAACGGTGTCAGTTTCAAACTGTTACCATTAGAATCTAATTCAAATTTAAATAGCAATTTAAACAGTATAAAAGATTGCCCTCATCGGTCCTCCATAATCTTAACCTTTGGAGCTTTCCACAGAATAGATAGTAAATTGAATTAATTATTAGCCTTTCACCTTGGGGACCTAGGTAGAATTCAGCAGCTCAGAAGACAGCTAATGAGATTGGTAGCTCCATTTCAGTCCCCGGTGTACTCTAATCCTCAACACATATCCACCTGTCGTATTTTCCCACTGCTTTTTAGTGAATAAAATTCTAAGAAGTCAGAGTTGGCTGACATTTAAAATTCTCTTTACAAAGTGACATAATTGTGTATACCAGTAAGGTCAAAACAATGTCATGTGTAGGAGATCACAGGAAAAAAAAGAGAAATTAAAAGTAATAGCCAACAATAGGACTGATTCAGATAAGTTCCCATCATTCCTGGAGTACATTTCTATTTCTAATACCTCCCATCAAAGTAAACATCTCATTAGATATTCATTCAGTCATTTATTCATTCTTTCATTCATTTATGCATTTATGAATGAGTACCATATGCCACTTTGGGTGGGTCCTGGGTATCTATCACCATAGAATTTACTGCCTGGTGAAACATTAAAAACAAGTTTAATAAGCAATTTAATTACTGTGTGATAAGAGATGTTAAAGGGGAAGCATGAAGTTGCATAATCTGAACTGGGAAGTGCCCAGATAGGTTTTGGAAGGAAATAACATCTAAGGTGAATCTTGAGAAAAGAGCAGATATTAACCAGCCCTGCAAAAGGAATGAAGGTCTAGGTAGTTTATCCCAGGGAGGAAAAATGGGAGGTGCATAGCCCTGGAACGTTAAGTACCTCAATAGAGCTGCAACATTGACTATGAGGGGCGGGGGCAGAGAAGACATGGAAGAGAAAAATAAATTAAGTACATTGTGAGATACTTAAAGCAATACGGATTGTTTCCTGAAGGCAAGGGCAACTTCTAAGTCTTTTCTGTAAAAGAGTGACCTCATCAGATTTGCATCTTAGAAAGATTATCCTGGCTGCATTTACTGAAGAAAGCATTAGTGCTGAATGGGACTTGGGCTTGGCAAACCTGTAAAATGACTCTTGCAAGAAACCAAGTTACTGATCATGGTGAACTAAATTCAGATAATAAGAACAGAAATAGAAAAAAGTGAACAGCCTTGAAAAACACTCGACATATAAACAGGATTGTTGAGTAGATGAGTGAGGAGAAAAAGATATGGAAGTCAAGTTAGAGGTCCCACTTTCTTGTTTGATCCAAAAAATAGGGAGGTGTTTGTGGTGTTGGGAAAAATAATAAAATCCAGATATGTATATCTACCACATTATTGGAAGCTAGCTCTCCATGGGGCTGTCATATTTCTGCATGTCTTCTGTTCCAGACTACCATTGCACGGATGTCTGTATAGGAACAAGACTCAGAACATACTGTACCGGCCACCTGGGCAGAGTGCAGATTTTTTAATAAAGGTAGTCTTCCTCCAGGCAAAGATTGGCAAGTTTGCTAGTAGTCACATTTAAAAGATTAGGACTTCTTTAGCTTAGGGTTTCTCAGCTATGACACAACCCCTCTGTGTATGCAACGTGCAACCGGGCCCCCCTCTGGATTGTCCCATGGAATTTGTAAGGCAAAAGGAACAGATCTGTTGTGAATAAAAATGTCTTTTGCTTCTGACCCATTAGACTCTTGTCTTCTGCTGACCTCCATGAAGCTGCAACAGGCTAGGTTGTTATCATGCAGGTAAGTCTCATAATTTCACAGTTCCTGCACACCACTACCCTCAACAACCTCTTCATTATCTCCAAGTTAAAAACTGTTTAAGGTTGTAGGTTTGGACTTTCTGTGGGGTATTATGTTATTATGTAGAAGGTAGAAATTTGAAGTTGGAAGATGTTGTGTTAAAGGAGTTTTAAAACTTTTCAGATTTTTATATCCCTATAGATACCTAGGTCCTATGTTTTTATCTCTCTGCTTGTGTTTATGCACTTAATTTTTAACAGGTTGGTAACTAGCACTTGTATCAAAAAAAGAAAATTATGTAATTAGCTTTTACAAAGCTTCATTTTTCATATTCTGAACCCAAATTTTTTTACACATGATCTTAGCCAAAAGGCCGAGAAGCGATTGAACCCAAATTTTTTTAAATGTCCATCAAGGAAATTCAGATTTTAACATTAGAGAATGGCAATTGGTAAATTTGTAGGAATTTCTGTTGGTTCAATTCATTTCCTGCAATTACTGCTAGATTGAAACCAATAATTTAACAAATAATGAAATTCTGACTTTTAAATTGTAAAGGCAATGGTACATTTTGTAGCTGAAATAAAAAATGCTTTTAACAAACATTCTCAGTATTTTGTAGAGGCTAGAGATATGACAATGAATAAGAAATCATCCCTGTCCTCAAAAAATGAATAATGTAAATAGAAAACTGGTACAGAAATATTCTGAGTGGAAAAATCATTTATTTATTTTTCCTAAGTACATATTTGAAAATTGAACCCTGCACTGTCATTTACTTTTTATTATTTAATTTAAACAATGCTTTGGTTAAAATTCGGTCCCCTTGATTGTTTTAACAACACACTAGCTTTGGAATAAGCCAAACAATCATCATCGTTGTCATGGGTATGTTCTTCATATAATGAAGGTAAGCTTTTGTGGGGAAGGATTTTTGATTATCACTGAAACAGAATCCATTCTCTTTATGAGTGCAATTTGAGATACTAATTTTGTGGCCCTCGTTAAAAACATTTGAGGAATTTAGACATCCTATCATCTTTTCTCCCAAGTTCTCAAACTTTTTTACTGAGTATAATAGTTCAAAAGATTGGTTTACTTATGGCCAGTTGATAATAATTGACAATAGTCCACCAAACATGCTCCTAATTCTCCCCTTTCTAACATCAGTATCTTCATTGTCAAAGATTTGCCATGAAGGAAGGCTGGTTCTCTGCCACGTGTCTCCTTAGTTCTATTAAAACGTCAAAAAGATAAAGAGAACTGAAAATACAGCCCTACAGTCAGCTATAAGGGCCAATAAAACCCATAGCTACTTATTAAATTTTGCAGCTATTCTTCTGAAGTGTGGGTCTGCTCAGCTCTGAGCATCTACCATGGTGCCAAGTATGTGTAAAACCATAAATAAGCACACAGGATCTTCCCAGAAAATAAATTTTCCTTGAAGATTTGGAAAACAAATGTGTTGAATTGTGGCACGCTTCAAAGCACTGGAGCAAAATCCACAGTTTACTGTTTTTCCTTTGCCAGCCCATTGTCATGGTTTTGTACAGCAATAAATTTTGTATTGGACAATATGGTAGTATTAGTTTTCTTACATCTGAAAGGCCATGTTTTTGCCAAGAGAAAAATTTGTGCTAATATCCCAGGTCTTCAGAGAAGACTAACACTAATCAACGAGGGAGGACGAGTTGGAATGCAGCATTCCCTCACGAGTCCAAAACACCTGCAAAACCATTAGTTTTCTTAAAATTTAGTTTGGCACCTTCTGAATTAAAATTCTTCTGCTAATTGTACCTGATCAAATGTTTTATGTTGTTTTGTTTCATTCCTCTCTATGTACGCCTTACCTATTCATTAATGTATTCTGGAAAATTGCTTCAGGAATTTCACTTGGTAAGTATTGATGTCAGTGGATTTGGGCTATTATGAAAACTTTTGTAAAAATCAGGATTCCTGACTCTCTCTCTTATTTTATTGTCACCATAACTCCTCAATTCATAGTTTTGTATATGGACCCAAAATTTGTCTTCACACTGGGGACTAACTGATTCTAGCTAGCTTCCCAAAGTGAATAAAAATAAACTGGTATATTCTCCTACAGAATTATGATGGTATCTTGAAAATGTTAGTATCTTGAAATTGTTAGTTTGACGAATCTGGTATTAAGTTCTGGTTTTGCCATTTATTAATGCATGTGAGATTATCTGAGTGTCATTTTTGTCAGCTGTTTAAAATTCCTTCTCTCATTCAAAGGGTCCTTCTGAACACTAAGAGAGGTAAAGTAGGTAAAAACAGTGTTGTTGTTGTTGTTGTTTAATCTCAGAGAAAAAAAGATGTAAGAAAGCACTTTATTAATATAATTTTGTTTTTAGGGCGCCTGGGTGGCTCAGATGGTTAAGCGTCTGCCTTCGGCTCAGGTCATGATCCCAGGGTCCTGGGATCAAGTCCCGCATCGGACTCTCTGCTCCTTGGGAGCCTGCTTCTCCCTCTGCCTCTCTCTCTCTGTCTCTCATGAATAAATAAATAAAATCTTTAAAAAATATATATATATAATTTTGTTTTTAGAGTCTCACCAAGTCTGTCATGTCAGTTTGAACACTTTGAAACTCATCAACGACCCTCTTAAAATGTTAAACCCAGAAATGAAAAAGCATATTTCCATTATTTTTTGTTATCTGTATAAATATCCATAAGTTATAACACACTTACAGTCAATTAAAGGAAGAAAGGGGTCTGAAGTAAGTGTTTTAATCTTCAAAAGAAACCTCTCATAACTGAATTAAATACCTCAGCCTATATGAAGGCAATCTATTAACCAGTCGGATTTTCACCTTGCTACTTGTGTTACCAATTGTGTTACATAACTTTGTGGTTATGGTATGTTTTAAGGAATGCAACCTTGTTTTAATAAATGTAGAGGGCGCCTGGGTGGCTCAGTTGGTTAAGCGACTGCCTTTGGCTCAGGTCGTGATCCTGGAGTCCCTGGATCGAGTCCCGCATTGGGCTCCCTGCTTCTCCCTCTGACCCTCCCCCCTCTCGTGTGCTTGCTCTCTCTCATTCTCTCTCTCTCAAATAAATAAATAAAATCTTAAAAAAAAAAATAAATGTAGAAATACTTTCCTATTCGGTAGTGGAAGTTAGAGACAGACTGTAGAAAAGAGAGAGGAGGCAGTGCTGGAGGGAAGGAGAAACACGAGCGAAGAACTGAACACTTGTTGGCATCAATCACTTCAGAGCCAGTGTAATAATAAGGAGAAATTGAAACAAACTGCCTTATACTTTCCATAATTCCCTGGAGGACTCGATACTCAACACACATTTGTTTGTACTGCAGGGCTTGAGTAAAATTTATATGAGCCTTTTTCATGTTTGGGGGCATTAGTGACTTACAGAGAAGTGGAAGCATTTCATAATTCATGTAAATCTTTTTTTCAGGAGTGGATATCTGGGTGAGTAGAAGAATTTCACTTAGTTAAAGGATATCAAGGCATAAAAATAAAATGTGAAAAATTCAACAAATTGACTAGAAACTGGGGCCAAGCGTATGTGGAAACATCTGAATGACCAACTAATAAAATAACCTAAGTCATCTTCTGAGGGAGAAAAGTTATGAAGAGTTAACTTTATTATGACGTCATCAGTGGGTGGATTACTAAAAATAATAATAATAATAATGTTCACCATCTGCTCAAGACTCCTTTAGGTAAGATGTAGCTTTTATTTGAGGTTTAAAGTCAGTCGTGTCCATAAAAATGAAGATTCCATGTTCTGGAATCTGTATACCCAAACCATTCCTATGAATCAGAACCATTTTATCTACTGTAAAGTAATCTTCCAAATACCAAGGATGACCTACTCATGTACCTAACTTCATGAGTGAAACTGAATCTTGGCATGAATACAGAGGCATTAGATAAGCAATTAACTTCTGTGTGGTTTTAGAGTGCACAAATGAAGGAAGGCATACTTCTATGAAACAGGCTGCCAGACTCAGTGTAGGGTGGCTATTTTGGCATGAACAGGCCCATTAACTGAATAATTAAAAGAGCACTTGGCCCTGATATCCTGAACAAATTCCACCTTGGTTAATTATATGCACTTATTGTCATTTTAATCCTCCCTGCAATCTCAATTGAACTCAAAGTTTCCCTGAATCCTCTGTCCTAAAATAGTATTGTGCTGAGTATAGGGTATTTTTCTTCTACTTCTGTTTGTGCCCAATTATTTGGCATTAGTCCTATGAAGTTCAATTTGTGGTCTCTAGTGAGAATATAAACGCAGTACCTAATCTGAGGAAAATTTGTTGGCAAAATGTGTTCAATTTCCATGAGTCTCAGGGGCTTCTGGGAAAATAAAAAATTAATATTGTAAAATACTGTTGACAACATAGGTTAACTATGGACATGGATGCTCACATGAACACTTGAAAATATACTGGACGTCTCTATCATTTAATAAATAAGTTGCTGGACAAAAGAAATGTTAATGCAGAATTAGTGTCACAGGCAATATCATAGCATTTGATACTTTTTTCCTGATTGCTTTGCTTTCCAGGTAGGAATGCTTGCACTCTACAATTTTATATTTTCTTTCTTAATTCTCATACAGTGAAATAGCACAAAGTCACATATATGTGTATGTGCATAAAACTTTAAGTTGGTGCGTATTTCCAAAGTTGCATTTCCATAATCATCATTTTTGCATTTTTTAAAGGTTTTATTTATTTATAGGAGAGAGGGAGCAGAGAAAGAGAGAGAGAGAGAGTATGGGGGTAGGTAGGGGCAAAGAGAGAGGGAGAAGCTGACTCTCTGCTGGGCAGGGAGCCTGACACAGGGCTGGATCCCAGGACCCTGGGACCATGACCTAAGCCAAAGGCAGATGCTTAACCAACTGAACCACCCAGGAGCCCCCATTTTTGCATTTTTATAGTTTGTACAACTAGTCATCTGCTAAAAAATAACATTGTTAATTTTTCAGGTCTCCTTTATAAAGTGAAAACACAAAAGCTACCTGAAATTCTATCAGTGAGCTGCACTATAGTTATTATATTTATATTTTGATATTGTGTAACTACTCCCTACTTTATTAATAACCACTCAGTGAGGATCTATATTAAAGAATCAGGCAGATTTTTATATTTTTCAATTTTGGTATTGAATCTTGGATAAAAGTTAGATGATACCAAAATTGAATATTTTTTAAGGAATATTATTTAAGATATGGATAAAGATAGTTCTAAATATAGACAAACACATACATGTTGATTAAGTGCATTTAAAAATAATAAAATTTTAATGCTAATATCTATTATATTTATAATACCATACAATGTCAGAGTATGAATTAAAACATCAAATGTGCAAGATATCCTATTAAAACTTGATGTAATAAAGTCAGGAGAGGTATTGGAAGAAATATACTGGTTCATAATAATATAATATTTACAAATGAATTAAGTTTCTGAATGTGTATCACTATTTTTACCATATCACATAAAAACTGTATTAAATTTGAAGAGCGTGCTTAAATAATCAGTCAAGAATAGGCCAACTAAAATATATGAAATTCACTTGGGATCTAGGGATAGAGAAAAGTTCAAAGAGTGGAAAACTAGGGGCGCCAGGGTGGCACAGTCAGTTAAGCATCCGACTCTTGGTTTTGGCTCAGGTCATGATGTCATGGTGATGAGATCGAGCCCCACAGTGGGCTCTGTCCTCAGCGTGGAGTATGCTTGAGATCTTCTGTCCCTCTCCTTCTTTCTCTAAAATAAATAAATAAATCTTAAAAAAGAAAAAAAAAGATCAGACAACTCTACCTGGATTTACATGAAACTTCTGCTACTACCCACATGCACAACTTTATGATGAGTGCTCAGGATGTATGCAAAAGGAAGTTGTGTATTTAATTACTTTCCCAAGAACACATTGGAAGCCAGCTAGTCACTACTAATTTTCATCTCAAATATGAACTTAGGATTTTGGCAAGATCTTAGAACATTTTGATGACCCTTGCCATTTGTCAGCAAGTACACCATGGGTGGGATTGATTTTGGCAGGCAGTATGCATTGTAGGTACTCAGTACATATTGGATAAATGAACACAGCTATTATTAAATAATACCCAAGGATGCACTTCTAACCCAGGAACTAATATTGTCAGGGATTCAAATGGTAATTTTAAAATATCGTTCTTTCAGATCCTGGTCATTTGATGGCACTGTCTGAAAGACATAAGGGATTAGAAATCTGAATTGAGAACCTAGAATTTTTTTCTTAAAATGACCTTTGGCGATAATCATATAAATGCATTTAGTTAAGTTGAAATAAAATGTTCACATAGTATTCTTTGGCATTGTAGTCCAGATAGAATGCTAAATTCTTTTTTAATTTATTTTGTACAATCATACCCAAGTTATTTCATATGTTTTTTGCAATTACTCCTTTTTAAAATTTCCACTCTTTCTTGAATGGCTACCAAACTAAAATTCAATAATAAAATTCCTATATTTATTTTAAAGTAGGTATTTTTATTTTTACATGTTAAAAATTTGAATACCTATAATAGTAATATTAATTATTAGAAATAACCCTGAATGCATTATATAAAAAACCACTAAAGCAATTTTTTATAAATGTCGTATAGGTTCTGGAAACACTGACCCTATTTTTAAAAATTCAAATGGCAAGCACTATTAGCATAGATATATTTGGGTAGATATCAGACAAATTTTAAACTGCGTATTTGTATGTATGTGCGTGTGTATTCTGGGTTTTTTTAATTTGATATATTTAAATAAGAGATTATGATGATTTTTTTATTGTATTGTAAGTTTCCCTTCTTATATTTATGACTAAGGCTCAATTTTTTTAAAAATAGAATTCCTAGGAATAAGAGTCTATAACTATAAAATAGCAATAAATTGCAAATCAAGTGTAAATTTATTATGCTTGTTATAGTTCCTTTTGAGTTGTTAGACTAAATAGACAAAGTGAAAAAAATCACTGTTTACATAAATTATTTTAAAGTATTTTAACAAATGGCAGAAAAACTGGTAATCACTGCAAAATAGAAACTTGACTATATAAGCAGTATTTACTATCAAAAAAGCCATGGGAATAATTAGTAAAGGTAGTAGTATCTGCTGTTCCTGAGTTTGGTCAGTTTCTTATACAGAATCAGTACGTTTCTAGAGAAAGCTTGTTTTGTTTTAAGTAGTGCAGAAAAGAAATGCAAATGTTCAGTGCAGTGATGAAGCCTTACGGATCTTACAGTTGAAATGGAAAGCTCCACGGTGGTGGTGTCTCCAAGAGGCTAAAGCAGCCAATAAAGGCAACAAGCTGGCAAACTGTTTTTCAATTAATCTCCTTAGCAAGTTAGTTTTTCTTAAAACAACAACAACAAACAGACAACAACAACAACAACAAAAAAAACATGTCAGTTTGATACCCAGGGTGGGTGTATCTTGCATTTGAGTTCCCTTTCTTCTTAGGTTAACCCACTGAAGATGGCATGTAAGCTCTTATGTATTGCATTAAACTTCCATCATTTCCAAATCTTCAGTAAACTATTGTCAAAGTTATAGCTTGGTCTCAGAGGAATTAGCAGAGGACTTTTGTCTACACCAGGGATGAAACAGGAAAAGGAAGGTCAGGAACTTCAGGGCCAGTCCCCCCAGAAAGAAAAGTAACTGATGTCTGGAAGTCCAAAGCCAGAAAAAAGAAATCAACATGCAGGAAAAATTGGGGACAAGGAAAAATCCCCCAAAGATTCCAGAAACACCTGTTTTTTTTGATAAATGTTCATTCTCAAATTTCAAAAATGGCTGGTTCATTTTATGGTCACTGTCATACAGTTAACTTTGTTTGGTTTCCATTGAAGGTAACTAAAAGCTCGAATTTCCCATGAAGAACTATATAATAGACATTTTTACTGTTACCAGTAAGTATAAAATACTTTTAGTCATTAATTACTAATCAGAGTGTTATATATTTATTTGATATAATTAAATAAAGAAAGTTATTCCATAGCAAAGAGGTGGTGATCTTTTAAACCACCTTTCATTGATGTCCTTTTGCAAGAATTATGAGTATGTGGCCACAAAGGAATGTCTATTTACAGGAAGCTTGTCTCTGGAGTTACCTGCACGTATAAAACCTAGGAAAAACATCTGTGAAAGGCAAGACTCATTTGCTTCCTAATAAAAGTTACCCTTGGGAAGGTCATTCAGTCTACACGATCTTTCACTGCCACTGCACACTTCAGAGGGAAGAAAATAAGAACATCAAAGTCTTACTATTTTATAAATAACTTTGCCAGTTACCAGTTTAAGACCTTTTTAAAAATGCACAGTCAGCAATATAGTTGTAAAAGGTAAAAGGACCTGAAAGTCAACGCCCCCACTGTGCCTTCTACCTTCATGCTGACTATGGACAGTGAGTTGCTTGAAGAGAAAAATCAGAAACTGAGAGCAGAGCAGAGACTCCCACTCCCCCTGCTTGTGTTCCCTCTCTTGCTGTCTCTCTCTCTGTGTCAAATAAATAAGTAAAATTTTAAAAATAAATAAATGATTTTAAAAAATAAAGTCATTCAGACCAATTGACTCCAGGCTGGCAGTCAGTGTGGTGACACATGTGACAGCTAGAACATGCTCACACCCAGAGCCCACCTCTGCTGCCTTCCCCTGCAAGATGATTTCTCCAAATACAGGGGATATTGTATTAGGTGATAATCTGATTTTTTTTGTGTTGTCATATAGAGGAATCAACATATGTTTTAAAACCAGGGAAAAGGCACCCAAAACCAAAATTTAGACTAACAATGGATCTATTTAATCTTAATAGAAGAAAAAAATCCATTTAGGGTTTCATGGCAAAGTAGGAACTCATTCCAAAATCTCCCATTTAGGATTAATAATAAAATACCCAGTAATATTGAAGCAAATTAGTTACACAGTTTTGCTTTTCCTGCTCCCCAAGAACTGGCAGTCTGCTGCTGTATCATTTTTTATTCTCCAACAACTTTTGAACAAAAAGTCGAAGTGAGAGTATGGTTGTTTTGAGTGTCTCAATTCAGTTCAACAAATATTTATCTAATGTCTGCTATGTGGCAGATACTGTGTCAGGCACTATAGTAATGGAATGAAAAACAAATGATTATAACTCTCCCATACTAGCTTGGTTCTAGGCAAAAGCAGAGGAAGAGAAACACACAAACAGAGTAAGTTCCGTACAAGGTCTTGGACGCAAAGAGAAGGGTATGCTGAGCTGTATAGCAGCTGGAGAAGAGACTCTTAATGCAGCCTGGACTGGGTACTCACTTTCTCTCTCCCTCTCTCTCTCTCCACACACACACACACACACACACACAGCAGAAACATCCTTAGCTCTCTATAACTAAGGGAATGCTGAAAATTTCTGTTGGCAGGACTCCTGCAGAATTTAAAAATCATTGTTTAAAGCACTGATTTTGTGGGTGCATTTGAGCCTGATGTCTCACTGACTTCAGTGGTTCTCTAATCAGTGTGAGTCGCAGGATCCTGTTGTGAACATTTGGGCTTCCTTGGCCACATCTCCATGGCTGACCAGTCCCTGCTCTGCCCTGTAGCGTGGGACAACTGTTCACTGGTTTTCCCAGGTTCTGAGATCAGTGAGGACCGAATGGTGGAAGAAGGGAGAAACCAGAATGTCTCTCTCTCTCTCTTCTATTATGTGTCCATCTGTCCTGCTCAGGTTACCTCTCTGGGCAGCTCCCCAGTTCCGGCACCTCAGAGTCTCTTCCTTGTGTCTTTCCCGCCAAGAAGGGATGGGGTTTTCTGCCGTGGTTGACTTTTGTCTGCGTTGCTCCGACATCTCTTTTGCTGTTGAGCATCAAACCAACCTTTGCCTACAATGTACTATGTTTTAAATACTCAGAGTAGTTTTGTTTTGTGGATTCAACCCTGACTGACCATGCTTCCTGGATACTGTACCACACTAAAGAGTTGAATTAAAGAGTCTTCAGGGGTGTGTTGATCCATTTTCATTTACCCTGAATCATCCCATTCGGGTGTACTATAATGACGATGATAAATGCGGAACATTAATTGTGTTGTAATTAACTTCCATGCATTTTACACGTATTATTTTATTTAGTCCTTTCAAGAACTCTAGTAGAAGGTCAGCAGGATTATTTTCCTAGTTCACAAATAAAGAAACAGATGTAGAAAGTTACTGTGACTTGTCCAAAGCTACCTTGTCAACAGCAGAACCAGGATTACATCTGGCCTCTAAACTCCACTGATACCACTTGATGTAGGAGCCAGGCATCATTTCAGCGTCATGCCCTTTTCCTCCCCTCTAAGCTGTAGATTCCATTTGTTATTTGCTACTTTAAATATTATACATTCTGGGAAATCAAATACTTAACTTGTTAGAATTAAATCTATAATATGGACAAACACAATCCATGTTAGAGTTACAGATATTCCTATGAATACAGCATTCAAGCTTTAATTTATGAACAGGAGGATTATTTTAGTTTATAAAAGCTTTTCATTGCTTACTTGCTGATTGTCTGCTGTGTTGTGATCTGTAAAGCTTGTTTGATACTTGAGTTTCTAGCATCCAAATTATTTCTACACACATAGGAACTTTGCTAAATTTTGATCTCTTTGAAGGTAAAATTATATTTTATTAAGCTCTGCACTCCCAGTCCGTAGTTCCAGATCCAAGTTTTTGGAGACACTCAATAAATGTGATTTGTTACAGCAATTGGATGAGTATATGTGCAAGTAGATATGTATAAGGAGATATATGTGTTTAAGGCTCTAAAATAAATACACGAGTATAAGTACCTCTAAAATAAATACCCCCAGATTACACAGAATAAATCTGCCATAACTTAAGAATTATCCCATATTACATACGCGATCCTGCAGTATGCAACTGAAATGTAATTTATTAATCAACTCTTTGAGTAGAAGGAATAAACCCAGAAGTAGTTATACTTTGGTCACATTTTAATTAGGGCTTGCTCCTCACATTGGTCAATAGTCAATTTTGACTTCTGACCTTGCAGGGCAGGCTGAATGCACAAGTGTTTCTCCAGAATCTTCTAAAACCTCATTAAAATGGCAGCAAAGAGGTTAAAAAACTAGATCAAATCCAAGGGAAAAGAGAGCAAGATAGGATACTATAGCAGATAAAAGCTGCCAACTGTATTTTGTAAGCTGAAAAGTTGCTAAAGAATTAGACTAGTTACATGAGAAAAACTGAAACTAGCCTGCAATGGGGTAGGGCAACAAAAGCAGGCTGACTCATCCTGCATAGTAATGCAAAGAGTCAACTTTTGGAGAAATCAGACACCTCACAAGGTAGGAAGTCTGTATGGAACTGGTTATAGGAAAGATTGTTGGAAAGTTTATATAACAGGCAATTACATTCTCAGATGCTCCCCCACCCAGTATGAGTAAACAGACAATAATCTCTTTCCACTTTGGTGAAAGACTAGCAGTTTACTTCCTAGAAATATTGAACCACACAGTTTATAATCTTAGAGAGCCCCAGTATCGTTAAGAATGGTGGTAAATAATTTCATCCAGAAAATATTGAAATTTATTTTCAATAAATTGTGAATTGTGGGACCCCGCCCCACTAAATGAGAAAAACCAGGTTTTTAATCCTAGTAGGAGTTTGAAGGACTCCCACCCTTTTGCAACTCATCTGCCCAAAACAAAGTCCCATAAAAAACTAGTTTTCCTAGTGAAAAAAACAGATTCCCCTCTGAGTACACTTGTAGGGAGATCTGCCAGTCAACAAACACCACATATTCATATAGAACTTCCATATTAATGCTCTGATAGCCAATATAAATAAACTATAAGAAATATCTTGACTTTGAGGAAAGCCACTTACAGATATCATAGAGCCAAAACAAACTAACAAGAACATAAAAAGCTTAAAGGATAATGTAAAGAGCAAGGGGGAAAAAAACATCAAAATTCTAAATTTAATATCTTTAAATGCAAAGGGAAGACAGTGTACCAGTAAAATAAAACCAGGATGCTATAAAAGGAGCATTTAGAAAACAAATAAAACACTCTTGAATTAAACCCGTGACAGTAAAATTAAATAAAAAAAAAAAAGCACAAAACTTTCTAAGGGAGAATTGAATGAAAAACCTTCCCCTAAAAAGAGCATAAAAGACAAAGAGATGAAAACGTAAAGAAAAAAGCTGACATTACTGAATCAACTCGAGTTCATTTCCTGAATAATAAGAGTCCCAAAAAAAGGCGGGAAAAGGAATATGACAAGGTAGAATTATCACAGAAATAATACAAATAAACATTTCAAACCTTAAGAACATGAGGCTCCAAGTTAAAAAGGCCAACTAAATCTTAATTTAATGAATGAAAAAGACTCATTCTAAGGCTCATAACCGTGAAATGTCAGAATACTAAGGATACAGAAGAGATTCTAAACACATCAGAGAGCAAAAGCAAGTCATTTATAATTGATCAAGACTCAGAACAGTATCAGAATTCTTAAAACATCGTTAAAAGCTGGAGTAATGCCTTCTAAGTAAAAAATGTATGTTGGTTTGAATTGGGTGGAGGGAGAGGGTAGAATTCTTTATCCTGCCAAATTAGAGATCATTGTACATTTCAATGATTTTCTACATATTTTTTACTTCCAAGTACCATTCTTAAGAAGGTACTGTAGAATAGTAGAGAGTTTGGCCTTGCTTAGAGAATGGTCTGGCTTTTGTCCTTGGTATTTTATGCCTAACAGGAATGTCTGTGCTTACCTGCTGACCTTGGGTCATGCCAGAAAGTCTAACAGTGTGAATGAGGGTGAGGGCTGGTCATACTGGGAAGACAAATAATGCAGTGTAGGGTAAGGATTTTGGGTCACATATCAATCAACTTGGAGACTGCGATCAACTATGTGTGCAGTCAATCCCTCAATCATGCCAATGGAATGGAACTCCAATACAAGCAGAACACCAAAGCTCAGGGCAGCTTCCTTGGTTGGCAATATTTCATATGTATTGTCACACGTGGATGCCTGGAAACTGATGTGTCCTGACTCCACAGGGAGAGGATAGGAAGTTCTGGTACTTCCCCAGACTCCCCCATGTGTTTCCTCCCTTGGCTAATCTCTGTTTCTTTCCCTGTAATAAATCATCGCCATGAGTGAAAGAGCTTTCAGTGATTTTGTGAGTCCTCCTAGCAAATTATCAAAACTGAGGTGGTTTTGTAAAATTTCCACACTTGTAATTGGGGTGAGAAGTGAGGGTGGTAGCCTATGCTCCCTCTAAATTTTCTAGTTGGTTCTCTAACTATTCCAAATATGCTCCACCAAATGAAGGAATAAATTCGGAAACAGTACATGTTGGGATCCTAGAAATGAGGCTCATAACAGAGGAGAGTGAAATTCTCAGGATGACAAAGAAGAGATATCCCATGATGGCAGCTGTGCAGAGAAAGTCTTGTAAGCAGCCAGATTGGAACAGGAGGGCAGAGAGCTCCATAAGTTCATTAAGGAAAAGAAGGAGGGAGGGAAGAGACTCTGGGGATTTTCTAAATGAGGGCACTAATGCAAGATCCCAACAGGATAGTGTTATGTAGGAACACGGGCTTGATTTTTCCATTTCTCAAGCTGGAAATACAGATTTATACATGAGAACTTTGATTTTTTATGTGGAAAAGCCCCATTTTTAAATATTGACAAATTCAAACATTTTATTGTGTAAACATGACAAACCTGTGGGCTGAATTCCACCAACATGCCACCAGTTTACAGCTTTGCTCTACAGAACTTTTTTCCCCCAGATCTGGCAGTGTTTTATGCCAAAAGAAAGGCTCGGATGATGCTCTGTATTTATTGCTAATTCATTTATTTTATTTTATTTTATTAATTCTTTTCAACATCATTTCTCATGATCACAAAATTTTTTATTATTTTTTAATTGTCACAAATGACTCAGAACCCTGGATCTCCTAGGTTCAATCAATGCTAAATGTTCATTTACTAGTTTAGTCTCCAGACATGTGAGGGTACATACTAAGAGATTCTCGAGTGAGAAATCAGCTGCCAGGTTTGAGTTGAAGAGCTTCACAGACATTGTTAGATGGAAGATATCAGATGTTGTTGGTACCATTAGGAAAAGACCAAAGCCTCTCTGGTCTTGCAGCTTTCCATGGTGAGGATAGTTCCCCAAGAACCAATCCTCTCAGGGACCTCCTGCAAAATGGTGCTCCAGGTTCAAAGTATTGCTGGAGTCCTTGAGAAGTCAGAGCTCCTTCAAATCGTATCTAGAATGGAACCATTCTCACTACTTCCATCAGTCCCCAGCCCCCTCTACTCCAGCATACATCTGTCACCCAGATAATTGCAATAGAACTTCAAACTGGTCACCTGCTTCCATTTTTGTCTCCCTCAATCTGTTCTCACCACAGGACCAAGAGTTTTCCTTTAAAAATATAAGTCAGATGATGTCGATTATCCGCTCAAAGTTGTCCAGTGTCTTCGTCTCACTCAGAGTAAAAGCCAATGTAATCATGTCATCTATAGCCTCTGTTCCCTCCCCACCATCCCCCTGCTCTCTCCTCACTCATTCTGCTTTTAGTCAAATTGACCTTTGTGGTAGGCTGAAAAATGTCCCCCTCCCAAAAGTTATGCACCTCAAATCATCGGAACTTGTGAATTTTACCTTATAGGGTAAAAGAGGTGATTAAGGGTCATGGGAGGATCTGCTTATCCTGGATTATCTGCGAGGGCCATAAATGCAAATCTGTATGTGAAAAGGCCACGTGAAGACAGAGACAGAGAATGGAAAGATCTGGCCGCAAAGTGTGGCCACCGGAATCTGGAAAAAGCAGGGAAGAGAATCTCCCCTGGATTCTCCAGACAGAGTGTGGTCCAGCACCTTTATTTCAGAATTCCAGCCTCCAGACTGCGAGATAATTAATTTCTGTTAATTGGTGGTCATTTGTTACAACACCCAGGAGACTAAAACTGCTGCTTTAGTCATATGGTCTCTGCTTTCTTTGAAGGACTTTAGACACACTCCAGGCCCAGGAAAGTTACAGCTCAGTTCTTTCTGATTGAAATAGTCTTCTCCCGGATATCCAAATGGCCTCTCCAGTTCTTTCCTGAAGTACCACTTGCCTGCACTGTCCAGCACTGCGATCACCCTGTCCAGCACTGCGATCCCCAGCACTCCTGTCCTGCACTTTACTTCTTCCCACAGCACTTACTTAATACACTTCGTGTCACTTACAAATGTGTTTATGATCTGTCTCCCTCCATTACCATGAAAACATAAACTCAATGGGGGGAGGGGCCTGGGGCTGCTCCATTTGCCCTGGGTCTCCAGCGCTTGTATCAGTGCCTATGGCATGCAAAGCACTCAAGATATATTTAAGGAATGCACACATGCATGAGAGAATGGAGGGACCAGGCAGAGACCCAGAATCCTGACCACAGTGTAATCATTTTTGCTTCTGAAGTAGGCCACTGTGTTAAGATGTATACTTCCTTTTGTGACCTAACTAAACTTTCTTTTCTTTTAACATAGTTTTCATTCCCTTAACAGTCTTTTGTATATGTGTGATTTAATTCAAATAAAATGTTAACTCTTTTATTATGAATTGTCTTATTTTATTATTCTTAAATTTGTTTTGCATTTTCTCTACTATATGCACATTTTATTTTTAATCTACTTTTCATTGATCAATGCATCCTTCTTTAGTCCTTTACCTCTTTCTTTCATCTATTACTAATTTTATTTTACCTTCTTAGTTACATCTTATCCAAATTGATCATGATACAGCAGTTAAGAGCTTAGCCTCTGGAATCACTGTATCCAGGTTTGAATCCCCCCTTTGATATTCAGTAGATGTAAGGCTTGGGTAAACTTACCTAATTTTCCTGTCTGTCAAATGGTAACAATAATAATCCCTCACACACAGGATTCTTATACAAATTAAAGATCTGAGTATATTTTAAGTTTATCTAACAGTGTCTGGCTTAGAGTAACCCTCAAAAAGGGATTTTTACGTCCCAAAGGTATTTTCATGACATGATTTTCATGTCTGACTTTTCTTTATTTATTGTATTATGACAAGCAGAGAGCAGAGGCATAAATTAAATATTAGAATCATCAAATTTTTAAAAGGCCAATTTATTTTAGGTATTTTTAAATGTAAATTACTCATCAACAGCACATCTCCACATCTACCTTCATTCCTACAATGTGGTCTGTAAGCTCAGGTTGGTATACTAACACCAGCACATGGATTGGGAGGTAGGATCAACATTAAGTTGTCAAAACAGCAACATCTGTATTGTGTGTTCCATAATAAAAAAGGGGGGGAAGCAATTTAAATCATGAAGTAAACTGCCCTAAAGGCTAAAATTGGGGCCAACTTAATAAGCCCACTATGGTTTGTGAAATATTTCTGTTCTCTCTGACAGTCTACAGTAAAAACCTGTGGTAGGTTTTCAATTGGATAAAAAGAAAAACAGAGTATATTCGAATGAGGCCACATTTATCTAAATCAGCAGAGACATTTCCTACAGCAGTGACCTTCACTGTGTTTTGAGGACTACAACAGCACTGAGAAACATTTTTTTTTTCTTTAAATACATAAAATACTCTGAAAGAATTTCTGTTTAGGTTTTTTTTTTTCTTCTTATGATCAAGTGTTCGAGACCTCATTATAAGGATTTCATATGTTTGATGTTATTATACATTTCTCTCCACCACCATGAGTGAATCTTACATTTTACAGAAATGCTAAAATTCTCCTAGAAATGTCATATTTCTTCCCTTGATGATCATCACTCAGAACAAGAGCTTTTTAAAAACCCATTGTGCTGACATCTATGGAGAGGAATATTTTTAAGATGACTGGAATCAATCAACATAATGGAAAATCTAACGTTTAACATCTGTATAAATACTTAGATATGGGACAAAGTGAAGAGTCTGGGTAAACTAAATTCTTTTCTTTATTCTTGAAAGAGATGTTGGGCTGCATTTTAATCTCTTCATTTATTATGGATTATAATAGAGCAGACAAGATCCAATCTGATTGTCCAAGTCAGTGTACAGCTCCTCACAATTTTAATACAAATCGTAATTTTTTCAAATTGCCAAAATTTAAAATACACTAATTTAAACCATGAGTGATTAAATTAAAAGTAATGACATTTTCTCTTTAAATTGGAAGTAGAAAATTGAGTTAATTTCATCTTAGTTTCTTCTATCTTTCTATTTGTCCAGATTAACTTCTCTGAAATTTGTCAAATCGTTGTCACTTAATAATTAAAAGAGCATATACTTCCTTTTATTTTCTATAACTTACTACATATGTGCATATATGTGTGTATATGTACATATACATTATGAATATAATACAAAATAGACTCCATACATGGTTGCATTCCCCTGGCATTCATATATTAATATGTCCCCTGGGTTATGTAAACTGGTTCACTGCAAAGTAAACCAAAATGTCAACTATGTTCCTATAATTTGAGGAAAGAAAAAAAAACTTATCCATGATATTTGCTTATTCATACCTCTTTTTATGTATAATTTGCTTATGACTTATGACTAGATACATGACCCAAAAGGCTTTTGTTCTTGATAACATGCCCCATCTGGCCCTGTATCACTGACAAATTGCTGCACAAGATATCCTTTGAGTTAGACAATGAAAGCATCTGTGAAAATTAAACATGATCTATTACAGGTGATAGATTATGCCTTATAAGCCATTGTTTGTGATTGGTTTATTAAATTATTCTGCAATGTGGTATGGCTTTCCAGAAAAGGAATAAAGAACTGCCAGAATTTAATCTGGCAGATGGGTGCAGAAGAGAAGTTGGCAGGGAAAATGGAAGGCTAAATAAAAGACAAGGTCAGAGAGATGATGGACACAGCATGGGGACTTTGTTAATCATTGTAAGGATGTCAGCTCTTACTCTTGGAGAAATAAGAAGCGACTGCAGGGTTTGATCTAAGAAGTAGCATGATCTGACTTATGTTTTCACAGGATCACTATGGTTATGGTTTTGAGAATAAGCTGCGGTTAGACAACAGTAGGAATCAAGAAAATGTTAGAGCTACAATTGTATTAATACTAATGAAGGTGAGAGATAATGTTGCCGAGGCACATGGGCACAGTAGCAGAAGTGATGAAAATGATCACAATCACATTTGACTATATTCCAATGTTATTCCCTGGTGGGTTGGATGTGAGAATGAGAAAAATAAAGGAGGCTAAAATGACTCCGTGGACTTTGTAGGCAGTTGTGACTGTTACCAGTTGTACTGAGCTGGAGACAGTGAGCTCCCCGGTTTTCAAGTAGTCTCTTCAGACAAGAAGCCAAAATGAAAGTAACCATCAAGTCTTTAAAGACTGCACGGACATAAGCAAGAGGTTAAAGGTCAGTAGATGCTGTTCCTCAACGTTTCACTCTCTAAGGGACAATGACTCCCGGAGAGGGGAAAGTCGATCCACACACACTTGGGGATCATTTTGTTGCTAAAGGAGCCCCAAACAAAAGGCTCTTGTCATTCTACGGAACCCAGGGCCTGGGAAGGAGAGGGGGTAAGACCAGGAGTGGAAAAGTACTAAGTATTGAGTCAGAGTGGGGAAAAATACCTTGAAGGTTTTCTCCCCTCCTCCCACTAAGGAGGTGTTGGCAGGGGCACACACTGAGGACCCTCTGAGCTAGGAATATGTGTAGGAGCATGGGCCATGGTGGGGTGGGGGCTTGGGGGGCATGGGGGTGGAGGCTGAGCCCTTGACTGCAAGTCCCTTCAGACACTTCAGTGCACTGGCAATGCCCCAAGAATGGGCTGCCTAGGGCACTTCTCCCCCATTAGTCTGGCCAGGTCAAGCCTCTGTAAACTATCTATTATGGGGTCTGAAAGATCACACATAGGGTTTTGTCCAGGAGGCAGACTCCACATCAACACTAACTGATGTAAAACAGACTGTAAGTGTAAAAAATTTTTCAGAGAAGATAGAGGAATTCAGTTTTGTTTTGTTTTGTTTTTTTTAAAGATTTTATTTATTCATTTGAGAGAGAGAGAGAGCACAAGAGGGAGAGGGAGAAGCAGACTTGTTGCTGAGCAGGGAGCCCCATGCAGGGCTCCATCCCAGGACCTGGAGATCATGACCTGAGCTGAAGGCAGACCCTTAACCATCTGAGCCACCCAGGCGCCCCAAGGAGTTGAGTTTTGTACATACTCTACCTCATTTCCTGAGTCAGGCCGCATAAGCTAAAATATGATGTTATAAGAAGCAACCTCAAGATCTCAGTAGCTTGCGAAGATTAAAATATATTTTTTTTCTAATACTAGACACCATAGGTTATCAGTTGCAGATTACTTGAATCTCTGAGTCTCTGCCTCATGCTGTTTTGTTGGTTGGCTGGCTCTTGTTTTTATTTTGCAAACTTGTTGAAACTTGTGAGAGAGAGAAAAGAGAGATGAGCACCACTTGCTGCTGGTCCTTAAAACATCTGCCCGAAGCTGCGGACAGTCGAGGTTTCTGCGGAGAAACAGAATCAGCAGGAGAGAGGCACAGAGATTTATTGCACTGGTTTGGCAAATCTGAAACCTGCAGGGGTTAGAGGGGAGACTATCAAGAGGGGTAGGCAGGAAAACCTGGAATTTCTTTCAAGGGCTGGCGCTGCAGTCTACCAGCAAAATTTCTTTTTTAGGGAAACTCCAGTTCCGTTTTTAAGGCCTTTTATCCGATTGCTTTATGCCATTCAGATCATCCAGGATCATCCCCTTTACAGAAAGTCAACCGATCGTAGCAGTTAGTCATAGCTACAAAATCCCCTCAGAGGGACACCAAATTTGTGCTTGAATTCTCCAGGACTGCAGCCTAGTCAAGCTGCCCCTAAACATTGCAATCGCATTGACCTACGTAACTTCGCTCGCGTTTCATGGTCAGCTCGGGTCACATGACCACCACCAAGCTTTGCAGAGCAGGCTGTATAATATCGTTGCAGAGAGAGCTACAGGGAGAGGGCAGCTCACAGGCGGAAAGGGGATAGTTGGAATTCGGATAAAATCTCTTACACTTTTTGAACTTGTTATTTGTCTTTGTTGCTTAGTTTTTACTGCTTCCTCATAGTCTGTATTTTTATTTCAGCAGATCCCAAAACCACACTTTGTATATCATTAGGGGGTGACACAGACGTTTTTACCATTCAGTGACGGTACTGTCAATAAACAAGCTAAATCTCGGCACCCAGATGCCGTGATGAGACTCCTCACGTAGCCAACATTCCACACTCCAGAATCATCTTAGATAATTAAGGAATGCAACATTTTATGGATACAAGAACAATAAACTGAAAGCCAGTAGACAAGACTCTGGTCCCTGCACTAACGTCCACTACACATTTTTATTGTGGGCCATTTTGAGACCTTGATAAGATTTGTCATTTTTAATATCTTTAATCATCTAAGATTCTTGCAGTTGGAAGTAATGAAAAGCCAAATCAGAACTGTATTAGTAAAAAAAAAAAGGATTAATTTTCTTCCCCAATTAAAAAGTCCAGATAGAGGATTGGCCTCAGGGACAGCAGGATCAGTAGCTCTTCATGGAGCAGTGGTTGGACAAATGATAACTTGATAACTAGTGGTTACAACAACTCGGTGTCATCTTGCTTCTTAAACTGGCTGTCCCCTTGCATATTTGAAAGATGACCACATGAACTTCAGATCCCAGATCTTCATAATTGTAAGCTTAGTGGAAAAAGAGAGGCCTTTTCCCCTCAACTGTAAGTTCGACAGTAATCCTGACCCTGGCTCATGCTGTCACAAATCGTGCTTCTGCCTGGTTCCATCACTCTGGCCAGGAAGATGACTTAAGCCAGTTAGCTCCTATTCCTAGAGGAGAGGTAGACTTTGGCCACCAAAAACACAAACCTTGATAATAGGAGGCAAAGGAAATCTAGAATTCTCCTTTAATAAAAAATGTGAATGTAGAACCTGTGAGTGTAAACTTATTTAGCAAACACAATCACCAGATATTCTTTATCCATAACATAAAGGGTCAATATTAGATGATTTCAAGTGTCTCTTCAAGATCAGTGTTTTCGGCGTGTCCCTGTGTCATTTCATACTGTGAGCCTCTGGGTCCCCTTTACTGGGAAGACTCACAGGGGTCCAAGGATCCTGCTGAAATTGGGAACGTTATATAAACACAAGGTTAAAACACTACAATGTAGTTAAGACAATCATTCGAAGGGTTTTAGTTTGTTTGCTTTAGAAGCAAAGCTGCAATTTTTAAATTATGGGGCAGATAAATTAGCCTTTTATGCATATACCATTAATCTAGTGACCATAGCTATTAGTTGATTTTTATTATTTATTTACATGGGAGTTTTGGTACATGCAACTTGTTAAAAATGTGTATCAAAGATACTATTAAATTTGTGAAAAAAAGCACAGTGTTGTTTCATAATAGAATTGCATTTAATTTGTATTTTATATTTTAATTTAAGTAATTGTAATTCCTGACTTAAAATGGATGAGTTAGTGTTTACATTCCTTCAATGTACATTTTAATGTTACCATAAATTTTTCTTCTTTAGATAGAGTATCATCTATTACTTTTTCAAGTCATCATACTTATTTTTCAAGGGCTGACACTAGCTCTCCTTCCATTCTGCACTGGCAATACAGAACAGAGAAGAATAATTACCACTTTCAAAATGAGGGTACCAATTCTTGACCTGTGTATTATGACCATGACTTGAAGTGTTTGTGTTTAATGAACCTTGAAAGAATAGAAGGCTTAAAATTTTCAAATAATGTGGTCCATTATTATGACATTTAAAACTTAAAATGGCAATTAAAATGATTAGCAGTAGATATATCTACACTGTTGGGACAAAATGAACATGTTGATATGAAATAAAAAGACAACGGGTTTATGGTGATTTTGAACTGTTAAATTTAAGAACTTAACTATTGCTAATCAGTTGAATTAACTTAATAAATTTGACTATGGGCGTGCCTAGATGGACCAGTAGGTTAAGCATCCGACTCTTTGTTTCCCCTTAGGTGGTGATCTCAGAGTCACGAGATCCAGCCCTGCAGTGGGCTCTGCACTCAGCACAGAGTCTGCTTGAGATTCTCTCTCCCTCTGCCCCTCCTGCTGGACAGAGCTCTTTCTCTCTCTCTCAAATAAATAATAAAATAAAACTTAAAAAAAAAATTGACTATGGACCTTATCTATGAGATGGAATATTTGCTATCAACCACCTCAGATTTCCTTAACTTGTAACAAGAGTGACTAGTGTTTCGGACTATTTCTTTAAGCCAGACCAGTTGATTAGTGCTTTTTAAGGTGATATGAGTAAGTTGTTCTTGTGATTTGATTCTCCATCTTTCCTTCATAGCCTGTCTGAGCCAGCAGCATTGCCCTCATGGGCCACCAACAATTACTTTGTCCCTGTCCAAATATTGCCCATCTCTTAAACATACCTATTATCCACTTTTCTCACCAACAAATATTCAGTGTTATCTCTGGCTCAGGCTACCCATTCGGAGAAGGGTCAGCTTATTATCTCATGATGAGTGGTAACAGACTAGGTGAGGAATTAGAGTGTCATTCAGTAAGATAAGATACCGTGACAGAGATGGCCAGGTAAATTAGTTTTTTAGTGCTCGTGAGAGTATGAATCCTTCAGTCTTTTGAAAATAGAGAAGATACATGAAATTTCAATTATAAGCATATCTCCCATGAAATAGTTTGACTGTATATCCATTTTATACATTAAAGAAATATTAAGACACCTGATATATGCTTTTATTATATTAGGACAATCCATTAATATAAAAATGATATTTGAAGGCTATAACTTTTCATTCTCACTATTATAAACAAATAAAGCATTTCGATTAGAAAAATGTTAATTTTTGTGAGTCAACATTTAAGTTTTACAAAGAAATATCCCAGTCATATGACTAAATTTTTACTTTTAATCACTATTTAATCTGATGATAGATGCATATAAATTTATGAGGACAATTATAGTACTGAAATGAAATGAAGTAATGTAGGTATTTTTGTCTAAGCCTGTACTGTCCAATATGTGTTTGAAATGTGGCTAGTCTAAATTGAAATGTGCCATACGTATAAAATCGACACCGGATTTGCAAGTATAGAAAAAATGTAAAATATCTCAATAATTTTTATATTGACCGCATGCCAAAGAGATGTAACATCTTGGACATTTGGGATTAGATAAAATATATTATCTTAATTAATTTCACTTGTTTCTCTTTACTCTTTTATATGTTGATGCTAGAAAATTTTCCATTGAATGTAGGACTTATGTTATATTTCTATTGGACTACTCTGTTCCAAGCAATACAGCATGGCATTAGCATACTGAAAATTACTTTTTTCCACTCAATTCTCATGCATGGTTCATATAATTCATGGCCTTCATATTAAAAATGCTTTCATATAGCTAGAGCCATTAAAATGTGTTATCATAAAGTAAAGAAAAATGAATTTTTCTCTATCATACAATTCCATAACTGACACTGAAGCCTTTTTTTGTGTAACTATACCATGCATTAGGAATGTCTGGTGCAAAGCAGAAATCTGCACAGTTGTACATTTTGTTATGATTCCTTTTGACATTCCCAATTACATTTAGAAACCTTACCTACAATGTCCCCAGCAATCTTTTCAATCAGCTAAATAAATTTTGTTAAACTCAACCAAGGTATTGAACATGATTTATTTATTTAGCTGTTAGCTCTAGTTTCTTTGACATACCCAAAAATTGAACCTGCACAGAAATCTATTTGCTATCTTATTATTAAATAGTACAGTCATTAAGACCCTACTTTCAGAAACACTGGGATCTTGTCATTCCTTCCTGTAGTGAAAAGAGTGTGTGAAATTATTAATTTTTGTTCAGTAAGTATTGGTGTGAAAACTGATCTCTTTATAAGCACTGGTGAAATGAAGAAAGTAACCGCTTGCTATTTCCATTATCAATCCCAGTCTTTTTTTTTTTTTTTTTTTTTTTGTCTAATACTAAAGCCTGGCCAAACCCTTGAGCAAAACCAACTTTTTTTTTTTCTAGGCTCACTTGTCAAAAATTTTTTTTAAAGATAAACTTTTTTTCTATGCATCACTTTTATTGAAATAAAGAACAACCAAATGTCAAACAATCTGTTTCTATTCTAAGAAGACTTCTATCTAGATGGTGTTTACAGTACTAAAATATAGAATAACATTTTTGGAATATCAAGTAAGGTATCTAGGCGACCTAAAAATCCATTGCATAAAAATTTCAATCATAAATTATTTTTTAATCTCAGCCACAATAAAAATAAAAAGTAAGAATGCAAGACATTCATGATTGAAGAATGTGTTTTCACAGAGAATAAAGATACTATTGCCTAGGTGCATAAAATGAGCTTTTGGTCACTTAATAGTATAACTCCAGTTAAAGTTGCTACACATGTTCCTAAGAAGGTAGAAAAAATCGATAGATAGGAAGATACTCCAGGTAAAGTTAAAATTTTTATTTGTAACTCTCATTCTCACAAATCACACTTTTGTATAATGTTGATTCTATGCCCTGGAGCCTATGTATAACAACAAAGATTGCGAATACTCACATATTTTTATTTGTCACATCAGAAATTAGATTTTACATAATCCTGCTAACTAATTCTATGGAGATTATTTTTTGAGTGTACCAATGAATTCTCTAAAACAACACTGTTTTTTAAGTCATGAAGTTTAACATAATGCTCAATTTTCAAAATAGCGAGTTTATAAATGATAATAAAATATGTATTCATCCATTCTTTGTTATTATTAAAAATAGTAATTATCAAAATTGTGTTTGCATAATGGAGATAGTGCATATCCTGGTATAAATATATGAGAAAAGCCCTGGGAAAGATGTTTGTTTTTAATGCTCTTAATATGAAATAGGACATTCCTCATTCCCTTTTGTTAATTCAGATAGTCCACTCTCACATGGTACAGTCAATGAAAGATCTCCAAGGCTGGAACAAGGAGTCGGTGGTCCACCTGGCTGTACTCCCTATTTGGCCAGTCTAAGGCTTTGTGCAAGTCTATTTAGCTCCGGGCAGTTAGGAAGTTAGCTTTTACTGAATATTTACTGCACACCGAGTAATACACTCACACCCTCCTGGAGAAACTGGGACTGCCTACAGAGCAGAGCAGAAAGCACCTGGGGCCAGAGAGGAAGCAAACAGAAACCAATTAGCTTAATAAGGCGAGGTTTTCTGGAGGATGTTGCAGCTTGCACCCCACTGTTCTGGCTTTTCCTTAACTATTTTGTCCTGTTTTTTTTGTTTGTTTGTTTTTGTTTTTGTTTTCCCCATGAGAGAAGCTACCTAATTCCTACTTTTATTTCCTATTCTTTTAGCATTTTGTCTCAAGTTTCAATGTATTCTTGTGTATATTACTAAAGTGTACTTTTAAAGAAAACTAAAGCTGGACAATAGCTAGTGGTAAAAACAGACTTTATTTGGAAACTGTTGCAATAGGGGAAAAGAGACTTCATTATAGAACTGGGCTCCATTCTTAATACAGCAAGGGTAAATAGAGATTTACAGCCAAGGAGCAGGGAGGGGGTTAGTGGGTGGAACGTTACTAAAAGGAGACATCAATGGTAGGGGGATTCCTGCTAAATTCATTTAACAGGATTTTTGCTAAAACTTGGGCTGTGCAGCCACAGTGAGAATGGGAACCAAGGTAGAGGCCTCATCAAGAAGAGGGCTCAGAGGAGCCTGATTAAAGTTTGGTTGAGGAGAGAGTCTGTCACTATTTATGTTGTTCTTCTTAAACAACTAGATCTACTGGGCAAGGTAATGATTACTTTAAATTATTTTAAACAAAAGTTTTATATAATTTTCTGATTATTTCATACAATCTTATTGATTGTTCTCTTGTGCCTCTAAACGTGATGATTAATTCTAGCATCCATTCATTTGATTTGGGATTTACTGCTGAAAGTATTTCAGAAAGCCCAAAAAGAATAATTTTACTTAAAACATATAGAAAATAGAAATAGAGAAATAGACAGTATTTAACATAAGGCTCATGGGGGGGAAATGCTGCTAAAGAGGAACCGAGCAGTAATGAACAAAATATTTGCAATAAACTCCTCTTGTCTAAAAACATTTCTTTTTAAGAGACCTTTTCTAAAATGTTTCACATTCTCCTTAAGGGAGAATGAAAAAAAAACCGAAATCTTGCCATTTGCAACGACGTGGATGGAACTGGAGGGTATTATGCTGAGTGAAATAAGTCAGTCAGAGAAAGACATGTATCATATGACCTCACTGATATGAGGAATTCTTAATCTCAGGAAACAAACTGAGGGTTGCTAGAGTGGTGGGGGATGGGAGGGATGGGGTGGCTGGGTGATAGACACTGGGGAGGGTATGTGCTATGGTGAGCGCTGTGAATTGTGCAAGACTGTTGAATCACAGACCTGTACCTCTGAAACAAATAATACATTATATGTTTAAAAAAAAAAGAAGAAGAAGAAGAAGATAGCAGGAAGGGAAAAATGAAGGGGGACAAATCGGAGGGGGAGACAAACAATGAGAGACTATGGACTCTGAGAAACAAACTGAGGGTTCTAGAGGGGAGGGGGTGGGGGGATGGGTTAGCCTGGTGATGGGTTTTAAAGAGGGCACATACTGAATGGAGCACTGGGTGTTATATGCAAACAATGAATCATGGAACACAAAATCAAAAACTAATGTTGTAGGGTGATTAACGTAACATAATAAAAAAAAAAGAAGTGAATGAGAATGGTGTCATGATTATAAAAAAAATAAAAAAAATAAGAAAACATGATACAATAAGAACATTAGTTTATTGATTATAATTTAGTGTATTAAATTCAATAACTTGTCCTAAATAAAGAATAACCACTTAAAGTATACTCTATAGGAAATGAGAAGGAACAGAAGGAAAGATGTAAAAAATGAAAAGCTGTACTTTCTTTTTCAGAAGAATATTTTTGTATTTAAAGAAAAATCATGCTGTCTGAATGACTGGAATATACCATATCTTCTTTATCCATTCATCTGTCAATGGACATCTTGGCTCTGTCCATAGTTTGGTTATTGTGGACATTGCTGCTATAAACATCGGGGTGCATGTACCCCTTCAGATCCCTACATTTGTATCTTTGGGGTAAATACCCAGGAATGCAATTGCTGGGTTGTACGGTAGCTCTATTTTCAACTTTTTGAGGAACCTCCCTACTGTTTTCCAGAGTGGATTCACCAGCTTGCATTCCCACCAACAGTGTAGGAGGGTTCCCCTTTCTCTGCATCCCCGCCAATATCTGTCGTGTTTTTTTAAATTTAATTCTTTTGTGTTATTCAGCTTTACCATTACATCATTTGCAAAGATAACTAACCTTACTTTACCTTTCTAGTGTTGGCATCTGTTGAACTAGTCAGATATTTTTGCCCTTTGAGATAATAACCTGGTTGACTTACATTTATAGATTTCATAATATTGAACCATCCATGCATGGTTGTTATAATCTATTTTATCATGGTAGATTACTCTATTAAGATACTATGGAATTCTACTTATAAAGTTTTATTAGATAATATTCTAATGATATTCATAAATAATAGTAGTCTACTTAGATAGCTATTTTGTTGTGTTTATCTTTGGCAGATTTTTCTCTCAGGATTGTGATGGCTTTATAAAAAGGGAAGCTGAAAGTTCTTCTTCTATCTTTGAAATCTTTTCCTCATAGGTTTCAAAGAATTCATCTGGTAAGCCGTCTGGGTTTGTTTTTTTGGCAGACAGTTTAATGACAACTTTCTAAGTTTTTAACATGATCTTAGATTTACTAGATTTTCTGGGGTCATTTTGCTAACTTGGAAGATGCTAGTGTTTGCCACCTTAACTGCTGTCTTCAACCTAACATTTTTTCCTTATCCTAATAATTTCAATTTTGTTAAAAAATTTACCTTCCCAGGCTCAAAGAATACTTCACTAATTCAGCCCTACAGTTTAAGGAAGATTGTCTTATTGTTTAGTAAATAATCACTCTTTGCCTCTTTCCTGCCTTCTCCTCCTCCCCACTCTCCAGTAGAATAGTTCCACTCTTCTCACTGGGTAGACTAGAGGGGGCAGGACCCCAGAAAAGAGGACTAATTCCCAGTAGAGGGAAAGCCAGCATAATACAACCATGATAAGGATGAAAATAATTTACCCTTAGCTTTGCTGGTGACCATCAGCAAAATAATAAAGAGAGAAAAGGCAAGAAGGGTCAAGAAGGAGGGGCCATTTCTCACTTGGAGATGAAAATATGCCCTCTTTCTTGCCCTGAGGCTTAGTCTTTCCTTAAGAACCGACCTGGAACCGAAAGAAAAAGTGGTTGCCTAACTATATAGAACATATCTGGCAAGGGTAACACCTACCAGGGGCTAAAACTAAACAATTGGTTGCCATGGTATGAGACAAAAAACTGGTGTCCCTAGTAAAGGATTCTTTAATAGGGGATGGGAATGGCCACCAGAGGAGGTTGTGGATCCCTGTCCACATAAACCTTTTTAATATGGATTTTTAAGTTTTGAAGTTCTGCTCACCCTGTTTTAGGTCTCATAACAGCCTGGGCTGACTGTCAATGCGAAATGTTGGACAAGGCCAAACACCTCTGTCAGATGATGATGTTAGAAAATAGATACTCATTTAGCAAGTTTGGAGAAGGCTGAATTAATTCCCAAGTCCTGGGTTGCTTCTCAGGGAGGCTCCTGACAGATAAAAATTCCTTTACTGGCTATGATAGTTAATGAAAAAACAATTCAAAAAAATACAAAACAAAACATAGCTGCCCTGGATTTATGGAAATTCATGGAAGACAAACTCAGAGCTAGTGTTGCCTATTAAAACAATATCCCACCCAGCCTATATCAAAATTACTAAGAACAGGAGGCCACCTCCAGTCCCAGAACAAACCACCCATCCAGGCTGTCTTCTAAGCAAAAGCCCAAGATGAACAAGAGAGTGTCCTAAGGGACAAGGGAGTCCAAAATTGGTGAATCTCTGGTATATTGGTGGGATAATTGTAATATTAAATAGGGTCAGATTCCAATCCACAGCGAGTATCTCCCTCAGAGACAGCCCTGCCTTCAACACTTGCCCTTGATCTTTGCCTGTGTCAGGGACCCACACTACACAAGGATCTGGGGGTCTCTGAAATGGCCCCTTCTAGCAGACAAATGCTCTTTTACCACCTTAACTGTAGTTTGGGCTCCAGAAAATAAACGGGGAGGGGGGATTTCTGTTGGACACAGATGCTCAAACCTCCCTAATCCCAGGAAGCACTTATGCTTTAAAAAACCCTTATTGGCTCCAGAATGTGAAAAACTCACAATGTGGGAGTAAGATTAATTTAGGGGGTAATTATTTATTTATTTATAAAAAAATGGCTCAGTTTTATTAAAAGATGCTTCTGTCCTGGTGGTTTTCCCCCTCCATCCCCCACTATTCATTTTCCCATTATTAGAATGGACCTCCTCAGTCAGTAGGGAACCTCCTGGAACATATCTAGGCTCTGTGTTACTGGTGGGTGACACGCAATGGGAACCAGTTAACTTTCCTCTACAGTAAAGGTGGTAAATATGCCTCAGTGTCAGCTAACTCGAGGCACTGAAGGATTACACTCTGCCATAGCTTAGTTAAAGAACCTAACATCTCACTTTTCAATTCACTGATATGGCCAGTGTTTAAAGCCACTGCTAATGAGTAGAGAAAAAATACGGACCATAGAGAGTTAAACCAAGCTGTTGGTTTTCTTAAAGAACCTCTACCAAATATTCTTGTCTTAATGGATAATATTCAAAAAAACATGGATAAATGATTTGGAGTTAGAAACTTGGTTGACATGTTCTACTGAGTAAAAATTTCCTATCAGAGTCAACCACAACCTGCCTTCACTTTTGAGGGTCAACAGTACATCCTCCCCTGATTGCCTATGGAGTACTTAAATAGCCCTGTGATTGAACATGGAATTTGCTAATAAGACCTAGATACCTGCCCCATACAGCCCATGAAAAACATGGCTTCAGCCTTATATTGATGACATCTTTCTCACTGGACTCAAAAAAAGAGTCTGTCTCACCATCCATCACAACTGTGAATAAACACCTTACTAAGAGGAAATGGACAACTATCCTGAATAAGATAGAAGAAACTTTCAGTCTGTTAAATTTGGAAAATACATTTTTTTAGAGTGAGAATAGGGGAGGGGAAGAGAGAGGGGGAGAGAGAGAATCTCAAGCAGGCTCCATGCCTAGCATGGAGCCCCACACCAGACTTCATCCCATGACCCTGAGATCATGACCTGAGCCAAAATCAAGAGTCTGGCTCTCAACTGACTGAGCCACCCGGGACCCCCATGGGGGATACATTTTTAATTCAGAAGGGCAAACTATTCCTAATCAAGTAAAAGACACACTCCTAGTTGTCCAACCTCTTAACAACATTTAGTAGGAATATTTGGTTTCTGGTTCCAATCTGTCCTTCTAACTCAACCTCACACTGCAGTAGTAGGTGTCATAGAAAGACACAATGAGCTCTTAAAACAAGGGCAATTGAGGTATCCGGGGATGCAATGGTCTCCCAAATGGTCAAAAATACTGCTCATAATTCTGATTATGTTAAGCACCCACACCCCCCCCCCACACACACACCATGGCATAACTACACCATATTTAAATAACAATAACAGAAGAGACTAACAATGGAGATACTGTAACCTCTTTTGGTCTTTATACCCTCACCAGTCATATCCGATTACCAGTCTTCATAGACTTGGCATTGTAGCCATAACAAAGGAACAACCACCTAGTACTTTCATCTTTCCCTTTACTTTTACCAAAAATCCAGAGCCTAGCCACTTTCCCCTTTGTCCTAATAAGGACATGTTGTGAACCACTGATGATGGGACCATTGCCAGCCTTCATTCCCTCATTGTCCAACATAAACCAAACAGGCCACTCACCACTACCTAGAGAGAGAAGTATCTTCATCTGCTGCCCATGTGCTCTGCTCAACGAAAGTATTGTGGAACAAGTCTGGACCTGCTCCCAACACCCAAGAAGTGGAACTAATCAGCCCTGAAAGTATTTTAGCAATACCCAGGAGACAACCAGATTCTCTACTGCTGGCCACAGATGACCTTGGACGTTCACCTCTACACTGTGGCTGTGCTTCTTCCTTATCTGAGAAGTTCTCATCCTCACTGGTGTTTACTACGTGTCCATTAGTCTTGGTAATTTGGATCCTAATGTTGACAAGGAATGTCTAAAAACAACGCAGTACATGTACACCACATGGAGATACACAACATGGGTCATACTGGGGATAACAGGAGCCATGATGTTGGCTAGTTGTGTTAATTAATCCTACCAACATAATGACATACATCAGCACTGAGAGTAGTACTCTTCCTCCTATGTCTACCACTACTAGCAACAGCTATTCCTAAAAAGCCAAACTTTAAGTTGCCATGCACGACTCCTAAATGCTTTCTAAACTGTATGAGCTAATATTTTACTTCAAATCAGACATAACCCACTACTATTAATTAGTGTCATCAAACAAATAGAGCAATGGGCCACTACCTATTGAGTATCATTAAAAGACACTGCCCAGAGATAGTATGCACCTAGTATTAGAACTAGGATGTTCACGATTGGTGCAATCAAATTAAAAACTCTATAATCCAGTGTCAATGCCAACAAACCCTATAGGATTATAGAGACAAAATTATAGCTTTTTCTCATCCCTGGGATGATTATAAATATAAACCCAGGCAACAACATACACCTGTACAAGTATTGACCTCTTTTCCTACTAATTATAATGATTTCTCTTCCCCTCCAGGATAAGCATCATTTATTTGGATGGAAAGACATTGCATTAGCCAAGGGGCCAAAGGCATCTTACCAGGGTCCTCCTCCCTGGGCACTTATCAATATATGTAAGGAAGACAATGTATACAACATATTATCACCTGGCCCAAGGCATGTCTAAAAAATACAGGGACTACAACCATCATAGGAATTCTTCACTAGCCTAGCCTTCTCACAACACCAATTGCAAGTTTTATATAATCCTTTGTGGGAGCGGGCTTTCCAACAATTGCAACACTGCCTGCCTACAGTCAACAGTCATAGCTCTTGGATGTTATAGCAAAGACAGTTCTTAGGAAAAAATATAGCTGATCATATAGGGAAATCTAATTGCTCTCTGCATGGGAGTTTCTCTGCTCAAATTGACCACTAATTGCTTATAGCTATTCAAAATTTTCTGGGCCTACCAAGACCACCATTAATAAGAATTTAGGAAAATAAACAAGGGAAATTGCCATCCAGTGTTACTCTTCAGGGGGATCCCTAAAAAAATGTACACATTCTACCTGATAGGAGATAGAAACAATAATGAAAAGCCTGGAGGCAAAGCTAACCTGGGAGGAGAGTATCTTGTGCAGCCACACAGCCACTCCAAGGAGCCACCCTGAGGCTACGATTGCTATACCACTGGCTGCCCAGGGAAGTTTTCCCTGGAACAGAAAGGATGGGGCAAGCCATCCCCCACTGGAACACAGCAATACCATGATGAATAGGTACAGAAATGGGCCAAATGTATCATGCAACTGATGTCTGTTTTTGGGAAAAAAAAAAAAAAAAAAAAAAAGACCCCATAAACAAATGCCCCACAGTTCGGGATCTACTTTGGTATGTGGCTAAATTAACAAAACAAAAACAGAAGGCAAACATTAATGACATTTTTCTCAATATAATAATTTTCCTTGGTTATAATTTGCCATTGGTGGGAGAGAGAGGCCTTACCTGAGAACAGGTTTCTCAACGTTGGCACTTTTGATATGTTGGGCCAGGTAAGTGAGTTGGGAAGGACTGTTCTGTGCGTTGTAGCATGTTTAACAGCATCCCTGGTCTCTCCACACGAAATGCAACTGATGTCCCCACTCCTAGTTGTGACACTCAAAATCATCTCCAGAATTGACAAATTGCTTCAGATTTGCTGTGGAGCAAATCCCATCCCTCTGCAGGACCAGAGAAACACGCTGTATCTTTTTATCTGGTTTCCCTATCCCACCCCTAGTGCTTTTATTTCTAATTACTGGAATCTTGTCCATTCACTAGATTATTTTTGAAGCAGTGAATAAGAGGCCTTTCACTAATTGCCAAAACTTCAGTTCCCAAACTATAGTGTTGACATTAAATCTATTCTCCTCTTTATTTCTCAGGGTTATAGGTTTAATTTTTCCTATGCTCACTTATTTTTGCTTATTATGCTCATTTTAAACAGTAAAATAGTTTCACACTTCTGTGACATCCATACCATATTTTCCCAGAAAACTTAGCTTTGTTTTTTTTTTGTTTGTTTTTAAAGTAGGGACTATTGCATAAAATCCCTGAAATTCCTGATTTAGTCCACTTTATAGGTTAAGAAAATATTCTTTCAAAGTGCAAACGTAACTGGGAGGTTTAAAATAATGTCATTGATGAAATTCATTTTGTGAGTTAAGGAATTATTGCTTCAGGATATGAGTTTAACCTGGAAGATTAAAATACTGTCATTCAGTTTTTATGGATGACATTAATCATCAGCTTTCTTCTTTACTCTCAATCTCTTAAGAAAAGTGAGGTTTAAAATACATTCTACACAAAATGCTTTTGTTCCTAACAATTGGCATAGTTGAAACAATACTGCTGGGTTACAAAAAGGGGATTTAGTGGGCTGGTGCCTTCTTAGGGTTTTTTTCCTGTGAGGGTGAGCAACAGCACCTGGGGGTTGGAGGAGTGACTGGTTTCCTGGCCCTCATAAATGTGAGAGAATGAGGTAGAGCACAAAAGGAGTGAAGGGTTAGGAGACCTTTGAAGGGATTAATCTACTTAAAGTTTTTCCCATAGTAAAACATAAGTGGAATTATATGCTTTTATATCCATCTAAGCTGACTCTCAACTTTTCTTCTTGCCTGTTCTTTCTGAGAAATAATTTCTAAATTCTATAAATGCAGAGAATGTACCTCTTGCACATTTAGAAAACTTAACTTTTTAAATTCTTAAGTTTTTGTTGAAAGGTCCATTTGAATCATCCAGTATTATTTGATATTGTACAATAATGTAAATGTAGCCTCTACTATATATATATATTTTTTTTAATTTGAGTATAGTTGACGCACAATCTTACATTAGTTTCAGGTGTACAACATAGTAATTCAACAAGTTTATACACTCTGCTATGTACACCACAAGTGTAGTTACCCTCCGTCCCAATACTATTACAGTATCATTGACTGTATTCCTTATGCTGTCTTTTATCACCATGACTTATTTATTCCATAACTGGAAGCCTGTATCTTCTTATCCCCTTCACCCACTTTGCCAAACCCCTACCTCCTCCCCTCTGACAACCATCAGTTTGTTCCCTGTATTTATAGGTCTGATTCTGGTTTTTGTTTGTTTATTCATTTGTTGTTGTTGTTTAGATTCCACTCAATCAAAATAAAAGGCTTTTGGACAGCAAAGGAAACCATCAACAAAACAAAAACACAACCTACCAAATGGGAGAAGATATTTGCAAATGATATATTTAGCTTTGACATTGAAAGTAAAGGCACAGAGTCCATAGAAAGCTGTCTAAATCTATGCTTAGTGTGAATATCTTCTTACAGTTGTTGATGATGCTGAGCCAGGTAAGGGAGTTTCTCTTTAAAATGTGTCCTCTGGGGGCACCTGGGTGGTTCAGTGGGTTAAGCGTCTGACTCTTGATTTCAGCTCAGGTCATGATCTCAGGGTCCTGAGATCGAGCCCCGCATGGGGCTCTACACTCAGCTAGGAGTCTGCTTGAGGATTCTTTCTCTCTCTCCCTCTGCCCCTCCCCCTGCTCGCATGCTTTCTCTCTCTCTCTCAAATGAATAAATGAATCTTAAAAAAAAAAAAAAAAAAAAAGCATGTCCTCTGCTTCATGTATGAAAAGGGAGTCTAGAATAAAACTCAACTAATTTACACAGTTGAGTTGTGCAAGAAATAGGTACTGGGATTTTTTGTACACAAATTTCAACAAAAGCAGTGTCCAACATTGTGAAAAGTAGGCTCTAATGGATATTTGGAAAGTCCCAAGAACTATATCTCCAGACCAAATTAATTAATATTAGAGAAGGGTCAATATAGTATCTCCAAAAGGCTACCAATGAGAAAAATTGTCTGTTGCTTTGTTTATTCAAAGAAGAGATTTTTTTCATGCTCTTTTCACATGCACTTTCACCCTATGTCTCAGGTTGGGTTTACTAGGGGAGAGCTGAAGTCACGGGTTCAGGAGCATGTGACTAACTGAGGAGGTGCTTGTTTGCAGAAAGCTGTAAGGAAGTGAAGTCAGCTAGGGAAGGAGAAGGGAACAAGCAAGGATGTATTCTCAACTGCGGTCCACCCATGGCCCGATTTTCGGAGGGAGAGCTCTGGAACAAGCCACATTGCAGAGTTGGCTCCCTGGAGGCAATGGGAACAGACTTACACCCCTGCCTTTTTATATAAAGTAAGGGAGCCTTCAGTTGCTTCCAGCTGTCCTAGCTGACTCTGAGTTAACCTAATCTTCAAGCTGCCCCAGCTGACTCTGGACTCCATGTAGAGCTGAGGCAAGCTATATCTGCCAAGACACATCCAAGCTGCAGACTCATAAGCAAAATAAATGGGACTGTTTTTTTTTAAGCTACTAACATTTTGGGGTGCTTTCTAACGCAGCCACAGCAATTGGAATGCATGGGTCCTAAAGTTAGCTGAAATCTCACTTCACACATAATAGGTGTGTAATAATGAGTAACAGAGTTCTCTGCGCTTTAGTACAATCAATACTTACCTCCTATGGCTCCAGATAGAGTACACAGCAAGACTGTAACCAGTATATGAATCGGTATTGATTAACAAATTCCTCAGTCTATTTGAAGGTCCTCTGAATTAACAAAGGCATTCCTATATGCATTTCCTTGGTTTTTCACCTAAAAACCTAAATACAATTTCTTTCAATTAAATATTTTTTTAAAAAATGAAAGTAACTTAGGGGTGCATGGGTGGCTCAGGCAGTTGAGCAGCCAGCTCTTGGTTTCCCCTCAGGTCATGATCTCATGTGTCGTGAGATTGAGCCCCTCAGGCTCTGCGCTCAGCAGGAAGTCGGCTTGGAGATTCTCTTCTTCTGCTCTTCCCCCCACTCACACATGCACTCGCGCTCTCTCTCTCTCTCTCTAAGATAAATGAATAAACCTTTAAAAAATTAAATTAAATTAAATTAAAATAAACAAAAGTAATTTCAGTGTGGCTTATGTATAATCTCAATGGAAAATATCAAACTTGTCTAAAAAAAAGTAGAATTAACTAGTAGCAAAGTTTATATTTTTCATGGAATTTTATCCATAACTGTATTCACAGGAATTTACACAATTGTTTCAGAATAAAAATCATAGTTCACTGTTAACTTATATCAGGCTTATATTTTGTAGGCTTCTCTGCTAAAAATTTACATTCATTATTTAATTTGACCTCACAGAGTATCTGTCATGAATAATGAGAAATTCCATTTCACAGATAAGGAAGCAGAGGCTGCAGTTAAATAGTCTACGCAAGAACACAATGTTAATGTGCAACAGAGTGGCAGTTTTAAATAGGATCTGTTTACTAAGATAACGTGGTCATTTTAAAGTTTAGTGACTTCCTCCTGAGTTTAAACTCAGAATTCCAAACTAGATGTTCACTGAGTCAGGTATTAGATCTCAAATAACTTCAAGTTTCATTTTTTTTCCTCCTACTCACCTTTATTGGAAGAACCAGTAGATATCAAACTTGAAAAAGAGCAATTACAAAATGGTGGTAAGGGACAATCAAAGCCATTTTGTGCTACTCCTGGGGTAAGGCAGGACTAAGAATACAATTTCAACTGAACATGAATTTTCCAACAATCATTGCTGCACAGGTTTGCAAGGACCTGACTGTGAAAGAAGCAACTTCAGAAAATATATTTAGTCTAAGTTTCATGAGACTTCCTTGTGAAATCCACTGAATATATTATCTTCTTTTTTAAAATTAAAGTATAATTGACATACTATAGTTGACATAAAATTATATTAGTTGCAGGGGTACAACATAATGATTAGACCTTTGTATATGTTGCAAAATGATCATATGTCTAGTTACAATCTGTCACCATACAGTTACAAAAAAAATTTTTCCCATGTGATGGGAACTTTCAAGATTTACTTTCTTCTAACTCCTTTCAAATTTGCAATACAGCAATACAACACCAAGTTGTACATTACGCCATGTCTGACTTGTTTTATAACTGGAAGTTCCTTCCTCTGTTTTACCCACCCCCTCACTCCCTCCCCTCTGACAACCACCAATGTGTTTACTATGACTTTTGTTTGTTCATTTGTTTTGTTTTTTAGATCCCTCATATAAGTGAAATCATGTGGTATTTGGCATTCTCTTTGTTTCACTTGGCCTTCGAGGGCCCTCCATGTTGTCACAAATGGCAAGATTTCATTCTTTTTTTTATGGCTGAGTGATATTCCATTAGAATCCAGAAGATGCCCATCTTCTTTATCCATTCATCTATCAATTGTACACTTAGTTTTCGTATCTTAGCTAGTGTAAACAATGCTGCAAAAAACATAAAAGTACATATATCTTTATAAATTAGTGTTTTTGTTTTCTTCAGTTTTTTAAATTATTTCTTTTCTTTTTGTTGCTATTTAGGTGAGTTCTACTGCCCTGTGAGATCACTGATCCTTTCTTCTGCTTCATCCAGTCTGCTGTTGAACCCCTCATTTTTTTTTTTTTTTTTTTAGTTCATTTTATATTCTTTAGCTCTGTGACTTCTATTTGGTACTTTATTTTTATCTCTTTGTCAAAATTATTGCTGTGTTCATCCATTCTTCTCCTAAGTTTGGTGAGCATCTTTACGACCATTACTTTCTCAGGTAAATTTCTTATCTCCATTTCATTAATTTTTTTCCTGGTGTTTTATGTTGCTCTTTTGTTTGGAACACATTCCTCTGTCTCCTCATTTTGCTTGACTTCCTGTGTTTGTTTCTGTATATGAGGTGAAATAGCTACCTCTCCCATTCCTGAATGAGTGGCCTTGTGTAGGACATAAAACTTACCATTTGATCCTGCCCTAGCTCTTGGTTGTCTCTTGAACCTATGTCATTTTCTAAGTAGCCTACTTTATTATTAACAGGGATCAGTTTTTGAGGGAGTACCAAGTCCTGTGAATGTTCCAAAGGGAGAGATTTTAGTCAACTCCTAGTTTCAGGCTGCCTGGAAGCTGGAACCTTAGGCACCAGCTTTTAAGTTATTCAAATATATACAGTCCCAGGGGACTATAATTGTAAATCCTGCTGGTCTTCAGTCCAGGTGATCTGGAGGTGTCCCCTTGGTGACAGTGGTAAAAATCAGAGCCCCAGACAAGTGTATGTGCTCCTTTATGGGAGATACCACTGAGCTATAGTGAGGCCAAGGGAAAGCCCAAAGATGGTGTCCCCTGGCCTACATTCCTTGAGATCACTTCTGTAGCCTCTGGATGTATGGTAATCCTGAAGAGTGCCCCTTGGGCTAGAACTCTAGGATAAATAGATAGGCCTCTTTCACAATACTGAGGGTACATTTCAGTCTGCTGTCTGTGCAGTGCTCTGGGGGTGGTAGCCTGCCAAGAACTGTCTCTCCAATTGTTTCAGTCCCATGGGTCCCAGAACGCAATCCTCCCCGGCCACCAGGGCCAGACGTTCAAGAGGCATCTCTTGTGTGAGCTCCACATGACCAGTGGCTTTTGTGGGGTCATGAAGGTGGCTTGGGATGGGACACTTGGCTGTCTGGCTCTGATGGGGCCACAAGGGCAGCACAGGGGTGTTTTGTTGTTGTTGTTGTTGTTGGTTTTAGCTGACTGAACTGGGGTACCAGGCATGATGCAGAGACACCAATAAACAGCTCTATAGCCTGTCCAGCAGCCTCTAGGGTAATTTGAATGCTTCCCAGTCAGGGTGGCCCTCACCACACAGGGACCCAGTTGATCCTCCATTGGTGGGCAATAAAGTTAGGGACAGAAGGAGCCAGCAGAAAATGCACATGGAGTTGGGCAGAGCTGAAAGACTGCCGACAGAGGTAGTAAGCAGGAGGCAGTGAGAGGGGAGAGAGACGTTTCTAGTAAAGCAGCCTCAGGAGAAGTGGGTCTGGGGAGAAGTGGCGTCACATCTTAGAGGGGCCACACAACATGAGCAACAAACAGACTTTTGCCAGAGCTGCCTTTGTGTGGACAGCATCTCAGAGAGGGGCAACCATGGGAGCCCCCCGAGCCCAGTTGTGGACAGATGTTGCCACTCACCCTGAAAGTTAGCCAGGAAGTAGCAACATGAAGCTCCGCCTAGGGTGTTGCTTTTTGTTCATTGACCAGACACAGTGGCCATGGTTTCTGGACATAAAGTCAGCATGAGAGAGCCTGTCTCCTGGGACTGGACGAGAGCTCAGAACAATCAGCCAGGAGCTGGCACTAGCAGCTTACAGGGAGAGTGGAAAAATGGAGCCCTCCAGCAATGGTACTAGTAAGGTTGAGGGAGAACACAAAATGATGCCTGCCAGTGCCTTCGTTCCCAGAGAGAGTCCCAACAGGTTCCTGCCCCTTCAGCAAATGCTTTAAGATTAACAAATAAATTTTCTTCACATATGGTCTAGGCATTTTTCAAACTGCTCCTTTTGGTGCTGGGTCCCATGCAAGGGAATCTGCACACCAGGCCTTTAAGAGCAGACTGTCCATTTCCTAAAGGTATGGGTCTCCTAGACATAAGCCCTGTTGCTTTTCCAAACCAGAAGTTTGGGTGGCTTATCCCTCTGGTACAGGTCCCAGGGGGTGACGTGCCTGATGTGGGGCATAAACTCCTTGTTCATCAGGGAGAAACTCTGTATTTGCAAAATCCCTCCCAGTTGTGAGTCATTGTGCAGGGTGTGGGGTTTTTGGTGAGACATGTGTCTGCTTCTCCTACCCATTGCAGCGTGGCCCTTTTATCCTTTGTTGTGAAGTTGCTATTCAGTTAGCTTTCAGGTCATTTTTAAGGAATTTATTTCATTTGTAGCTGTAGATTTGTCATGTTCATTGGAGGAGGTGAGTACAAGATCTTCCTACACTGCCATCTTGAACTGTCCCCTATTTATAGTCATTCTGTCTCAGGATATTTATGTTCTCAATTTTAGGTTAACAGAAGGTTTATGTCAGAGACTTGTCAAAAAGTTTATCACTGATTCTTGGAATCATTTTAATATTATTTTAATTTGGATCTATTAATATTAAATACACAATATACATATATACAAACCCATCAGTATACCTATGCACGTTAAAGACATAAAAATATGTGACCCCTCATTCTACAATACTCTTATGTACATGCATTTATTGTTATTTTGTAATAAATGAGGAAACGTTCTTATTTTTTTGCTCTAAACATCAGAATTTTATCCGCAAACTATATCTACTAATTTTTTTTTAAACTTCTAAGACCTACCAACTCTGCACTAGACCCTTTTACCATTAAAGAGATCAGGTTGATATTTTCAGAGGCAGCCGGGAAATGTCGTTTCCAGTCTGACACCAGTAATAACTCTCCAGGTTTTAGTTTAGAGACAAGTTTATCAGGTTGGCTTGCCATCCTTGAAAAGAGGCTGTTAAAGTGAAAAATCTGAAGGACTTTTATAGCCCCACTCCCTTCAACTGCCTTTATACTAATATTAATCCTGTTTTAATTCAATACCATTTAAAACTCCCCACGTACATGATTGTTCACCAAATTGCAATACTTTCTAGGCTGCCAAGACAGCCACAACCCAGAGGCCAGAACCAAGCAATTGAAGCCATTTTGTGTCAAAATAAGATCTGGAAAAAATCCAGCTGGTGGATACCCCATGAGACATATATATTTCAGAAGTGTAATAGTTATCTACTACTTTATGGACTTCTGCACAGTACTGCTAGACATAATAAATTCAGATAAAAGACAGCCAGACATAACATTCCTAGAGAACTACCCACAGAACTCCTATAATCTATCGTGCATCAGCTGAGCATACAAGTAGGCTATTAGGCATGATCTCTACAACTTTGAGTTAAGTGCCTACAGGACCTCAGATTAATGGATGGGGGTTTAGCACCTGGATGCATTTTACAAGGTGTTGCAGTATTAGAGGCTTAACGATGAACCTTTAAAAAAAAATTCGGATTTTTTTTTAGGCTACCCAACACAAAAAACATCAGAATAATTCAGTGGAGAGCCAGTATGCTGACCATTTTCTAATACTCAGGAGGGTTCTTGAAAGTCCCTGGCATAATTCCATTCATTGTGGTCAACTGACCACAATGTTGTGAGTATTTTCTTTTCGCTAGATCCTAATATTTCAATTAGGTGCCTTTGGATTCTTCACAGTTGTTTGCTAGAAAAGGGGACATTTGGAAACTGGCATTCTAATTATACATCTAACAGTGCTTTAAAAACATGTACAATTCATTCAGTCTCTCTGAGGTTTACTTTCTTTATATATTAAATTAGAAGGATAATCAAAATGATCTTTATTGTGCTCCCCATTTCTATTAACCATGGATGTGTGTGTTTATACACAAACACAGGTACATACACACTCCCCTATAATTAGCCTATAAAAATATTTCAAAAGAAAATTAAAGAAGTATGCTTTAATATATTGCTCTCTTAAAAAATAACAGAAGTTAAAGTAGGATTGACTCATGAAAAAAATGATCTGAAAGGCTGAGCAAAGCTAACATGGAAAAGAATAAGAAAAAAAAAAAAACAATTGGTTGTCTTACATTGATATCTTTTTTAAAACAATGGGATAAAAGAAACCAAAATATTTAAAATGCATGTTTTATAGATTGTTAATGTTCCTTAAGAATCTAGGTTATGAATGATTACCTAGACTATATAATTTTTCAGGGAAAAGAATGACTCTGGTATGTGGTGACTTATTCTTATTTTAGATTGTATTTCTTTAAATTAAAAATCAAAGGAAGGAGCAGACACTAAAGGCTTGTTATATTTCACCCGGGCTTTCCTATTATGCATGGTGATGGATCAGAAATATAATATCTGTTACTTTGTCTCCTATCTTCATATTACATATTAACGTGCTTCTTGCTTTGATCATCATGACACAAAAGTTAAATGCATGTACCTAAATTACTAACTACATTAGATTAATATTAACACTAAATGGTTATTAATTTATATAGTACGACACACATGTAAAGAAAGGAAAAAATAGAAAACAAATTAGACAGTTTCCCTTTTTAAATCCCAATATAGTATTCTCAAATATAAATATGACAACTTCATAATGATAAATTAATAATGAAATTGTATTTATAAAATATATATTTTATATATAAATAATGAAAAAGATTACATGTGCACATATAATACGCGATTGAATATAAATGAAATTTTACAAAATGTACTATGTAACCATGTTCTGGACAACGATTTGAGCTTTTAGGCATTATTTCTATCTGTCAGGATGGATGCTGAAATGTTCTCCCTCACACCCTTGGGTTACAAGGCTCTTGACTGACTGAGGGACTGCCGGGCAGAACACCGAGGCCTTTCCTTCTACTCAACCATTTCCTGGTGTCAGTGAGCAAGTTGGAGTAACTGGCTTATCCTAAATGGTGGTAAGTCTGGATATTCAGATTTGGGACATAAAAAAAATGAGTTAAATGAAGAGAATATTAGAAATGTTATGAGTATTTTCTTTTCGCTAGATCCTGGGCCTTCTTAAATAAAGCAAATAAATAACCACTCAAACTTAAAAATAAAAAAAGAAGTAAGCTGAAGCATATTTGATAAAATATTTACTGTTTATGAACAAGTACCTTTAAAAAAAAAAAGATTTTATTTATTTATTTGACAGAGAGAGAGACACCACAAGCAAGGGGAGCGGGAGAGGAAGAAGCAGGCCTCCTGCCGAGCAGGGAGCTCGATGTGGGGCTCGATCCCAGGACTCTGGGATCATGACCTGAGCCGAAGGCAGACGCTTAACCGACAGAGCCACTCGGCACCCCATGAACAAGTACCTTAAATTCGGTCTTGGAGGTCATGAAGAAAGAGCAGCCTTTCTCAGACTCCAGGTCTGGCCACAGAATAAAGCATATACCTACATGCCTAAGATAAATATATATGTACACATGACTTTTGTAAAGTAAACTATGAACTCTCACTGATAAGGAGACTGCTGATATATATGTGCTAAAAAGGCGAACTTGAATATTCTAAGTCACTAATATCACATGCAGTCATGTGCGCTTGGTAGAAGGAGAATTTCTTCATTTAGGGAATTTCATGGGCCTACAACTGAAGAACAAATAATAGACAAGATTTTTATTCTTGAGCTCTTGTGTTACATCAAATAACAGTTAAACATATTTTGAATTATGAGATTATATTAAATAAAGAGCTCCGTTGGCCACATAAACCTCTTGTTTTTATTACAACAGCCTTTGTTATAGTCCCCTAACTTAAAAGAGCTTGCTAAGTATTCCATATCAATCATCATTCACAACCATTTCAGTTGTGAACATTGTCTAGATGGAAGAATAGGTGAGGAGAGATGAAATTTGGAATTAAAACCATATTAAATTTTTAGGGGCACGATAAGGTTTCCGAAGGAACAACAGAGGAGTAAAGACATTTTTAAATGTTTTATCTGAATATGGATTCCCTAGAATGCATCCTTTGTTTGCGGGTTGTATCCTGTACAAATCAGAGCCATTTGGATGTAGCCATACCACTCTGAGAGTAGGTTTAATCTCTGTACAATGAAGAGATTAACCTGTACAATATCTAAGATCTATTGTAGCCCTGACATTCTGGTCTAGAATCCAGACACACAATCCAAAAAGCAAGTAAGTTATCTATGCTTGTGAAAACATAGGACCTCCATTTCTGTGCATGTAAAAATACCTGTTATGTCCAAAATAAGATACTGAGATCCCTCTTCCCAGAGCTATCTCCTGAAGGAAAAAGTATGAATCACCAAACACATGATCTTTCTCCAGATCCTGAACCTAGTTTTCAAAGGTAATTTCTTTATCTGTACAGTCTTTCCTGAAGAAAGTTATTTAACTTCATGGATATTTCTTGTTCTACTTTTCCGCACAAATTTACAGATTTCTAGCTCCTTAGCCAAATAAATAAATGTATCACTTTCAAACAAACAAATCAATCAATCAATCACGTTCACTAAGATGCAAACCTGAACAGAATTTGGGGTAGTAGAAGCTATAGGGTTTCAATTCAGAATTCGATTCTATTCTGTGAGGTGGGCAGTTCCCCTTTAAAATTTAAGACTAATTTTAATTGAAAATTTTTTTTCAATATTTTATACATGAAGTGTTTTATTTGAACACTATTTTGTCAGATAGGCATTTCATTAAGTTATTTAAGTGGTTTGTTGTCCAAGGTTGATTTATTGGAAACAATATTTTTAATAGAAATACATATCAAATTTTATCATGATTATAAGGCAAATAAGATTCAATAAACAGATATTCAGGAAATGTATATCAAACTCTCTATGGAATAGATAAATCTGTTACATAAAATAAAATGCAGCTATCTCTTTTTTGAAGCATTTTCTTTTATTGCGGCTATATTGACTAACCTATTTCTGTTTCCTTTTGGGTTCCTATAGCCCCTTATGCTTTTCCCGAACTGTTTAAATGCATGTTGTCAGATGTCCACCAGCTCATTCTGGCCTCCCTGAAATGGCTTTGGGAGGCTGTACCTAGACTCTATGCAGAAATTAATTTCACCTTTTGAAGGAAGGTTGATGCTGTAACGGTGGAATACCACTTTGGTATCTTTATAGGATAGGAGTCATTTTCAATCAAAACAAACATGAGTATTTTCAATGTACTCGCTTCGCCTGGGCCATTACTAAATAGATTTTTTCTTTCACTTTCTTCTGCTATTAGGGACACTTAAAAATGGTTTCAGAGAATGACCACCATCATTTTTTAAGGAACATTATTAAAGTGTCAGTTATTTTTAATTTATTGGTGAGAGGAGAATTAAAAAGGACAGTTTGGAGGAATGCTCGGGAATTAGTTTGCCTTTTTCCTGGTTCCACCGGTTGCTTCTCTATCAATACCTAGGTACTGAAACTTTCCATAGTACTCTGGTCTCCTCTGACAACTTTAGTCATTGCAAATATCTGATGCATTAGGTTAGCTAATAATAACTTAGGGTACTACTTCTCTGGGGCGAATTTGTATATTAGTGAACTAATGACATAACTTTGGCCTTGTCATAGGTTGGCAAGAGCTATCTTTTCTTGTGAGAAATTCCCAGTAACCTTGATTGGCCAACTTTAGGGCTAGAAAAACAATGACAAAATTTTGTGAATTAAATGAGTTTACAAGCTTAAAAACAGTATCATTTTATTACCTCTCCTTATATTAAACCCTTTGTTTATAATGAATATTTTGGGTAGGAAAAAGATGAATTGCCTATTTCTGATGATACACACTCTCACACACACACACACACACACACGCAGATACATTGCACCAGAAATAGATGATATATGTGTGTGTGCATATATATACACACAGACATATATTTTATGTGTATACATATACATATATATTTAATACATTTTATATATGTTCATGTATATGTATACATATAAAACTCAGAAAGAGTTATACACAATACATACATATATGAAATATATAATATATACATAAACAAAATTCAGAAATAGATAATATATACATATACAAATTACAGAAATATATATATATATATATATTTCTGAATTTTTGGTCTTATTTCCTTCAAATGTATAAGGGTGGTATGTGAGGAATGATCCATCTACTGATCCATCAGTTGGCATTAACAACTTGGTGCAAATCCTATTTTTTTCTTTTTTCCAAGTACCCCATCTGACCTTAGTGACAACTCATTTTAAAAAATGATGAGCATTATGCTGTGTTTCTTATTAGAAGTATGGATGCAAGAAGCATATTACAAAGGATGAAAAATGTAACTACACTTGCAATCTATTTCTTATGTAGGTCATTCTCTTTGATCCTCACTTGAAAGCATTACCATTTTCAGGAGATGTTACAAAAAAAAAAAATAAAAAGCAATTACCACCGCATCTCAGTTAGAAGAGCTTATAGTATTAAGGGTTCATCACATTTTTTACTCTTTCTCTTTTCCCATCTGAAAAACAGTGTTGCATGGTTTCAGGCCAAGAAGTTGAGACTTTACTTTTCCATTAGGATTTTTTCTTTAGCCTTAAAAAAATTCAACTTGTAAGTAGTGCTTTTTCAGAGTGCTAAAAAATAAAGGAAAAATGGCTATTCTTTTACTGAACAAGAAACTGTAGTTACAAAATGCTAAGTCTTTTAATACGATCACTGAATTTGAAAATGTTACTGCTTCAGTGAAATACTTTCCATTATCCACAATAGTTTTTCATTAAAAAATTTTCATGAAATTTGAAATTCAACAGCTTTAGACCATTTTAAGACCCAAACTTTACTTTTATAATCTTAAATTTCAAAAGAATTTGTACTGTATTTTACTAATTTATTCTCTTGGCGAGACAGGACATTATTATTAACATTTTATCGATAGAGAAGTGGGGACAGGAGTGATAAAAATTTGCAAAGTCACCAAGTGGGAGTTGGTGGAAGAATTGAAATTAAAGTTTTGTCTCTTGGACCATAAACCTCTAAGTAAACTATTTAATGCCAAGAAAATTTAATCACTCATCTAGGATAGCCATAATTTTCTCAGACTACTAATTACAATGTATTTATATTTAATAATGTATTTTATAATTTCTAAGGCCTTGCTATTTCTTAAGACTTGAGACTTCTTTTAAAAATCTGATAAACATCTTAAAATCTTATTGAATTAACTCCTTTAAAATATATCACAAGAAGGAAAAAAAGAAAAGAGATTTGACAGATTATGCCTTTCCCCCAAAATACCATTTATTGCTAAGGTCCAATTATTTGATTCTACTCTCTAATAGTAATGAACTGACTACAAATATTTTTTTCATATTAAATGAATCATAACTAATTCATATTTTAAGCTGAGTTATGTTAATTTTTAATGCATATGACTTGAAATATTACACTTGGAGGAATTCCAGTTGTACTATTCATTTGTGTGTCCAATTTTGGATTAAATTTATTAATTTCTGATGGTTTCTTGTTACCTCATCTCATACTGGGTAAAAGATCACACAGCAGTCCTTAGTAGTTAAATTAATTGAGATATTATATATGAAAATACACATTGTAAGTGCTCAATAATATCACAATGGTAGGTCATGCTTTACTATTACATTTTTGAAAGGATTTTAATATCAAGTGATTATCTTCAATGTTGACTTCATTCATGAAACACTGAGTGTGATGTTAGGGCCTGCAGCCTTTTCTGGCACAAAGACAGTCCTCAATTATAGACCTCAATCAATAATATGAACCTAAAGATGTCAGCACATTATCTGCCTTTTCTTTTTCCTTTTTTTAAAAAAAAAACTGCTACGAAGATTCCCAGGGTCAGCATTAAAGTGCTATGGAAGTAGAATCAAAATAGCCAACTGACCTAATCATAATAGCCTTTACTATATTTTTGTCCTCAGATATGCCATGCATTGGCCTTAGAAGATTAAAATTATCATAGTGAGAAATAGAGGAGGCTTTATCCATGATCAAACTGTCAGACCTATATTTTCATAAATCAGTAGTAATATATAATATTTATAATACTATATAAAACATACATCTAGTTATGTAATAATTTAAATAGTTATTACTTAGTAAATGCCTTCTGTGACCTAGGTTAAGCACTTTATTTCCACTATGTCACATAAACCTCAAAACTACATGCATAAGTACTACCATCCCCATTTACAAATGACAAAACTGATGTTCACAAAATATAATATTTTGCCCCAAATTTACCTGAGTAGTTTCTGGCAAATCCTGGATTTGAAGAAATCTGTTTGACATCAAAGTGATAGGTATTAATCACTAGGTTATATTATTTCCCCACTGACCTCATATAGGTTCAAAAATCTATGACACTAGATGGGAGAAACCACTGTACCTAACCCAGTGGCCAATCCTCCCCATAATGGGCAGAGACAGACTTAAAATTGTTTGGAGTGCATCATCTTACCAGAAAGTGAGTCAGAGAAGGAGCAAAACATCTCTATAAGATTTTTTTAAGGAGCCAAAGGAAGATGCTCTTCATTCACTGCCCACTCTATTGGGATTTATCAAATTTCCTCTGAATCAGTAAAGTACATGTTTGAATATCTTAAGGAAGCAGACAGCAAAATTATATAACCAGTGATTTGGGCATCAAAAGGGCTTTGATGGAAAAATTAGTGAAATCCCCAAGAGAATCACTAAATATCCTTAACTGAACCCAAAGCTGCTGCGGCCCAAATCACCAGTGAGGAGGGGATATTATGTTGAGATGTTTTGTTGTTCAGAACTCCATAACTCAATATTGGAAACAAGATCTAAGTCCATTATATATAGATGCATGAAGCTTGCTGCGATAAATATGTTAAAAATGTGAAAAGAAATATTTCATGTTATATCCCTAAGGTAGATTAATTAAAATTGATTTAATATTTTATAACAGTTTAAGTTAGATTGACTTGTGGTCAGTAAGAAAGACCATCTTTAGTACAAAAGCAGGGCCCACTGAAATTAAACTTTATATGTGAATAAAACTTAGGGAAAACAGTCATTTTTGTAGCCTTTTGATCAAATCAAAGAATCCTTTTATCTATGAAATACAAAGTAAGGAAATATTAATTTTAGGATGCCTTTGGTTTCATACTAATTTAAGTCTGGCTGCACATTTTTATCAAAATGGAGAAAAATAATCTTACTACTCAGGAGTCATGACCACAGTGACACTGTGACCAAAGTTAAAAGGGCACTAAAAGGTAGATAACATTTTCCTTTCTAAATGTCCTTTTCTTCATGATTGCATCAGAAACTTCACATTTCACAGATCAACTGGTATCCTTGTTTCTATACTACATAAATGTATTTCATTTCTTCTAATTTCATTTTCCAGACAGTAAAAATTCCTAGCCTCTAACCAGAAACTATAATAGCATTTTATTTATCAACTGCAGGTAGAAGATCCCACCAACTTGCATAAAAACTATGTATCCAAATGGCTGAGAATTTTTTTTAAATTGCAGAGTTCATATGGTTATTTTTAAGCCTCATAATAATTGAGAGAATAATAATAAATGCACTTACTGTTATATCATTGTAAAAACATAGAATTAGAATAAATACCCTAAGGAAAAAAGAGTAGGCATATTAAATGTTTTATAGATTCTTGCAGCTTCATATCTTTTTTGAGCTACACATTCTCATTACACCCTATTTTTTATCCCATTAACTTAAATCTTGGGGAAAAAACATGTACAGATTTATGGATTATAATATCATCTAAAATGTCAAGATGGCTTTGTAATCACTTGTCCTTTATCTCTCTTTCAGATATTCAAGAGTGGGCAGATCTCTAAATTCTTCCTTTGGTTTCAACATCACCATTTTTTTCCTTTTTTATGTAATAAATTTTACAAGTAACATTGTATAAATTTAAGATGTATAGAGTATTACTTTGACACATTTATATATTGTAATATGATTGCCAATGTAGTGACATCTAGCACATTACTTAACTATAGTACATTATTGCCTATATTCATTATACCATGTATTAGATCTCCATGGTTTTTTTACTACTTGTTATGAGTTTGTATACCCTTAAACACTATCACTTTTATCCCCCTCATCAGCCCCATCCCCCGGTAACCACCATATTACCCAGTATTTTACAGGTTTATTTTGTTCAGACTCCTCATGTAAATGATATTACATAGTACTTGCCTTTCTCTGTCTAATGTATCTTGCTTAGCATAATGTGCTCAAGGGCCATCGATGTTATCACAAATGGAAGGATATCCTCCTTTCTCATGACTAAATAATAGTCCATTGTGTATATGCATCATATCTTTTTTAACCTTCCATATCCATTGGTGAACATTTGGGTTGTTTCCATATATTGTGGTTGTGAATAATGTTATGTTAAACATGATTGTGCAAATATTTTGTGAAAATCCTGTTTTCATTTCCTTTGGGTATATACCCCAAAGTGGAATTGCTGGATCTATTTTTAATTTTTTAAAGAAACTCCATATTGTTTTCCCTAGTGATTGGGCTAATTTACATTTCCACCAACAATGTATAAGGGTTTCTTTTTCACCACAAATTTGCCAGCACCTGTTGTCTCTTATATTCTTGATGATAGTCATTCTAACAGGTCTGAGGTGATAACTCATTGTGATTTTGATTTGCATTTACCTGATGATGAGTGAGTGATGTTGAACATCTTTTCATGTATCTGCTGGCTATTTTGATGTCCTTTTTGGAAAAATATCTATTTGATTCTTCTACCCATTTTTTAATCATATTGTTTTTCTTGTTGGTGTTAAGTTGACTGAATTATTTATATATTTTGGATATTAATCCCCTATCCAATATATGATTTGCAAACATTTTTTCCCATTCTGTTTTTGACTTTTCATTTTGTTAATTGTTTCTTTTGCTGTGCAGAAGCTTTTGAGTTTTACGTAGTCCCATTTGTTGATTTGGGCTTTTGTTTGTGCTTTTGATGTCATGTTCAAAGAATCTTTGCCAAGACTGATATTGATGAGCTTCTCCCGTACATTTTCTTTTAGGATTTTATGATATCAGATCTTACGTTTAAGTCTTTGGTCCATTGTTCTGCATGTGCTTCCCTGGTTTTCCAGCACCATTTGTTGGAACTCTATCCTTTCCCATTGGGTATTCTTGACTCCCTGTTAATAAATAATAATAGTAAATAAATAAATAAATAAACAATAAATATTAGTTTACTATGTATACCAGGATTTAATTATGGGCTCTCTATTCTGTTCTATTGGTCAATGTGTCTATTACTGTGCCAGTATAATAATTTTTCTTACTATGGCTTATAGTGTACTTTGAAATTTGGACTCATGATACCTCCAGCTTTGTTCTTTTTTCTCAGGATTGTTTCTGCTATTCAGGGTCTTTTTTTTTGCGGTTTTACACAATTTTAGGATTGTTTCTTCTATTTCTATGAGGAATGCCTTTGGTATTTTGATGGGGATTGCACTGACTCTCTCTCTGATGACTTTGGGTAATATGGACATTTTAACATTATTAATTCTTCTGATCCGTAAAAATGGAATGTATTTCCATTTGTTTGTGTCTTCTTAATTTCTTTCAGCAGAGTCTTGTAGCTTTCATTGTATAGATCTTTCACTTCCTTGTTTAAATTATTCCTAAATATATCATTGTTTTTGTTGCTATTGTGAGTAGGATGGTTTTCTTTATTTCTTTTGCAGATACTTCAACATTAGTGTGAAAGAATGCAATAGATTTCTGTATGTTGACATTGTATCCTGCCGGTTTACTTAAATCATTGATTAATTCCAACAGTTTTTTGATTGACTATTTAAGGTTCTCTTTATATAAAGTCATATCATCAGCAAAAGTAACAATTTAATTCTTCCTTTCCAATTTGGATGTCTTTTATTTCTTTATCTTGATTAATTGCTCTAGCTAGGACTTTTAGAACTATATTGAATAGGAATGATGAGACTGGACACCCTTGTTGTATACCTAATCTTAACAGAAACACTTGCCATTTTTCTCCACATTAGTGTGGGCTTATCATTTATGGCCTTTATTGGGTTGAGGTATGCTTTTTCTACACCAAATAGGTTTAGGAGTTTTATCATGAAAACGTGTTGTATATGTCAAATGCTTTTTCTGCATCTACTGAAATGATCATGTGATTTTATCTTTCATTGATGTGACATATTACATGTATTGATTTGCATATATTTTATCCTTGCATCCCAGGGATAAATCACACTTGGTCACATTATATAATCCCTTTAATTGATTTGCTAATATTTGTTGAGAATTTTTGTATATGTATTGGGCTATAGTTTTCTTTCTTTATTTTTCTTTCTTTCTTTCTTTCTTTCTTTCTTTCTTTCTTTCTTTCT